>NC_138301.1:124383012-124400512 GCF_965601325.2 Salmo salar | reverse complement strand
TCAGTTGGTAGAGCGTGGTGTTCCCTGTAGCTCAGTTGGTAGAGCGTGGTGTTCCCTGTAGCTCAGTTGGTAGAGCGTGGTGTTCCCTGTAGCTCAGTTGGTAGAGCGTGGTGTTCCCTGTAGCTCAGTTGGTAGAGCGTGGTGTTCCCTGTAGCTCAGTTGGTAGAGCGTGGTGTTCCCTGTGGCTCAGTTGGTAGAGCGTGGTGTTCCCTGTGGCTCAGTTGGTAGAGCGTGGTGTTCCCCGTGGCTCAGTTGGTAGAGCGCGGTGTTCCCCGTGGCTCAGTTGGTAGAGCGTGGTGTTCCCTGTAGCTCAGTTGGTAGAGCATGGTGTTCCCTGTAGCTCAGTTGGTAGAGCATGGTGTTCCCTGTAGCTCAGTTGGTAGAGCGTGGTGTTCCCTGTAGCTCAGTTGGTAGAGCATGGTGTTCCCTGTAGCTCAGTTGGTAGAGCATGGTGTTCCCTGTAGCTCAGTTGGTAGAGCACGGTGTTCCCTGTAGCTCAGTTGGTAGAGCATGGTGTTCCCCGTAGCTCAGTTGGTAGAGCGTGGTGTTCCCTGTAGTTCAGTTGGTAGAGCGTGGTGTTCCCTGTAGTTCAGTTGGTAGAGCACGGTGTTCCCTGTAGCTCAGTTGGTAGAGCATGGTGTTCCCTGTAGCTCAGTTGGTAGAGCGTGGTGTTCCCTGTAGTTCAGTTGGTAGAGCGTGGTGTTCCCTGTAGTTCAGTTGGTAGAGCATGGTGTTCCCTGTAGCTCAGTTGGTAGAGCGTGGTGTTCCCTGTAGCTCAGTTGGTAGAGCGTGGTGTTCCCTGTAGCTCAGTTGGTAGAGCGTGGTGTTCCCTGTAGCTCAGTTGGTAGAGCATGGTGTTCCCTGTAGCTCAGTTGGTAGAGCGTGGTGTTCCCTGTAGCTCAGTTGGTAGAGCGTGGTGTTCCCTGTAGCTCACTTCCTGTAAGCTCGCTCTGGATAAGAGCGTCCTGCTAAATGACTAAAATGTAAATGTAAATGGTGTTCATTGTCCACTTATCAGTTTGGCCAAACTACCCCTCTCCCTCCTCTCTCCCCCTCTCCCTCTCTCTCCCTTCTCTCCTTCTCTCTCCCCTCTCCTCTCTCCCTCTACCCCCTCTCCCTCTCTCCCTCTCCCTCTCTCTCCTCTCTCCTCTCTCTCCCCCTCTCCTCTCTCCCTCTACCCCCTCTACCCCCTCTCCCCTCTCTCCCTCTCCCTCTCTCCCCTCTCCTCTCTCTCCCCCTCTCCTCTCTCCCTCTACCCCCTCTCCCTCTCCCCCTCTCCCCCTCTCCCTCTCTCCCCCCTCCCCCTCTCTCCCCCCTCTCCCCCCTCCCCCTCTCCCCCTCTCCCTCCTCCCTCCCTCTCTCCCCCTCTCCCCTCTCTCCCGCTCTACCCCCTCTCCCCTCTCCCCTCTCCCCCCTCTCCCCCTCTCCCCCTCTCCCTCTCCCCTCTCTCCCCTCCCTCTCTCCCCCCTCTCCTCCCTCTCCCCCTCTCCCCTCTCCCCTCTCCTCTACCCCTCTCCTCTCCCCCTCTCCCTCTCCTCTCTACCCCTCCTCTCCCCCTTCTCCCTCTCTCTCCCCCCTCTCCCGCTCTACCCCTCTCCCCCCTCTCCCGCTCTCCCCCTCTCTCTCTCTCCCTCTCTCCCCCCCCCTCTCTCTCCCTCCCTCTCTCTCCCCTCTCTCTCCCCCTCTCTCTCTCCCTCTCCCCCTCTCCATCAGGCTGATGTTGGGTGTCCAGTCGTCAACCCCTCCCCCTGGCTTCCTGGTTGGCCCGTGTGGCCCAGCGGGATTGGCTGACTGGGAGTTGGACCGCCTCCTGTGGAGTCGCAGTGTAGAGAACGTTGCAACGGCAACCACAACCATCACCTCATTGGCCCAGCTGCTGGACCAGATAGGAAACATCGTCATCAACGACAACATTGCAGAACAGGTCTGTCTGTCTGTCTGTCTGTCTGTCTGTCTGTCTGTCTGTCTGTCTGTCTGTCTGTCTGTCTGTCTGTCTGTCTGTCTGTCTGTCTGTCGTTGAAATAGTAGTCTTGTCTCACCATCGTCATGGTCTCTTAAGTTGTGATTGGCTGTTGTTCCTGTCTGTCAGGTGTCGGCGGCAGTTGCCTCTCTCCAGTTGGCTGTGGGTCAGCTGGAGGCGGGGAACCTGGGCCTGGCCCTGCAGTACAGTAAAGAAGCTATCCTCCAATCAGAACGAGCCTTCTTCGACCCCTCCCTCCTCCACCTCCTCTACTTCCCCGACGATCAGAAGTTCGCCATCTACATCCCTCTCTTCCTGCCCATGTGTGTCCCCATCCTGCTCTCACTGCTCAAGATGGCCGCCGAGGCCCGCCAGAGGCGAAGGGCGAGACAGGACAAGAAGGAGTGAGATGGAGTGAGATGGAGAGATCGGACCGATGAACGGGCCCAGTTGGTTCACTGATCCAACAAAGTGTTTAAAGGAAACTGTCTGGGCTCAGAAATGATGTTAAGACCGTTAGAAATACATGGGGCCGTATTGATCAACCTTCTCACAATAGGAGTGTTGATTTAGGATCATTTTTTCCCTTTCAGAACACAATGAATAAGATTATATGGACAGGGGGGGGGCCTGATCCTAGATCAACACTCCTCCTCTGATTATATGGACAGGGGGGGGGCCTGATCCTAGATCAACACTCCTCCTCTGATTATATGGACAGGGGGGGGGCCTGATCCTAGATCAACACTCCTCCTCTGATTATATGGACGGGGGGGGGACCTGATCCTAGATCAACACTCCTCCTCTGATTATATGGACAGGGGGGGGGCCTGATCCTAGATCAACACTCCTCTGATTATATGGACGGGGGGGGGCCTGATCCTAGATCAACACTCCTCCTCTGATTATATGGACAGGGGGGGGCCTGATCCTAGATCAACACTCCTCCTCTGATTATATGGACAGGGGGGGGACCTGATCCTAGATCAACACTCCTCTGATTATATGGACAGGGGGACCTGATCCTAGATCAACACTCCTCCTCTGATTATATGGACAGGGGGGGGGCCTGATCCTAGATCAACACTCCTCCTCTGATTATATGGACAGGGGGGGGCCTGATCCTAGATCAACACTCCTCCTCTGATTATATGGACAGGGGGGGGACCTGATCCTAGATCAACACTCCTCCTCTGATAATATGGACAGGGGGGGGGGCCTGATCCTAGATCAACACTCCTCTGATTATATGGACAGGGGGGGGGGCCTGATCCTAGATCAACACTCCTCTGATTATATGGACAGGGGGGGGGCCTGATCCTAGATCAACACTCCTCCTCTGATTATATGGACGGGGGGGGGCCTGATCCTAGATCAACACTCCTCCTCTGATTATATGGACAGGGGGACCTGATCCTAGATCAACACTCCTCTGATTACATGGACGGGGGGACCTGATCCTAGATCAACACTCCTCTGATTATATGGACAGGGGGGGGACCTGATCCTAGATCAACACTCCTCTGATTACATGGACGGGGGGACCTGATCCTAGATCAACACTCCTCCTCTGATTATATGGACGGAGGGGGGCCTGATCCTAGATCAACACTCCTCCTCTGATTATATGGACAGGGGGGGGGGACCTGATCCTAGATCAACACTCCTCCTCTGATTATATGGACGGAGGGGGGCCTGATCCTAGATCAACACTCCTCCTCTGATTATATGGACAGGGGGGGGGGGCTGATCCTAGATCAACACTCCTCCTCTGACTATATGGACAGGGGGACCTGATCCTAGATCAACACTCCTCTGATTATATGGACAGGGGGGGGCCTGATCCTAGATCAACACTCCTCCTCTGATTATATGGACGGAGGGGGGCCTGATCCTAGATCAACACTCCTCCTCTGATTATATGGACAGGGGGGGGGGGCTGATCCTAGATCAACACTCCTCCTCTGACTATATGGACAGGGGGACCTGATCCTAGATCAACACTCCTCTGATTACATGGACGGGGGGACCTGATCCTAGATCAACACTCCTCTGATTATATGGACAGGGGGGGGACCTGATCCTAGATCAACACTCCTCTGATTACATGGACGGGGGGACCTGATCCTAGATCAACACTCCTCTGATTATATGGACAGGGGGGGGACCTGATCCTAGATCAACACTCCTCTGATTACATGGACGGGGGGACCTGATCCTAGATCAACACTCCTCTGATTATATGGACAGGGGGGGGACCTGATCCTAGATCAACACTCCTCCTCTGATTATATGGACAGGGGGGGGGACCTGATCCTAGAGCAACACTCCTCCTCTGATTATATGGACGGAGGGGGGCCTGATCCTAGATCAACACTCCTCCTCTGATTATATGGACAGGGGGGGGGGGCTGATCCTAGATCAACACTCCTCCTCTGATTATATGGACAGGGGGGGGGGCCTGATCCTAGATCAACACTCCTCCTCTGACTATATGGACAGGGGGACCTGATCCTAGATCAACACTCCTCTGATTATATGGACAGGGGGGGGGCCTGATCCTAGATCAACACTCCTCCTCTGATTATATGGACAGGGGGGGGGGCCTGATCCTAGATCAACACTCCTCCTCTGATTATATGGACAGGGGGGGGGGGCTGATCCTAGATCAACACTCCTCCACTGATTATATGGACAGGGGGGGGACCTGATCCTAGATCAACACTCCTCCTCTGATTATATGGACAGGGGGACCTGATCCTAGATCAACACTCCTCTGATTACATGGACGGGGGGACCTGATCCTAGATCAACACTCCTCTGATTATATGGACAGGGGGGGGACCTGATCCTAGATCAACACTCCTCTGATTACATGGACGGGGGGACCTGATCCTAGATCAACACTCCTCTGATTATATGGACAGGGGGGGGACCTGATCCTAGATCAACACTCCTCTGATTACATGGACGGGGGGACCTGATCCTAGATCAACACTCCTCTGATTATATGGACAGGGGGGGGACCTGATCCTAGATCAACACTCCTCCTCTGATTATATGGACGGAGGGGGGCCTGATCCTAGAGCAACACTCCTCCTCTGATTATATGGACAGGGGGGGACCTGATCCTAGATCAACACTCCTCTGATTACATGGACGGGGGGACCTGATCCTAGATCAACACTCCTCTGATTATATGGACAGGGGGGGGACCTGATCCTAGATCAACACTCCTCCTCTGATTATATGGACAGGGGGGGGGGCCTGATCCTAGAGCAACACTCCTCCTCTGATTATATGGACAGGGGGGGGACCTGATCCTAGATCAACACTCCTCTGATTACATGGACGGGGGGACCTGATCCTAGATCAACACTCCTCTGATTATATGGACAGGGGGGGGACCTGATCCTAGATCAACACTCCTCCTCTGATTATATGGACAGGGGGAGGACCTGATCCTAGATCAACACTCCTCCTCTGACTATATGGACGGGGGGGGGGCCTGATCCTAGAGTAACACTCCTCCTCTGAACAGTGGTTGGAACCAAAATTATTTTCCAATCGTTCGGTTCCGAGCAGAACTCTGTTCTTTATGTTCCGGTGTTCCGGTGTTCTTTATGTTCCGGTGTTCTTTATGTTCCGGTGTTCCGGTGTTCTTTATGTTCCGGTGTTCCGGTGTTCCGGTGTTTTATATATGGTGCCTTTTCGTTCCTTTTTTTAAACTGTGAAATCAATATCTTTAACATTTAGAGTTAAATAAATGTATTCCCCCAATTAGCACCAATGTGTTTAGGCGATTACTAGCATTATAACTTCACCAAATTACAGAATTATATACTACACATTAGGAATATTTTGGGAATAAAAAAAATATATAACTTTTATTAACCGGTTATCAAGATTTGAAAATAATGGTTCTGTTCCCGGGACACTAGAGATCCCTTTTCGTTCCCGGTTCTGTATTCGTTCCTCGGGAAAATGTCGTTAGTTTTCAGTTTTCAGTTCTGTTCCCTGAACCGGTTCTAACCTCCGTCTGAGATACTGATACATGCTGAGACGCCAAGCTTTGCTGCAGTCTGAAACCACTGGCGGCAGGGGGAAGACGCCGTCGCCATGGCGATGTTGAAACGTTTTTACTTGTCATTTATTTGTCTGATCTGGAAGCAACAGGTCTGTCTGTCTTGCACTGTAGCAACAAGGTTTAGATTCGTTTTATTTATGTTGCGATTGATGCTTTACTTACGCTCTGTCGATTATCGTATGAGAGGAACTCGGACGATTAATTGGGAGTTCATTGATTTAGGGAAGGATGTTTTATTTCTTTTCGTTTGTTTTATGTTTTGTACAAGTTTATGGCAATAAAAAAATAAAAATCTAAGGCCGGTCTTATGTTTGTTGATAAATATACTGAACAAAAATATAAATGAAACAATTTCAATGAGTTTTCTGAGTTACAATTTAAATAAATACATTTCACATGACTGGGCCTGGGAGGGCATAGGTCCACCCAATGGGGAGCCAGGCTCAGCCAATCAGAATGAGTTTTTCCCCACAAAAGGACTTAATTACAGACAGAAATACTCCTCAGTTTCATCAACTGTCCGGGTGGCTGGTCTCAGACGATCCCGCAGGTGAAGAAGCCGGATGTGGAGGTCCTGGGCTGGTGTGGTTACACGTGGTCTGCGGTTGTGAGGCCGGTTGGACGTACTGCCAAATTCTCTAAAACGACATTGGAGGTGGCTTATGGTAGAGAAATGAACATTCAATTATTTGGCAACTGCTCTGGTGGACATTCCTGCAGTCAGCGTGCCAATTGCACGCTCCCTCAATACTTGAGACATTCGTGCCATTGTGTTGTGTAACAAAACTGCACAATATTTTATTGTCCCCAGCACAAGGTGCACCTGTGTAATAATCATGCTGTTTAATCAGCTTCTTGATATGCAACACCTGTCAGGTGGACGGATTATCTTGGCAAAGGAGAAATGCTCACAAACAGGGATTTAAACATTTGTGCACACAAATCGAGAGAAATAATCTTTCTGTGCGAATGGAACATTTCTGGGATCTTTTATTTCAGCTCATGAAATATGAGACCAACACTTTACATGTTGCTTTCATATTTTTGTTCCGTATAGTAACTGCAAACATCAATTGTACTTTATTCTAGGAACATTACTGCGTTCTGGTATTGGTCTGTGCAGGTTCCAGAGGCCCTCCTACTCGACCAATCAGGGGAGGGAGTGTGATGACACGTGTTCCGGTTCGAGTGAAACGACATCTCTAGTTCAAATAACTAAATACATTTATGGAACAAGAATTAGCGACGACGCTAAAATTACATTTGAGAAAGGACGACAGGGTAAATGTGTCTTTTCTTAGATGACTAGTAGTATAACTGTTGCTACTCACATCTAAAATGAGTTCGCTAACTAGCATAAGAGATTTCAATCCAAGCACAGAGGAGTTATTCTATTGGATAGAGAAACATTGTTAGCCTTTCATTCTAATAGTAACGTTAATATATTATTGACCTGCAACAGATGCAGAGCCTTTGGTGTGAAAACGACTCTGTTGGGAGCAGTTGCCGTCGGTCCTGTTTTAAGATGAGGGAAGATAAATTAAAAAAAAATGTTTTTAAGCGCGACCTTATTTCAACTGCAGCATATTGGATGACTGTCATGTTCAATTCACCCAGCTCAATGTAATAGGTTTAGGCTATTACATGATACTCTGTTTCCCTGAACCCATCATGAGGTTGCTACAACCTAGCCTATGATTTAAAGTTTATAATGTAGGTGCACACAGGTCGAGAGAAGTGAGTAATCAAGGGTGACGGACATTGATACCTTCAATACCTCCTTGAACACTCATACCTGCGTCTCGCTGATCTAGGGTGTAATCGAACAGTTGCAAACGAGTCTATTAGACAAAGTCGGGAATGTTTTCAAACTTTTTCAACCTAATCGGCAGAATGAATACACCCCTGGTGACACGCGAATACAGTTCACTTCCATAGCAGCCACGCCTGATTCCTTTGAGCGTTGGATAATGCCTTCTTGCATACGTGCTCTCATCCTGTCACCTTCACTTGTGGACTTCAGTGCACAACACATCAGCTGTCTTACACCAGGCGAAAAAAAAACCTTTAAGCGAAACCTTCATATTGTTCCCCAGCAAGAAAGCAACAACAAAAAAATGTCACTCAAAACAGAAGGTGGAACTAACAGATTCAATGACAACAACCAAAACAGGCAGGGTTTTTAGGAGAGGTTCAAAGGCATTCATGGGGGGTGTCCACTGAAAGTTCCATAGCAACAACAACAACTGGGACTTAAGACACCCACCGTGAGCACCCACTAAGAGGCAAACAAAAAAACTCACACAGGTAGCAAACCAAAACGTTTAGCAAAAACGATAACAGGGTTGGCGCTACTAAGTACATTGGCAAGTTTGATCTGCTGAAGGGATATTGGCAGGTCCCTCTAACTGAGCGCGCCAAAGAGTTGTCTGCTTTTGTCACTCCTGATGGTGTGTTTTCCTTCGTCTCGTGTTCGAACTCCGGAAATGCCGGAGCCATGTTTCCAAGGCTCATGCACATCGTGCTACGTGGCCTAGAAAATGCTGAGGCATATTTATGTGGTTGTATTTAGCACGACCTGGACCCAACACCTTCAGGATATTGGGAGTCTGTTCAGGCATTTCGCAGTTAACCTGTCAAAGAGCGAAATTGCCCGAGCAACAGTGAATTATCTCGGGAAGTTGGTGGGGCAAAGGGAAAAGGCTGACCGGTCCTCAATAATTTTCCAGCGCAAGCTTCTCACCAGAAACTGCGCCAATTCTTGGGAATGGCTGGCTACTAGCAGGCTTTTTGCAAGAACTTTGCCCAGGTTGTTGCGCCACAGATTTGACCAATCCGAAAGTTTTTTTTCCCCGTTGGAGCCCCGTCTGTCAGGAGGCTTTTGGTCTCTCCACCCGGTGCTAGCTGCTCTGGATTTCCGTCATTCATTTGCGTTGTACACCGATGCCAGAGATGTCGGAGCTGCTGCTGTGGTCCTACAGAAAGACGATAACAAAGTTGAACACCCAGTGGGGTACTTTTCAAAAAGATTGGCTTCATATCAAAAAATACCACTCAACTATCGAGACGGAGACACTCGCTTTGGTACTGGCTCTTCAGCACTTCGAGGTTTATGAATCCGTCTCTACTCCTCTGCTGGTCTATACCGATCATAACCCATCTCGTTTTCCTGCGAAAGACGAGCTCTACGAATCGCTGACTCCTTCACTGGAGTCTTATATTGCAGAAGTTTCCACTTGAAATCAGACATGTCTGTGGTAAGGACAACTTGGTTGCTGATTGTCTTTCAAGGGTGGGGAGTCAATATGTTTTTTCTGACCAGAAATATGTGGACATCTGCTCGTTGAACATTTCATTTCAAAATCATGGGCATTAATATGGAGTTGGTCCCCCCCCTTTGCTGCTTTAACAGACTCCACTCTTCTGGAAAGACTTTCCACTAGATATTGGAACATTGCTGCAGAGACTTGATTCCATTCAGCAACAAGAGCATTAGTGAGGTCTGGCACGTAGGCCTGGCTCGTAGTCGTGTTCCAATTCATCCCAAAGGTGTTCGATGGGGTTGAGGTCAGGGCTCTGTGCAGGCCAGTCAAGTTCTTCAACACAGATCTTGACAAACCATTTCTGTATGGACCTCGCTTTGTGCACGGGGGGATTGTCATGCTGAAACAGGAAAGGGTCTAAGCCAAAGTGTTGCCACAAAGTTGGAAGAACAGAATCGTCTAGAATGTCATTGTATGCTGTAGCGTTAAGATTTCCCTTCACTGGAACTAAGGGGCCCGAACCATGAAAAACAGCCCCAGACTATTATTCCTCCTCCACCAAACTTTACAGTTGGCACTATGCATTCGGGTAGGTAGCGTTCCCTTGGCATCCGCCAAACCCAGATTAGTCCGTTGAATATACTTCGAATATACTTACCTGGTTAAGTAAAGGTCAATGAAGCATGATTTGTGCCACGCTTAAAACAACTGTTAACGCAGAACTGCACAATCTGTCTTTAGTGAGTTCAAGGCAACTGGGACCTCGGGGAAACGAGCTACGACTGAGAAAATACGTTTTGAACTTTTATCTAACTCAGAATTGTAAATCGGGAACTCAGGAACGACCTGAAGATCACTGACGTTATCAGTGTGCAAAGCTGTCAAGGCAAAGGGGGGCTACTTTCAAGAATCTAAAAAATATATTTTGATTTGTTTAACAATTTTGTTGGTTACTACATGATTCCAAATGTGTTATTTCATAGTTTTGATGTCTTCACTATTATTCTACAATGTAAAAAATAAATAAAAACCCTTGAATGAGAAGATATTAGTCCACACTATTGACTGGTACTGTAGTTCATTTTAAGGTAATAAAATGTTTTGTTTGTAAATATACATTTTGTGAATATGAAATTTTGCCAAAAGAATAATGAAATGAATTACATAAAAATGTTTCAGCTTATTTCTATCGTAGGTAAAGAATCCAAGCAGTACATCTCTCCACAATAGTGTAAAATCTTTATAAATGTGTTCAATTATAAATATACTGATGTCTTGCCACAGATTTCTTACGTTAATACAATGCCCAAAAAGATGCAACACTGTTTCTGGGTGGTCATTACAAACGGTACAATTTGGAGAATAGATTATTTATTTTTTTTACTTCATCAAGTGGTTGGCAGGATAATATTTATGAATCATTTTAATAAGTAGGTATGTATGTGGCAACATCCAAACTTTTTTCTCAACAGACATTATCAATAAAACCATTCCAATAAGGCATGGCATAAGGTATAGTAGATACAACATCCTGTTGAAACAAGGTTCCTACAGCTCTATTGTTGTTGAATGGACCAACATGACATGAGGTATAGTAGATACAACATCCTGTTGAAACAAGGCTCCTACAGCTCTATTGTTGTTGAATGGACCAACATGACATGAGGTATAGTAGATACAACATCCTGTTGAAACAAGGCTCCTACAGCTCTATTGTTGTTGAAAGGACCAACATGACATGAGGTATAGTAGATACAACATCCTGTTGAAACAAGGCTCCTACAGCTCTATTGTTGTTGAATGGACCAACATGACATGAGGTATAGTAGATACAACATCCTGTTGAAACAAGGTTCCTACAGCTCTATTGTTGTTGAATGGACCAACATGACATGAGGTATAGTAGATACAACATCCTGTTGAAACAAGGTTCCTACAGCTCTATTGTTGTTGAATGGACCAACATGACATGAGGTATAGTAGATACAACATCCTGTTGAAACAAGGCTCCTACAGCTCTATTGTTGTTGAAAGGACCAACATGACATGAGGTATAGTAGATACAACATCCTGTTGAAACAAGGCTCCTACAGCTCTATTGTTGTTGAATGGACCAACATGACATGAGGTATAGTAGATACAACATCCTGTTGAAACAAGGCTCCTACAGCTCTATTGTTGTTGAATGGACCAACATGACATGAGGTATAGTAGATACAACATCCTGTTGAAACAAGGCTCCTACAGCTCTATTGTTGTTGAATGGACCAACATGACATGAGGTATAGTAGATACAACATCCTGTTGAAACAAGGCTCCTACAGCTCTATTGTTGTTGAATGGACCAACATGACATGAGGTATAGTAGATACAACATCCTGTTGAAACAAGGTTCCTACAGCTCTATTGTTGTTGAATGGACCAACATGACATGAGGTATAGTAGATACAACATCCTGTTGAAACAAGGCTCCTACAGCTCTATTGTTGTTGAATGGACCAACATGACATGAGGTATAGTAGATACAACATCCTGTTGAAACAAGGCTCCTACAGCTCTATTGTTGTTGAATGGACCAACATGACATGAGGTATAGTAGATACAACATCCTGTTGAAACAAGGTTCCTACAGCTCTATTGTTGTTGAATGGACCAACATGACATGAGGTATAGTAGATACAACATCCTGTTGAAACAAGGCTCCTACAGCTCTATTGTTGTTGAATGGACCAACATGACATGAGGTATAGTAGATACAACATCCTGTTGAAACAAGGTTCCTACAGCTCTATTGTTGTTGAATGGACCAACATGACATGAGGTATAGTAGATACAACATCCTGTTGAAACAAGGCTCCTACAGCTCTATTGTTGTTGAATGGACCAACATGACATGAGGTATAGTAGATACAACATCCTGTTGAAACAAGGCTCCTACAGCTCTATTGCTGTTGAATGGACCAACATGACATGAGGTATAGTAGATACAACATCCTGTTGAAACAAGGCTCCTACAGCTCTATTGTTGTTGAATGGACCAACATGACATGAGGTATAGTAGATACAACATCCTGTTGAAACAAGGCTCCTACAGCTCTATTGTTGTTGAAAGGACCAACATGACATGAGGTATAGTAGATACAACATCCTGTTGAAACAAGGCTCCTACAGCTCTATTGTTGTTGAATGGACCAACATGACATGAGGTATAGTAGATACAACATCCTGTTGAAACAAGGCTCCTACAGCTCTATTGTTGTTGAAAGGACCAACATGACATGAGGTATAGTAGATACAACATCCTGTTGAAACAAGGCTCCTACAGCTCTATTGCTGTTGAATGGACCAACATGACATGAGGTATAGTAGATACAACATCCTGTTGAAACAAGGCTCCTACAGGTCTATTGTTGTTGAATGGACCAACATGACATGAGGTATAGTAGATACAACATCCTGTTGAAACAAGGCTCCTACAGCTCTATTGTTGTTGAATGGACCAACATGACATGAGGTATAGTAGATACAACATCCTGTTGAAACAAGGTTCCTACAGCTCTATTGTTGTTGAATGGACCAACATGACATGAGGTATAGTAGATACAACATCCTGTTGAAACAAGGCTCCTACAGCTCTATTGTTGTTGAAAGGACCAACATGACATGAGGTATAGTAGATACAACATCCTGTTGAAACAAGGCTCCTACAGCTCTATTGTTGTTGAAAGGACCAACATGACATGAGGTATAGTAGATACAACATCCTGTTGAAACAAGGCTCCTACAGGTCTATTGTTGTTGAATGGACCAACAGTGAAAGAAATCGTTGCTACTGATAAGTCAACAGGGTTAATGGAAGGTAGGCTCTGAGGGACAGGTCTTGACACGGTCCTGAATAATAAAGCAACACCTGAGGAAATGGCATCTAAAACAATTGCAAAATCTTTAGGTGTTACATGAATCTTGTAAAATGATTCTTATAATGAAGTAAAAAAAAAAAAAAAACACTGCATTTACAAGTTGACCACACCAATAGGATATTATTTCAGAACCAATATTCTAAAAACAAATAAGTATTTTTATTTAACATATCACGATTATTCCATATATAATATATGTGTGGAGAAAAATTATGCTTATAAATGAAGGACCATGACAAGAAAGTTTCGCTCGAACTTTGTCAATATTATAATTGCAAACCAACATGAATTTAAGGCCACCAAAAGTAGAGAAGACATGAGGAATATAGAAGTGGGTCTTCTTAGGAATTGTTTTATCCAATCGATCTTAAATAATATTTTAAGGTAGTAAAGTCTAGAAAATTCAGCCCACCATACTCATAAGTGTTCATTACAACAGTTTTCCTAATGTAATGGGTCACGGTTTCTCCACAGAAAGTTGAAAAGCATCTGGTCTACCCTCTTTGCTTATTTTACCGTCAAGATATAAACAGAGCGGCATATGTTAGTCTAGAGATACCCTCAGCCTTGGTTATTAGGACTCTTCCTTTTTAAAGATAAAATCCCTCTGCAGCCATTAATTTAGCTTCTTCTGGGTTTTCTTTTTAATAAGAGGGTTAAAATTGAGTAAGCCTCTAGACTTCAGATCCTTTTGCCTAAATATGTAAGTTCTTCTTTCACTGGAATACCACAATATGAAGGTGTCACACAGTCTTTGACAGCCATGAGTTCACATTTATTATTGTTAAGATATAGACCAGATGCTTTGGAAATGGATTCTATATATCACATTGATCGATATGGGAATCTGACCAGCGTCTTTCAGAAAAAGTGTAGTATCGTCAGCCAGCTGACTTATAATAATTTCTTTACCAGCTATGGAAATACCTTGTACAGGACTATTATTTAAAGAATGTGTAAGAAGTTGAGTGATTAATAAAAATAGATACAGTGAGATAGGACAACCTTGCCTATATCCTTTCTTTAAACTCAAATCTAGGTGAGTGTTTGTTTCTCCTCTGCATACGCGTCATTACATCTCCCTCGTCTGATTGGTCGTTTCACACTAACCTTTACCCTACGCGTCATCACACTCCCTCTGATTGGTCAAGTAGGCGGGCCTTCTGACTTTGTGGCTGTGGTAACTAGTGACGACCTAATGAACGCGAGACCAAAGACATTGCAGTGTTGAAGATGGGCAGATCCCCCGAATCACGCGCGTGTGGGTGTCATGGCGACGTTGGCTGGCTAAGCGCTTGCGTGGAAATACGTCATCGGGTCTAACGGTCGTTTCGCGCCGAACTGCGCGATATAGTCGTTTTTGATGAAAATGTGTCACTTTCAACGAGGTTGGAGTAATAACATGTTAAAATACTTAACGTTGTCTCGAATCTAGGTTGTGCCTTTTAGATAAAAAAAAAAAAAACGAAACAAAGGAAGAATGTTTCGCTTCTCTTAACACCAAACCACGGCCTGCTTCGCAAGTGTTTCCCGGAAGTCTTGCGATGTTGCGCCTCTGGGTTTAAAAACTCTGTGGCGAGATCTCGCCTCCATTTTGTGAAGCCACTCAAGCCTGCGAGAGTTGTGGTGGGAATATTTGTATTTTTTGTTGCTAGCTAGTCAACGTTAGTGAGCTTGATGTGAACCTGTTAACGACTGACCAAACATAGCTTGCAATTTTGTTTTTTTTACAAAAGCAATTTGCTAAATAACGTTAAAGTGGTTTCCTAGCTTTTAAACCACGAAAGTTAGCTAGCAGTCTACGGATGTCTGGAGATAATATGTCGGGCGGCGGGAGCGTGGTTCGTGGCCCAGCGGGAAACAACGACTGTCGGATCTATGTCGGTAACCTGCCGCCTGATATTCGCACTAAAGACGTGGAGGATGTGTTTTATAAATACGGGGCGATCCGAGATATAGATCTGAAGAACCGGAGGGGTGGACCGCCGTTTGCTTTTGTTGAATTCGAGGATCCCAGGTAAGTTAGCTAACTATGCTAAAAACATAATTAAGCCGCTTTCAGAATAAACCGATAGCTAACGTTAGCTAAGTAGCTAGCCGCAGAAAGTGTTGGGTAACAACCCCATAGCTAACTCGCTACCTCGTGTTGTGTTAAACGGAGATATTGGTTGGTGTGTTGTTGCCAGAGTTTTACCAGAGTTTTTTTTTTTTAAATTAATTTTTTTAATATACTATATAGGTTCTTTTTTTCTACTATGGTTAAGAGCCAAGTTATTGAGGTGGTCGTCACTAGTTTCCACAGTCATAATTCTGGATAAACGGAGAGTTACGCAAGATGGCGATGGGCCGGACACATGACTTTATTTAACACTTCTTTTGAATTAGGTAATTAATTGCATCTGCCATGGAATCCAGTTGCATTATATTACAGTTGGTCCCAACTGCTTGCCGTAGTTTAGAAGTAATCGCGGAAAAATATATATTTTTAAGGTATTTTTCCACCCTGACAGTTCCTAATAATTTTTAATTGAGCACCGTTGCACCAACTCGCCTTTCCAAACTTACTATGCTCAGCCCATTGTTCTGAGTCACACTGCTAGTTTCGCTGTTCAATAAGAGTTATCCACCCAAACCTTCTGGGTTTACCGAAGGTCACTGACATTAATAAGGTTATGGCTGCTATGTGAGAGCGTCCACATGGGTACACACGTTGATGGCCTACTGGCGTGTGTAAAGTGAAAGTGGTTTAACAATCATTCAGGGTGTAAAACCTAACAAGTGTCCCTGTCTTTTTCAAGATGTGGCAAATTTTAAAGCACTTTATCATTTTTTTAAAGCTGTTTTTGTTGTTGATTCAATTGTTTCTAACTGGCTGCTGGGTAATTTGATATGCGTTGACGTCTGTTAAAAGGGATTAACATTAGTATGTTGGGGAGATGAAACAATGGAAGCTCGTTCATTTTGAAGGAAGGAAGCAAAGTGGGTGGGGACCAAAGTTGGTGACTACTGAACTTAATGTAAATAATCCGAGATATCGCATTGTTATTTACCAATCCAAGCTCACTGTAGTTTCCAGCCCCTATTGGATTGGCTGTTGATACCTATCACTACCTAGCCTGATTGCTAGCGCCAACATGAGGGTGAAGCAAGCATGGCTATCCGTTAGTAGGCAGCCTAGTGCTTTGAGCTTTGGACCTGGTTTTTTTATATATATATTTTTTATATATACCCTTATTTAACCAGGTAGGTCAGTTGAGAACAAGTAATCATTTACAACAGCCACTTGGCCAAGATAAAGCAAAGCAGTACAACACAAACAACTCAGTTACAGATGGACTAAACAAAAGTACAGTCAATAGAAAAGTCTAGATATAGTGTGAGCAAATGAGGTGAGATTAGGGAGGTAAGGCAATAAATAGGCCATAGTGGTGAAATAATTACAATTAAACACTGGAGTGATAGATGTGCAGAAGATGAATGTGCAATTAGAGATACTGGAGTGCAAAGGAGCAAAAAATAAATAACATTATGGGGATGAGGTAGTTGGATGGGCTGTTTACAGATGGGCTGTGTACAGGTATAGTAAGCTGCTCTGACAGCTAATGCTTAAAGTTATTGATGGAGATATGAGTCTCCAGCTTCAGAGATTTTTGCAATTTGTTCCAGTCATTGGCAGCAGAGAATTAGAAGGAAAGAAAGCCAAAGGAGGAATTGGCTTTGGGGGTGACCAGTGAAATATACCTACTGGAGCGCGTGCTACGGGTGGGTGCTATTATGGTGACCAGTGAGCTGAGATAAGGCGGGGCTTTACCAAGCAGAGACTTGTAGATGACCTGGAACCAGTGGGTTTGGCGACGAATATGAAGCAAGGGCCAACCAACTAGAGCGTACAGGTCACAGTGGTGGGTAGTATATGGGGCTTTGGTGACAAAACGGATGGCACTGTGATCGACTGCATCCAAGTTGCTGAGTAGAGTGTTGGAAGCTGTTTTGTAAATGACATCGCCGAAGTCAAGGATCGGTAGGATGGTCAGTTTTACGAGGGTATGTTTGGCAGCATGAGTGAAGGAGGCTTTGTTGCGAAATAGGAAGCCAATTCTAGATTTAATTTTGGATTGGAGATGTTTGATGTGAGTCTGGAAGGAGAGTTTACAGTCTAACCAGACACCTAGGTATTTGTAGTTGTCCACATATTCTAAGTAAGAACCGTCCAGAGTAGTGATGCTAGACGGGCGGGAGGTTGCGGGCAGCGATCGGTTGAAGAGCATGC
>NC_138301.1:124240512-124378012 GCF_965601325.2 Salmo salar | reverse complement strand
TTTCTGCTGTAAATGTCTTCTCTTAAACACACAGCTTTCAGAGCCAGCAGGTTGTGATGGCTGATTGGCTGTAGCTAGACTTGGGCGGTATACCGTATTTTACTATATATACACAGATATTGATGAATGGACCGGCTTGTTTTTTTTTACTTTACCTTCTATAACGGTATTTGAACGTTTTGGTTTGTTTAAATGTGATGCGCTGTGTACAACATCCATTTTTTTTATAGTTGACTTGGCTACTTGAGTTCTCTCTCTCCATGTCGCTTTCCACACAGACATCGCCCCGCCCTGCCCCGCCCCGTCACTCAAGGAGCACATTTTGATGTTGTTTGACCAGGAGACGTTTGCGTTCAGTTTGCATGGTCAATGCAACAATGTTGATGACGACAGTGCTGTTTTCACTTTGCTTCTTAATATACATCCGCTAGCGGTTCTATAATTACACAATTAGTTTTTTGTTTCTTACATCTGCAAAAAAAAAAAAAAAAAATTCATAGCAAGTTGGGCCTAAATCTTGTTAGTCGCTAATGCTAACTGCTAGCTCGCTAATAAACGTACTGAGTCAGAGAGAAAGGTAGCTAGCTAATACAGCCGGATAATACCAGTGATGGTGTAGAACTAAATCAGCATGTTGGTATAAAAACAGTGTTTTTCTAAATCGGAGGAATGTGTGAATGTTAGTTACATGAAGTAACTAAGAGAAACTTCAATGTAGCCAGATTTAGAGTCCCCTAGGAAACATTCACCATCACTTTGGTTCCTTACCCTGTCACAATAACTCCTGGCATTTTCATTCGTTTTCATGTCAAACAACACACTATTATATTCGAACTATAGAATTAACCCTGCCTAATCATTATTTCCTGTTATTTCAACAGTTCACACAAGTGTTTTGCTCTAAATCGCAAGTCCAATTGCAACATTTGGTTAAAAATAAGGCCTGTTTATTTTGTTGTTGCCCATATCGTGCAGCCAGTCTTACGCGGCAGTATGGAAATGATCTCAAATGAGTGCAGGAAACGCAGAAATGTATGAAAAGGATTTTGGTTGAATTGAACAGTATAAAACAGAATGGAGAAAGACCCATTTTGAAATCACATAGAACGTATGTAGTCTTAGGGTGGCAACAATACTCATAATGCAAATTAAGGACTTTAATTATAAAAAAAAAACATTAAATACGTCATACCATTTTATTTTATTTTTTTATATATATCCTTTTTACAGCGTGATATAATATTTTGGCCATATCGCCAAGCCCTAACTATAGGAGGTTGTGATAGTGTGGCTGATTGGCTGTAGCAGGCTGTGAGTGATTCTAACCTGTTGCTCCTTCCTTCTCTCTGTTGGGTGCGGGATCTGTCTCAAGGAGGGCTGTGATTGGAGGAGGGCTCTGTCTCCCCGTCCCGGAGCCAATCAGACCATCAGGATTCAGGATCAGAGCAGGGATTAGGATTAAGGATGGAGAGAGAACGCGGAGTGGGGACAGGAGCATAGGATCGGGACCAGGCCACAGCCCAGCCCACTGGAACCTAGATACTAGACCTAATTCACTCAAATGGCTATCAAGCACCCAAAATTAGTTTTGTATTCCCCCCCCGTGTGGACTCCACAGCGTCCTTCTAGGATCCTGACCAGCGGTCTTTTTATTATTTAAGAGGAGCTCGGCGCAAAACCAGGAGACTGGCTCAGGATGGAGGGAGGCGCACATAAGGAGATTGGTAACTAGAAGGGAATTATAATCGGGGGGGGGGGGTAAATGTGTTTGTTCATTAAAGGGATGGAGGGTAATGTGTTTCTTTTTGTTTGGAAGGAGGGTGTATTTTTTTATTTTTTACGGTTTGCATTGTTTCCTCAGTAGATTTTATGATTTAGTTTGTTTTCCTTAGTTGGTAACTTTTCATGTTTCAGCACCTCTTCAATAAAGTGTCTTCTACAGTAGCTAGTCTGTGTGCCTCTGTTTTCATGTTTTAATCGATTATTTTACAGTAGCTACAGCAGGGATGCGAACCAGTCACCTTTTGGAGAAATCCGCCATTTTGTATCCAAAATAGGTGATCTGAGTGATTCATGTAGATCCCGATGTTTGGGGGAGGGGGCTGGGGGGCTTTGGATCCCTATTGGCTGGCAGTGAATGGGTGATGTGCGTTTGGACCAATCCCGGCTGTATCCAAGGCTCAGCAAGTCGTTGACATGACAACAACGCAGCGCCCGACTGTTACAGCAGGTAACGGAGAGTTAACGGAACGGTAACGGTAGGTGAGACGTCCAGACTACGGAGACCGGGATGAGAAGGTGATGAAGCAGTACTTCATGACCTGTAACCGAAAAACTACCGTCGTTTGGAAAGTTTGAGGTGAGGGAGAAAGTGTGGTGGAATAAGTATTGTTAGCATTAATTAAGTATCTTGCTAGCTGGATGGATTTCTCCATTAGCTAACTTAGCCAGAGAAATGTTGAGAAACATTAACCAATTTAGCCAGAGAAACATTAGCCAATTTAGCCAGAGAAACATTAGCCAACTTAGCCAGAGAAATGTTGAGAAACATTAGGTAACTTAGCCAGAGAAATGTTGAGAAACATTAGGTAACTTAGCCAGAGAAATGTAGAGAAACATTAGCCAATTTAGCCAGAGAAACATTAGGTAACTTAGCCAGAGAAATGTTGAGAAACATTAGCCAATTTAGCCAGAGAAATGTTGAGAAACATTATCCAATTTAGCCAGAGAAACATTAGCCAATTTAGCTGATTAAATAATTTAGTTTATGGTGTTACAATTAGCTGGCTAATAGACAGCTAACGTTACATCAGATAACCAATTCGCTATAGTATTAACTGGTAACGTTAGTTGCTTACTGGACCCTGGCAATCTGTGAAAAGTTAACAAGCTAATGTTTTCCCTCTACAGTATGTGGCAATTTACAATTTATTCTACCATTTCTAACCATCTGCGTGCCAGTTATGATTTTCATATGTGCATTACAACTAATTGTGTCTATTGAATATCTAATTGCCCACAAACGGAAGAATTACGTAACTCGCTAAACAGAGCCGCTGTCCATTTAGCACCACAGAGCTCCACTATAGGCCTACCTGCATCAGGTGAGCGTTGCACCACAGAGCTCCACTATAGGCCCACCTGCATCAGATGAGCGTTGCACCACAGAGCTCCACTATAGGCCTACCTGCATCAGATGAGCGTTGCACCATAGAGCTCCACTATAGGCCTACCTGCATCAGATGAGCGTTGCACCACAGAGCTCCACTATAGGCCCACCTGCATCAGATGAGCGTTGCACCACAGAGCTCCACTATAGGCCTACCTGCATCAGATGAGCGTTGCACCACAGAGCTCCACTATAGGCCCACCTGCATCAGATGAGCGTTGCACCACAGAGCTCCACTATAGGCCCACCTGCATCAGATGAGCGTAGCACCACAGAGCTCCACTATAGGCCCACCTGCATCAGATGAGCGTTGCACCACAGAGCTCCACTATAGGCCTACCTGCATCAGATGAGCGTTGCACCACAGAGCTCCACTATAGGCCCACCTGCATCAGATGAGCGTTGCACCACAGAGCTCCACTATAGGCCCACCTGCATCAGATGAGCGTAGCACCACAGAGCTCCACTATAGGCCCACCTGCATCAGATGAGCGTTGCACCACAGAGCTCCACTATAGGCCCGCCTGCATCAGATGAGCGTTGCACCACAGAGCTCCACTATAGGCCCACCTGCATCAGATGAGCGTTGCACCACAGAGCTCCACTATAGGCCTACCTGCATCAGATGAGCGTTGCACCACAGAGCTCCACTATAGGCCTACCTGCATCAGATGAGCGTTGCACCACAGAGCTCCACTATAGGCCCACCTGCATCAGATGAGCGTTGCCACAGCAAGCCGCTGTCCAAGTTGTTGAATCCAGCGCCTGTCTTCGCTCCTTTTTAAAACACATCTATAGACCTTTTTTGTATTTTACTTCCTGATTTTTTTTGGGTTGTTGTTGCCATTGTTTGGTTGTGTTTGTTTGGCAAGCGTACTTGATGATGTCATGCCTCTTTATTCCATTATATGTATTTGTCTACCATGCAGTTGTGGTCCAGCAGTTTTAATGTGATGGTGATTTTAATGTTAATATCAGCATTTGAAGTCGGCCTTATTGTGACTTGATGGCCTGTAGTAGTGGCTTTATCCATATCTTGTTTCCTAAAGGTGTCTAAAATGTTTGTTTTATTCATGGTTTTGATTTATGGACAATATTAATTTGACGTGTTTTATAAAGATAGAATAAACATTTCGTTTCAAGTGTCTTTTGCTGTTTTCAATTGCATTTTTTTTTTTTATATATATGGAAATTGTGTTAGAACACTTGGAAATATGATTTATACTTCTTTGTTTATTATAATTATAATGTGTATAAATTGCTCTTGTTTCATGTGTTTTTGTGGAACAGTCCCATTTCAATATAGGCTACAGAACTACAAAGGACAAATAATACATGTGATTAAAAAAATAACAATTATTGAAAAATACAAGGTTCAATAAATTTAAAAAAACGACAGACTGTTAGGTCTACCAACAGCCCAAAACATAACTGAATTAAAGAAGATATCTTATTTCCAACTCCATATTTACATTTTAGTCATTTAGCAGACGCTCTTATACAGAGCGACTTACAGTAGTGAATACATACATTTCATACTTATTTTTTTATACTGGTCCCCCGTGGGAATCAAACCCACAACCCTGGTGTTGCAAACACCATGCTCTACCAACTGAGCCACAGGGAAGGCCATATCTGCTGAGAATCTAAGCTTACTGAAATTTACTGGCATGAACATTTTAAGTTTATAGAATTTTGTATTGAAAAATCACACCGTACCGATTTTTTTTGTTTTGTTTTGTTGGTGCGATCCTTGTCCCTGCTTTCCACTGCTGGAGCCGCGTAATATCTGGGCTATTGGACACTGAGCTGCACGCAGGCCTCCGAGTGGTCCGTTACCAACCGGCTGCATGAGGGGCTCAGGATTGACTTCATGGGTGAATAGATCTGACCACATCGATACGTGGATCCAAACGCTGAAAGCATTGCACGTGCAACCATCTTCAAACGGTCAGATTTCACTGGCAGGCTCTCCCCAACAGTGGATGACGGAGGCCTCTGATCTCTCTCAGTCCCTTCTAGTTCTTTCCGCAGCTCTGTGGATTTTGATGACCAAAGGGAGGATGTCTTGAGCTCGAATCAGCTGCGTTTTCAAAGTCCTCGATCCCCGTCCACTGAAACACAGACAGATCCAAAGTCACTGTCCTCAAAGTTGTCTGGCTTGATCAAAAAAAATAAAACATTTGGGGGGCCATGTTGCTTGAAATTTGACAGGGAACTCGGACTTCAGCTTCCCCATGTACACTCCGATAACGTCAGCGCTGACAGACAGCGTGTTGACTAGACATTTCTTTAGCTTGGCAACAAATGCCTTCCATGCATGGAAACAGATCCAGGACTGTTTCGCCTGCACCCCTGAAGACGCAGGTTGAGTACGTGAAGGTGACCTTTTATGTCAGTGAGAAATATCAGTTTTACAAGCCAATCCTCATTCTTAAGCTCTGGGTAGTTTTGGCCCTTTTTCAACCAGAAAAGGCTATAACCGTATCCAAACACTCCACGAACCATTCCAGAACCTTCCTTCAACTTAACCCACCTAACACTGCAGTGACGAGGTAAGTCTTTGTGTTTTTTGTTCCATCTCTTCCAGCAGTGACTGAAACTGTCTGTGTGTCAAAGATGATCGAACAACAAAGAAATTCACTATTTTAACTACAGTAGCCATCACGGTACCATTTTTAACTACAGTAGTCATCACGGTACCATTTTTAACTACAGTAGCCATCACGGTACCTAAATTTGAATTTTAAATATTGGAACACAGATTCTCTTGGTGAATAATTCACTGAAATGTAACCACGGGGTGGTCAGTCTTCTCTTCAATCAGCTTGGCAAATCCTTTGTTTCGCCATCATAGCCGAGGCACCATCAGTTGTAATAGTGAATATGTTTTTAATATCGACACCTCTCACAAGGCTTTTGCTACATCTTCCCCTTTAGTAATACCATGCAT
The DNA here is from genome assembly GCF_965601325.2 of Salmo salar. NCBI lineage: Eukaryota > Metazoa > Chordata > Actinopteri > Salmoniformes > Salmonidae > Salmo > Salmo salar. Next base: position 124,371,890 of record NC_138301.1, on the reverse strand, counting down.
GGGTTTTAGGTAGGAATGCACCGATATTACATTTTAAGCCTATACTGATTCCCGACATTTTCCTTGCTAAAAAAATAACCTGATACCGATATTAAACATTTAAGCAGACTTTTAAGCATTCTAGTACAGTTAAATAGTTAAAACACATTTTAGCAGACGCTCTTATCCAGAGCGACTTACAGTAGTGAATACATACATTTCATATTTTTTCCCCCCGTACTGGTCCCCCGTGGGAATAGAACCCACAACCCTGGCGTTGCATACACCATGCTCTACCAACTGAGCCACACAGGACACACACATGGATGCGGCGGTCTAAAGCACTGCATCTCAGTGCAACAGGCATCACAACAGTTACTGGTTTGAATCCAGGCTGTATCACATCCGGCCGTGATTGGGAGACCCATAGGGCGGAGTACAATTGGCCCAGCGCCATCCATTTGTAATTAAGAATTTGTTCTTAACTGACTTGCCTAGTTCAATTACATTTTATTTATTTGTTGTATTTGTCTTTGAGATGATTGCGTCTTTTGTTAGGCGAAGAGAGAGCGAACAGCCCTTCAGTAAAACTAATACATATTCCTTTGACAGTATATGAACGGACATCTGCATCATTTTTCTTTGCTGATGACATTTTGCGCCCTGAACTTTTTTTAAATAACAAAAGAAAGCTTGCTAGCTGCTTGCCAAGTGAAAACCAGCTATAGGTTACAACTGGTGTTGGAGTTAAAACCTACAGGAAGGGTATCTCTCCAGGAACAGGGTTGGAGTTAAAACCTACAGGAGGGGTATCTCTCCAGGAACAGGGTTAGAGTTAAAACCTCCAGGAGGGGTATCTCTCCAGGAAGAGGGTTGGAGTTAAAACCTCCAGGAGGGGTATCTCTCCAGGAAGAGGGTTGGAGTTAAAACCTCCAGGAGGGTATCTCTCCAGGAACAGGGTTGGAGTTAAAACCTACAGGAGGGGTATCTCTCCAGGAACAGGGTTGGAGTTAAAACCTACAGGAGGGGTATCTCTCCAGGAAGAGGGTTGGAGTTAAAACCTCCAGGAGGGTATCTCTCCAGGAACAGGGTTGGAGTTAAAACCTCCAGGAGGGTATCTCTCCAGGAAGAGGGTTGGAGTTAAAACCTACAGGAGGGTATCTCTCCAGGAACAGGGTTGGAGTTAAAACCTACAGGAGGGTATCTCTCCAGGAACAGGGTTGGAGTATAAACCTACAGGAGGGGTATCTCTCCAGGAACAGGGTTGGAGTTAAAACCTACAGGAGGGTATCTCTCCAGGAACAGGGTTGGAGTTAAAACCTCCAGGAGGGTATCTCTCCAGGAACAGGGTTGGAGTTAAAACCTACAGGAGGGTATCTCTACAGGAACAGGGTTGGAGTTAAAACCTACAGGAGGGTATCTCTCCAGGAACAGGGTTGGAGTTAAAACCTACAGGAGGGGTATCTCTCCAGGAAGAGGGTTGGAGTTAATTAATATTACAGTACTATTAATACTGTTATAATATTACAATACTATTAATACTGTTAAAATATTACAGTACTATTATTACTGTTATATTACAATACTATTAATACTGTTATAATATTACAATACTATTAATACTGTTAAAATATTACAGTACTATTATTACTGTTATATTACAATACTATTAATACTGTTATAATATTACAATACTATTAATACTGTTAAAATATTACAGTACTATTATTACTGTTATATTACAATACTATTAATACTGTTATAATATTACAATACTATTATTACTGTTATAATATTACATTACTATTAATACTGTGATACTATTACAATACTATTAATACTTTAAAAAGATTACAATAATATTATTACTTATAATATTACATGGTCTATTATTACTGTTATAATATTACAATACTATTAATACTGTTATAATATTACATTACTATTAATACTGTTATACTATTACAATACTATTAATACTTTAAAAAGATTACAATAATATTATTACTTATAATATTACATGTTCTATTAATACTGTTATAATATTACATGTTCTATTATTACTGTTATAATATTACAATACTATTATTACTGTTATAATATTACAATACTATTAATACTGTTATACTATTACAATACTATTATTACTGTTATAATATTACAATACTATTAATACTGTTATAATATTACAATACTATTAATACTGTTATAATATTACAATACTATTAATACTGTTATAATATTACACTATTATTAATACTGTTATAATATTACATGTTCTATTATTACTGTTATAATATTACAATATTACAATACTATTAATACTGTTATACTATTACAATACTATTATTACTGTTATAATATTACAATACTATTAATACTGTTATAATATTACAATACTATTAATACTGTTATAATATTACAATACTATTATTACTGTTATAATATTACACTATTATTAATACTGTTATACTATTACAATACTATTATTACTGTTATAATATTACAATACTATTAATACTGTTATAATATTACAATACTATTAATACTGTTATAATATTACAATACTATTAATACTGTTATACTATTACAATACTATTATTACTGTTATAATATTACACTATTATTAATACTGTTATACTATTACATGTTCTATTAATACTGTTATAATATTACAATACTATTAATACTGTTATACTATTACAATACTATTATTACTGTTATAATATTACACTATTATTAATACTGTTATACTATTACAATACTATTATTACTGTTATAATATTACACTATTATTAATACTGTTATAATATTACACTATTATTAATACTGTTATAATATTACATGTTCTATTAATACTGTTATACTATTACAATACTATTATTACTGTCATACTATTACAATAGAAAGTGATTACAGTGCTGTTTTTCTACTGCTGTAGAAAGGGATTACAGAGCTACAGTATATTATTGATATTATTATTATTATTATTATTTCTGCTACGTCTTTATCATCATTAAACTGGACTGATGGGCACAAGCCCTCACCCCAGTGTATCTGTGTGTGATGGTATTGTCTGCTGATACCTTGGAGGACAATCCGTTGTAAAATAATCATGCAGGTCCCGTGTGGCACAGTTGCTAGAGCATGCTGGTTGTTTGCCAGGGTTGTGGGTTCAATTCCCACGGGGGACCAGTATGAAAAACTATGCTCTCTCTACTGTAAGTTGCCCTGGATAAGAGCATAGTAAATGGTCTGCCTAGTATGGAATGGTCTGCCTATCCATGTGAGAGACGCAGACTCGGTCTCTCGACCTTTAAGTCTTTATTGAAGACTCATCTCTTCAGTAGGTCCTATGATTGAGTGTAGTCTGGCCCAGGGGTGTGAAGGTGAACGGAAAGGCACTGGAGCGACGAACCGCCCTTGCTGTCTCTGTCTGGCTGGTTCCCCCTCTCTCCACTGGGATTCTCTGCCTCTACCCCTATTACAGGGGCTGAGTCACTGGCTTACTGGTGTTCTTCCATGCTGTCCCTATGAGGGGTGTGTCATTTGAGTGGGTTGAGTCACTGACGGGATCTTCCTGTCTGGGTTGGTGCCCCCCCCTTGGGATGTGCCGTGGCGGAGATCGTTGTGGGCTATACTCGGCCTTGTTCCGGGATGGTATGTTGGTGGTTGGAGACATCCCTCCAGTGGTGTGGGGGTTGTGCTTTGACAAAGTGGGTGGGGTTTTATCCTGCCTGTTTGGCCCTGTCCGGGGGTATCATCGGATGGGGCCACAGTGTCTCCCGACCCCTCCTGTCTCAGCCTCCAGTATTTATGCTGCAGTAGTTTATGTGTCGGAGGGCTAGGGTCAGTCTGTTATATCTGGAGTATTTCTCCTGTCTTATCCGGTGTCCTGTATGAATTAAGTATGCTCCCTCTAATTCTCTCTCTTCCTCTCCCTTCCCTTCCGGAGGACCTGAGCCCTAGGACCATGCCTCAGGACTACCTGGCATGATGACTCCTGGCTGTCCCCAGTCCACCTGGCCGTGCTGCTGCTCCAGTTTCAACTGTTCTACCTGCGGCTATGGAACCCTGACCTGTTCACCGGACGTGCTACCTTAACCCGGACCTGCTTTTTTTTGACGATCTACTGCACCTGCTGTCTCTAACTCTTAATGCTCAGCTATGAAAAGCCAACTGACACTTACTCCTGAGGTGCTGACCTGTTGCACCCTCGACAACCACTGTGATTATTATTATTTGACCCTGCTGGTCATCTATGAACATTTGAACAACTTGGCCATGTTCTGTTATAACCTCCACCCGGCACAGCCAGAAGAGGACTGGCCACCCCTCATAGCCTGGTTCCTCTCTAGGTATCTTCCTAGGTTTTGGCCTTTCTAGGGAGTTTTTCCTAGCCACCGTGCTTCTACACCTGCATTGCTTGCTGTTTGGGGGTTTTAGGCTGGGTTTCTGTACAGCACTTTGAGATATCAGCTGATGTAAAAAAGGGGCTTAATAAATAAATTTCATCGATTGAGTAAATTGTAAAACATTTAAACTAAATCATTATTAGGTATTCTGTCTCCATGACACTAGCCAAATGTTTTCTCTCTTCATTCACAACTCCTGTCTCGTTAATTAGAGAGGATCTGTAGAGGAAGTGTTCAATAATATTAATAACGTCCTCACTACAAATACTGCCGTTTGAGACAATGGAAAATACCAAAGGTAACTATGCAAAAAAACAAAACACGTTTCAGTCTGGTTTCCCTATTCCACCGATGAGACAATAGCGACGTTGTGTGGACACAATGAAGTACAACTACACAAACATAATCCAGGCTTTATAATCGATCTAGGGATCACCGGTTGGTTGAACCGCTCTAGGATTGATTCGTCGTGCCTTTTTTTTTTATCGTCTCCACGCTGTTTCAATGGACGCTTTCGATCTGTTTCGTAAACTCGGAGCCGGAGCGAAATTTGATTTCAAGAGGTTTGGAAAAGATGCCGAACGATTTAAGGTAATGAGGATGTCGTCCAATATTTCTCTATTGATGTTCAGCGAGTAGTATCTGAACGCTGCAAAGAGTTGACCGTATAAGCCGGCTAGTTAGCTAGTTAGCTAATGGCTAGTTAGCTTGTGTATGCCTCGGATCTGTAGTGACAGTCTAAACTAAATGAGCTAGTTTCAGGTTAAAGAATAAATACATCTCAAGCTCATTGTTTCGTTTATTCTCATAAATGGAAGTCCCAGATGATATTATCTATGTAATGTATTATTTCTCTGCTGTCTGAAGCACCTGGGTAACTTTCTATTGTTTGGCTAGTTCATAACATTATTCTGAAAGTCTCTAGTGAGTTGTATCAGGACATATATCACATTAGGATTTAGAGGTCTGGGGGTATTGCTACTAGCTGTCTTCGTTGTGTCCTCATGTCATTTTAACAGTAGTTTTTATTTGTGGTGTGTGTGTGTGTGTGTGTGTGTGTGTGTGTGTGTGTGTGTGTGTGTGTGTGTGTGTGTGTGTGTGTGTGTGTGTGTGCGTGCGCGCGTTCCAGGTGGTGAGGTCCCAAGAGAAAGATGTAACTGATCACTATGGGATCGACTTTTTCGGGACCGGAGTAACCCACGGCAACCAGGAGCAGAGAGAGGAGGAGGAGGAGAAGCATGAAGAGGGAGATGCTGTTGCAGGGAAAAGGAAAGGACAAGATGAGGAGAAGACTGCAAAGAAGAGAAAGGAAGATGATAAGGCTGAAGGTAGTATTTGGCAGTGTGTGTTCTACATTGCATTGGAAAAATATTTGCCCCTTTCTGATTTTTCTCACTTTTTTTTTTGATACTGATTGTTATCAGGTCTTCAACCAAAACCTGATATTAGATTAAAGGGAACCTGTGTTTACAAATGGCCAATAAAAAGAGTTTACTTACTAAACAAAGTTATACAACACCATATTCACCTGTGTGGAAAAAGTAATTGTCCACTTCCACTCAGTAACTGGTTGTGTCACCTTTAGCTGCAATGACTCCATCAAAACACTTCCTGTCGTTGATCAGTCCACCTTTAGCTGCAATGACTCCATCCAAACACTTCGTGTAGTTGATCAGTCCACCTTTAGCTGCAGTGACTCCATCCAAACACTTCCTGTCGTTGATCAGTCCACCTTTAGCTGCAATGACTCCATCCAAACACTTCCTGTAGTTGATCAGTCCACCTTTAGCTGCAATGACTCCAACCAAACACTTCCTGTAGTTGATCAGTCTCTCGCATCGCTGTGGAGGAGTTGTGGCCCACTCTTCCATGCAGAAATGCTTTAACTCAGATACATTTGTGGGTTTTCAAGCATGAACTGGACGTTTCAAGTCCTTCCACAACATCTCAGTTGGGATTAGGTCTGGCCTTTGACTAGGCCATTACAACACTTTTAAAATGTGTTGCTTTTTAGCCATTTTCATGTAGACTTGATTGTGTGTTTTGGATCATTGTCTTGCTGCATGACTCAGCAGGACTACAGGAAGTGTTTGGTTGGAGTCATTGCAGCTAAAGGTGGACTGATCAACTACAGGAAGTGTTTGGATGGAGTCATTGCAGCTAAAGGTGGACTGATCAACTACAGGAAGTGTTTGGATGGAGTCATTGCAGCTAAAGGTGGACTGATCAACTACAGGAAGTGTTTGGATGGAGTCATTGCAGCTAAAGGTGACACAACCAGTTACTGAGTGTAAGTGGATAATTACTTTTAAACACAGGGGAATTGGGTGTTGTATAACTTTGGTTTATGAAATAAATAAAATGAGTATACATTTTTCTGTTGTGATTTGTAAACTCAGGTTCCCTTCATCTAATATCAGGTTTTGGTTGAAGACCTGATAACATTCAGTATCAAAAATATGCAACAGTAGAGAACTTTCCACAGCAGTGTGTATGTGTGGTATGTGGGTTCTGTGGGTTTTCTGTGGGTTCTGAATGTTCTGTGGGCTCTGTGTGTGTTCTGTGGGTCTCCAACTGGAGCAGCTTATATGTATGTGTTGTTAAATGATGAGTTCTGATGGTCCCTGTCGTTTTGTTGTAGTGGCGCGTGGGGAGACCGAGGGCATCCTGTGGACTTCCTCTGCAGACAGGAAGTCTAAAGGCTTGAAGGAGGGGAGGGACAGAGACAAGACATCCATGAAGAGACTCCAACACCTCCACCAAGAGAAGGTACACACACACACACACACACACCACACACACACACACACACACCACACACACACACACACACACACACACACACACACACACACACACACACACACACACACACACACGAGCACTGTCTACCTGTTGAATCTCATCTGTGTGTGTGTGTGTGTTTGTTGTCAGGTGAACCGTGTACGCACGCAGCACCGGATCAACGTGCATGGCTGTGACGTGCCTGACCCAGTGTGCACGTTCTCCGAGCTGCAGTCCGAGTACGGCCTGAACCCACGCGTCCTCCAGAACCTGTCCGCAGCTGGACTCACCGTCCCCACGCCCATCCAGATGCAGGCTATACCCCTGATGATGCATGTGAGAACGCAGACGGATGAGTGAATGGATGAGTGAATGGATACAGAGACGGATGAGTGAATGGATGAGTGAATGGATACAGAGACGGATGAGTGAATGGATGAGTGTGGATATATAGACTGGGATACAGAGACGGATGAGTGTGGATACAGAGAATGGAACCCTAAATCATATCATCTTTGCATGCGTCTCTCTCTCTCCCCCCGTCTCCCAGGGTCGTGAGTTGTTGGCATGTGCTCCGACAGGTTCGGGGAAGACTCTAGCGTTTTGTCTCCCTCTCCTGACTCACCTGAAACAGCCTGCTAACCTCGGCATCAGAGCTCTGGTCATCTCTCCCACCAGGGAACTGGCCAGCCAGGTACACACACACACACACACACACATACAGAACCGCAGGCCTCGAATTTGGCCGTAATGCCTCATAAACAAATCCATGTCTTGTGGCCGTTGTGCCCTTTGGTGGTGAGTGTATATAATAATAATAATAATCATTTCCTGCTGCCAATCGCCCGTGCTCCGAATCACCTCTCACTCACAAGGCTCTCTCAGATATCGCAGTTCTTATTAGCCAATGCCCGTCACTTGATCGGGTCCTTCTCACAGTCATTGCAGCTCCGAAGTAGGTTACAAGAGAAGACGGACTCGCCCGGGGGAGGCCACACGAGAAGACGGACTCGCCCGGGGGAGGCCACACGAGAAGACGGACTCGCCCGGGGGAGGCCACACGAGAAGACGGACTCGCCCCGGGGGAGGCCACACACGTCCTTATGGAATTCCGAGGCGCGTATTGAAGATGATAGAACTGTCCACATTTACTTTTCGGCAGCCGACAATGAACAGAGCAAAGTACAGAGAGATCCTTAATTAAAACCTGCTCCAGAGCGCTCAGGACCTCAGACTGGGGCGAAGGTTCACCTTCCAACAGGACAACGACCCTAAGCACACAGCCAAGACAACACAGGAGTGGCTTCGGGACAAGTCTCTGAATGTCCTTGAGAGTGTCTGCTAAATGACTAAAATGTAAATGTAAAATGTTGGTCCCATGTTTCATAAAATATCCCAGAAATGTTCCATACGCACAAAAAACATATTTCCTTCATCTGTTGTGCACAAATATGTTTCCATCCCTGTTAGAGAGCATTTGTCCTTCGCCAAGATAATGTGTTAGAATGTTAGAATACATTCTAATGTTGCTGTGTTATAATGTAATGTTACTGCTGTGTTGCTGTGTTATAATGTAATGTTAGAATGTAATGTTACTGCTGTGTTGCTGTGTTATAATGTAATGTTACTGCTGTGTTGCTGTGTTATAATGTAATGTTAGAATGTAATGTTACTGCTGTGTTGCTGTGTTAGAATGTAATGTTACTGCTGTGCTGCTGTGTTAGAATGTAATGTTACTGCTGTGTTGCTGTGTTAGAATGTAATGTTACTGCTGTGTTGCTGTGTTAGAATGTAATGTTACTGCTGTGTTGCTGTGTTAGAATGTAATGTTACTGCTGTGTTGCTGTGTTAGAATGTAATGTTACTGCTGTGTTGCTGTGTTAGAATGTAATGTTACTGCTGTGTTGCTGTGTTAGAATGTAATGTTACTGCTGTGTTGCTGTGTTAGAATGTAATGTTACTGCTGTGTTGCTGTGTTAGAATGTAATGTTACTGCTGTGTTGCTGTGTTAGAATGTAATGTTACTGCTGTGTTGCTGTGTTAGAATGTAATGTTACTGCTGTGTTGCTGTGTTAGAATGTAATGTTACTGCTGTGTTGCTGTGTTAGAATGTAATGTTACTGCTGTGCTGTGTTAGAATGTAATGTTACTGCTGTGTTGCTGTGTTAGAATGTAATGTTACTGCTGTGTTGCTGTGTTAGAATGTAATGTTACTGCTGTGTTGCTGTGTTAGAATGTAATGTTACTGCTGTGTTGCTGTGTTAGAATGTAATGTTACTGCTGTGTTGTGTTAGAATGTTGTGTAGACCCACAGGGAGTTGGTGCTGTGTTATAATGGTGTGTTGTTATGTTATAATGTTGTGTTGTGTTATAATGGTGTGTTGTTGTGTAGACCCACAGGGAGTTGGTGCTGTGTTGTTGTGTTGTTGTGTTATAATGTTATAATGTTGTGTTGTTGTGTTATAATGTTGTTGTTATAATGTTGTGTTGTTGTGTTATAATGTTGTGTTGTTGTGTTATGTTGTTGTGTTATAATGTTGTGTTGTTGTGTTATAATGTTGTGTTGTTGTGTTATAATGTTGTTGTGTTATAATGTTGTGTTGTTGTGTTATAATGTTGTGTTGTTGTGTTATAATGTTGTGTTGTTGTTGTGTTATAATGTTGTTATGTTATAATGTTGTGTTATAATGTTGTTGTGTTATAATGTTGTGTTGTTGTGTTATAATGTTGTGTTGTTGTTGTGTTGTTATAATGTTGTGTTGTTGTGTTATAATGTTGTGTTGTTGTGTTATAATGTTGTTGTGTTATAATGTTGTGTTGTTGTTGTGTTGTGTTATAATGTTGTTGTGTTATAATGTTGTGTTGTTGTGTTATAATGTTGTGTTATAATGTTGTGTTGTTATAATGTTGTGTTGTTGTGTTGTTATAATGTTGTGTTGTTGTTGTTGTTGTGTTATAATGTTGTGTTGTTGTGTTATAATGTTGTGTTGTTGTGTTATAATGTTGTTGTGTTATAATGTTGTGTTGTTGTTGTGTTGTGTTATAATGTTGTTGTGTTATAATGTTGTGTTATAATGTTGTGTTGTTATAATGTTGTGTTATAATGTTGTGTTGTTATAATGTTGTGTTGTTGTTGTTGTGTTATAATGTTGTGTTGTTGTGTTATAATGTTGTTGTGTTATAATGTTGTGTTGTTGTTGTGTTGTGTTATAATGTTGTTGTGTTATAATGTTGTGTTGTTGTGTTATAATGTTGTGTTATAATGTTGTGTTGTTATAATGTTGTGTTATAATGTTGTGTTGTTATAATGTTGTGTTGTTGTGTTGTTATAATGTTGTGTTGTTGTTGTTGTGTTATAATGTTGTGTTGTTGTGTTATAATGTTGTGTTGTTGTGTTATAATGTTGTTGTGTTATAATGTTGTGTTGTTGTGTTATAATGTTGTGTTATAATGTTGTGTTGTTATAATGTTGTGTTGTTGTGTTGTTATAATGTTGTGTTGTTGTTGTTGTGTTATAATGTTGTGTTGTTGTGTTATAATGTTGTGTTGTTGTGTTATAATGTTGTTGTGTTATAATGTTGTGTTGTTGTTGTGTTGTGTTATAATGTTGTTGTGTTATAATGTTGTGTTGTTGTTGTGTTGTTATAATGTTGTGTTATAATGTTGTGTTGTTATAATGTTGTGTTGTTGTTGTTGTGTTATAATGTTGTGTTGTTGTGTTATAATGTTGTTGTGTTATAATGTTGTGTTGTTGTTGTGTTGTGTTATAATGTTGTTGTGTTATAATGTTGTGTTGTTGTGTTATAATGTTGTGTTATAATGTTGTGTTGTTATAATGTTGTGTTATAATGTTGTGTTGTTATAATGTTGTGTTGTTGTGTTGTTATAATGTTGTGTTGTTGTTGTTGTGTTATAATGTTGTGTTGTTGTGTTATAATGTTGTGTTGTTGTGTTATAATGTTGTTGTGTTATAATGTTGTGTTGTTGTTGTGTTGTGTTATAATGTTGTTGTGTTATAATGTTGTGTTGTTGTGTTATAATGTTGTGTTATAATGTTGTGTTGTTGTGTTGTTATAATGTTGTGTTGTTGTTGTTGTGTTATAATGTTGTGTTGTTGTGTTATAATGTTGTTGTGTTGTTGTTGTGTAGACCCACAGGGAGTTGGTGCGTCTGTCGGAGGGTGTTGGGTTCAGAGTTCACATACTAGACAAGGCCTCCATGGCAGCCAGGAAATGCCTTCCCAGCTCTATCAACAAATCTGGTACAAAGACAAAATGGGACCTGTTTACTAATGAGACCGAGACCAGCACAACATCCCTCACTCATTTACTCTTTTTGTCCTACTACACTTGTTTCTCTCTCTCCCCCTCCTCTCTCTCCCCCTCTCGCCTCTCCCGCCCTTCCCCCCTCTCCTCTCTTCCCCCCTCCCTCTCTTCCCCTCTCCCCCTCTCTTCCCCTCCCCTCTCCCTCTCTCTGTCCTCTCTCTCCCCCTCTCGCCTCTCCCGCCCTTCCCCCCTCTCCTCTCTTCCCCCCTCCCTCTCTTCCCCTCTCCCCCTCTCTTCCCCTCCCCTCTCCCTCTCTCTGCCCTCTCTCTCCCTCCCCTCTCTTCTCCCTCCCCTCTCTCACCTCTCCCCCTCCCCTCTTCTCACCTCTCCCCCTCCTCTCTCTCCCCCTCTCCTCTCTCCTCTCCCCCTCTCGCCTCTCCCGCCCTTCCCCCCTCCCTCTCTTCCCCTCTCTCCTCTCTTCCCCTCCCCTCTCCCTCTCTCTGTCCTCTCTCTCCCCTCTCCCCTCTCTCCTCCTCCCCTCTCTCTGTCCTCTCTCTCCCCTCTCTCCCCCTCTCTCTCCCCTCTCCTCTCTCCCCAGATATTCTGATCAGTACCCCTAATAGACTGGTGTTCCTCCTGAAGCAGAATGCTCTGGACCTCAGCAGGTCAGCTCTCTCTGTTTTAATACTGTGTTGTTGGCTCTGATATGTTGGTTGAGGGCTGTCGTAGCAGGTTGTGTTTATTAATACTGTGTGTGTGCGCAGTGTGGAATGGCTGGTGGTGGATGAGAGTGATAAGCTGTTTGAGGATGGTCGTAGTGGCTTCAGAGACCAGCTAGCAGCGGTGTTCCAGGGATGTTCTTCCCCGCGGGTCAGACGAGCGCTCTACAGCGCTACCTGCGCCCCAGACGTGGAACAGTGGTGTCGCCTCAACCTCGACAACCTGGTCTCTGTTAATATTGGACACAGGTACTCCACTACCCACAGTCCCCTGTTCTACTACACTACCCATAACCACCCTCTCTCTTCTTTGCAGAGCCGTGGTTTGAGGGGTAACACTGGGTTCAATCCCTGGGCCCACTTCTCATTTTTTACATTTTACATTTTAGTCATTTAGCAGACGCTCTTATCCAGAGCGACTTGGAGTAGTGAATGCATACATTTCATAAAAATGTTTATTTATTTTTTTATATTTCCATTTTTTTTTTTTTTTTACACCATGCTCTACCAACTGAGCTACAGGGGAAGACTGTACCCCCCCCTCGCGTTCAAAACCATCTAATAGAGTTTGAAAACGGTTGTGTTCTCAGGAACTCTGCAGTGGAGACAGTGGAACAGAAACTGCTGTTCGTTGGAACAGAGAACGGCAAGTTACTGGCCGTCAGGGACATAATCAAGAAGGTACACGCCCATCACGTTACACTCCAAATAAATCAAATGGTACTAGTCACATGCTCAGAATACAACAGGTGTAGTAGACCTTACAGTGAAATGCTGAATACAACAGGTGTAGTAGACCTCACAGTGAAATGCTGAATACAACAGGTGTAGTAGACCTTACAGTGAAATGCTGAATACAACAGGTGTAGTAGACCTTACAGTGAAATGCTGAATACAACAGGTGTAGTAGACCTCACAGTGAAATGCTGAATACAACAGGTGTAGTAGACCTTACAGTGAAATGCTGAATACAACAGGTGTAGTAGACCTTACAGTGAAATGCTGAATACAACAGGTGTAGTAGACCTCACAGTGAAATGCTGAATACAACAGGTGTAGTAGACCTTACAGTGAAATGCTGAATACAACAGGTGTAGTAGACCTTACAGTGAAATGCTGAATACAACAGGTGTAGACCTCACAGTGAAATGCTGAATACAACAGGTGTAGTAGACCTCACAGTGAAATGCTGAATACAACAGGTGTAGTAGACCTCACAGTGAAATGCTGAATACAACAGGTGTAGTAGACCTTACAGTGAAATGCTGAATACAACAGGTGTAGTAGACCTTACAGTGAAATGCTGAATACAACAGGTGTAGTAGACCTTACAGTGAAATGCTGAATACAACAGGTGTAGTAGACCTCACAGTGAAATGCTGAATACAACAGGTGTAGTAGACCTCACAGTGAAATGCTGAATACAACAGGTGTAGACCTTACAGTGAAATGCTGAATACAACAGGGGTAGTAGACCTTACAGTGAAATGCTGAATACAACAGGGGTAGTAGACCTCAGTGAAATGCTGAATACAACAGGTGTAGTAGACCTCACAGTGAAATGCTGAATACAACAGGTGTAGTAGACCTTACAGTGAAATGCTGAATACAACAGGTGTAGTAGACCTTACAGTGAAATGCCGAATACAACAGGTGTAGTAGACCTTACAGTGAAATGCTGAATACAACAGGTGTAGTAGACCTCACAGTGAAATGCTGAATACAACAGGTGTAGACCTTACAGTGAAATGCTGAATACAACAGGTGTAGACCTTACAGTGAAATGCTGAATACAACAGGTGTAGTAGACCTCACAGTGAAATGCTGAATACAACAGGTGTAGTAGACCTCACAGTGAAATGCTGAATACAACAGGTGTAGTAGACCTCACAGTGAAATGCTGAATACAACAGGTGTAGTAGACCTTACAGTGAAATGCTGAATACAACAGGTGTAGTAGACCTCACAGTGAAATGCTGAATACAACAGGTGTAGTAGACCTTACAGTGAAATGCTGAATACAACAGGTGTAGTAGACCTCACAGTGAAATGCTGAATACAACAGGTGTAGTAGACCTCACAGTGAAATGCTGAATACAACAGGTGTAGTAGACCTCACAGTGAAATGCTGAATACAACAGGTGTAGTAGACCTTACAGTGAAATGCTGAATACAACAGGTGTAGTAGACCTCACAGTGAAATGCTGAATACAACAGGTGTAGTAGACCTCACAGTGAAATGCTGAATACAACAGGTGTAGTAGACCTCACAGTGAAATGCTGAATACAACAGGTGTAGTAGACCTCACAGTGAAATGCTGAATACAACAGGTGTAGTAGACCTCACAGTGAAATGCTGAATACAACAGGTGTAGTAGACCTCACAGTGAAATGCTGAATACAACAGGTGTAGTAGACCTTACAGTGAAATGCTGAATACAACAGGTGTAGTAGACCTTACAGTGAAATGCTGAATACAACAGGTGTAGTAGACCTTACAGTGAAATGCTGAATACAACAGGTGTAGTAGACCTCACAGTGAAATGCTGAATACAACAGGTGTAGTAGACCTCACAGTGAAATGCTGAATACAACAGGTGTAGTAGACCTCACAGTGAAATGCTGAATACAACAGGTGTAGTAGACCTTACAGTGAAATGCTGAATACAACAGGTGTAGTAGACCTTACAGTGAAATGCTGAATACAACAGGTGTAGTAGACATTGAAGTGAAATGCTGAATACAACAGGTGTAGTAGACCTTACAGTGAAATGCTGAATACAACAGGTGTAGTAGACCTTACAGTGAAATGCTGAATACAACAGGTGTAGTAGACCTTACAGTGAAATGGTGAATACAACAAGTGTAGTAGACCTCACAGTGAAATGCTGAATACAACAGGTGTAGTAGACCTTACAGTGAAATGCTGAATACAACAGGTGTAGTAGACCTTACAGTGAAATGCTGAATACAACAGGTGTAGTAGACCTCACAGTGAAATGCTGAATACAACAGGTGTAGTAGACCTTACAGTGAAATGCTGAATACAACAGGTGTAGTAGACCTTACAGTGAAATGCTGAATACAACAGGTGTAGTAGACCTCACAGTGAAATGCTGAATACAACAGGTGTAGTAGACCTTACAGTGAAATGCTGAATACAACAGGTGTAGTAGACCTCACAGTGAAATGCTGAATACAACAGGTGTAGTAGACCTCACAGTGAAATGCTGAATACAACAGGTGTAGTAGACCTCACAGTGAAATGCTGAATACAACAGGTGTAGTAGACCTTACAGTGAAATGCTGAATACAACAGGTGTAGTAGACCTCACAGTGAAATGCTGAATACAACAGGTGTAGTAGACCTTACAGTGAAATGCTGAATACAACAGGTGTAGTAGACCTCACAGTGAAATGCTGAATACAACAGGTGTAGTAGACCTTACAGTGAAATGCTGAATACAACAGGTGTAGTAGACCTTACAGTGAAATGCTGAATACAACAGGTGTAGTAGACCTCACAGTGAAATGCTGAATACAACAGGTGTAGTAGACCTTACAGTGAAATGCTGAATACAACAGGTGTAGTAGACCTCACAGTGAAATGCTGAATACAACAGGTGTAGTAGACCTCACAGTGAAATGCTGAATACAACAGGTGTAGTAGACCTTACAGTGAAATGCTGAATACAACAGGTGTAGTAGACCTTACAGTGAAATGCTGAATACAACAGGTGTAGTAGACCTCACAGTGAAATGCTGAATACAACAGGTGTAGTAGACCTTACAGTGAAATGCTGAATACAACAGGTGTAGTAGACCTTACAGTGAAATGCTGAATACAACAGGTGTAGTAGACCTCACAGTGAAATGCTGAATACAACAGGTGTAGTAGACCTCACAGTGAAATGCTGAATACAACAGGTGTAGTAGACCTCATAGTGAAATGCTGAATACAACAGGTGTAGTAGACCTCACAGTGAAATGCTGAATACAACAGGTGTAGTAGACCTCACAGTGAAATGCTGAATACAACAGGTGTAGTAGACCTCACAGTGAAATGCTGAATACAACAGGTGTAGTAGACCTCACAGTGAAATGCTGAATACAACAGGTGTAGTAGACCTCACAGTGAAATGCTGAATACAACAGGTGTAGTAGACCTCACAGTGAAACGCTGAATACAACAGGTGTAGTAGACCTCACAGTGAAACGCTGAATACAACAGGTGTAGACGACCTCACAGTGAAATGCTGAATACAACAGGTGTAGACCTCACAGTGAAATGCTGAATACAACAGGTGTAGTAGACCTCACAGTGAAATGCTGAATACAACAGGTGTAGTAGACCTTACAGTGAAATGCTGAATACAACAGGTGTAGTAGACCTCACAGTGAAATGCTGAATACAACAGGTGTAGTAGACCTCACAGTGAAATGCTGAATACAACAGGTGTAGTAGACCTTACAGTGAAATGCTGAATACAACAGGTGTAGTAGACCTCACAGTGAAATGCTGAATACAACAGGTGTAGTAGACCTCACAGTGAAATGCTGAATACAACAGGTGTAGTAGACCTTACAGTGAAATGCTGAATACAACAGGTGTAGTAGACCTTACAGTGAAATGCTGAATACAACAGGTGTAGTAGACCTTACAGTGAAATGCTGAATACAACAGGTGTAGTAGACCTTACAGTGAAATGCTGAATACAACAGGTGTAGTAGACCTCACAGTGAAATGCTGAATACAACAGGTGTAGTAGACCTCACAGTGAAATGCTGAATACAACAGGTGTAGTAGACCTCACAGTGAAATGCTGAATACAACAGGTGTAGTAGACCTCACAGTGAAATGCTGAATACAACAGGTGTAGTAGACCTCACAGTGAAACGCTGAATACAACAGGTGTAGTAGACCTCACAGTGAAACGCTGAATACAACAGGTGTAGACGACCTCACAGTGAAATGCTGAATACAACAGGTGTAGACCTCACAGTGAAATGCTGAATACAACAGGTGTAGTAGACCTCACAGTGAAATGCTGAATACAACAGGTGTAGTAGACCTTACAGTGAAATGCTGAATACAACAGGTGTAGTAGACCTCACAGTGAAATGCTGAATACAACAGGTGTAGTAGACCTCACAGTGAAATGCTGAATACAACAGGTGTAGTAGACCTTACAGTGAAATGCTGAATACAACAGGTGTAGTAGACCTCACAGTGAAATGCTGAATACAACAGGTGTAGTAGACCTCACAGTGAAATGCTGAATACAACAGGTGTAGTAGACCTTACAGTGAAATGCTGAATACAACAGGTGTAGTAGACCTTACAGTGAAATGCTGAATACAACAGGTGTAGTAGACCTTACAGTGAAATGCTGAATACAACAGGTGTAGTAGACCTTACAGTGAAATGCTGAATACAACAGGTGTAGTAGACCTCACAGTGAAATGCTGAATACAACAGGTGTAGTAGACCTCACAGTGAAATGATTACTTACAAGCCCTTAACCCTACATTTTTTTTATGTAGTTAAAAAAAACGGATAAGAATAAGAAATAAAAGTAACAAGTAATTAAAGACCAGCAGTAAAATAACAATAGCGAGGCTATATACAGGGGGTACCGGTACAGAGTCAATGTGGAGGCTATATACAGGGGTACCGGTACAGAGTCAATGTGGAGGCTATATACAGGGGTACCGGTACAGAGTCAATGTGGAGGCTATATACAGGGGGGTACCGGTACAGAGTCAATGTGGAGGCTATATACAGGGGGTACCGGTACAGAGTCAATGTGGAGGCTATATACAGGGGTACCGGTACAGAGTCAATGTGGAGGCTATATACAGGGGTACCGGTACAGAGTCAATGTGGAGGCTATATACAGGGTATTACGGTACAGAGTCAATGTGGAGGCTATATACAGGGGGTACCGGTACAGAGTCAATGTGGAGGCTATATACAGGGGGTACCGGTACAGAGTCAATGTGGAGGCTATATACAGGGGGTACCGGTACAGAGTCAATGTGGAGGCTATATACAGGGGTACCGGTACAGAGTCAATGTGGAGGCTATATACAGGGGGTACCGGTACAGAGTCAATGTGGAGGCTATATACAGGGGGTACCGGTACAGAGTCAATGTGGAGGCTATATACAGGGGGTACCGGTACAGAGTTAATGTGGAGGCTATATACAGGGGGTACCGGTACAGAGTCAATGTGGAGGCTATATACAGGGGGTACCGGTACAGAGTCAATGTGGAGGCTATATACAGGGGGTACCGGTACAGAGTCAATGTGGAGGCTATATACAGGGGGTACCGGTACAGAGTCAATGTGGAGGCTATATACAGGGGGTACCGGTACAGAGTCAATGTGGAGGCTATATACAGGGGGTACCGGTACAGAGTCAATGTGGAGGCTATATACAGGGGGTACCGGTACAGAGTCAATGTGGAGGCTATATACAGGGGGTACCGGTACAGAGTCAGTGTGGAGGCTATATACAGGGGGTACCTGTACAGAGTCAATGTGCAGGGGCACCGGTTAGTTCAGGTAGTATGTACATGTAGGTAGAGTTATTAAAGTGACTATGCATAGATGATAACAACAGAGAGTAGCAGTGGTGTAAAAGGGGGGGGGGGGGGGCGCAATGCCAATAGTCTGGGTAGCCATTTGATTAGGTGTTCAGCAGTCTTATGGCTTCGGGGTAGAAGCTGTTTAGAAGCCTCTTGGACCTAGACTTGCCGCTCCGGTACCCCTTGCCATGCGGTAGTAGAGAGAACAGTCTATAACTAGGGTGACTGGAGTCTTTGACAATTTTTAGGGGTTTCCTCTGACAGCGCCTGGTATAGAGGTCCTGGATGGCAGAAAGCTTGGCCCCAGTGATGTACTGAGCTGTACGCACTACCCTCTCAAGTGCCTTGCGGTTGGAGGCCGAGCAGTTGCCATACCAGACAGTGATGCAAACAGTCAGGATGCTCTCGATGGTGCAGCTGTAGAACCTTTTAAGGATCTGAGGACCCATGTCAAATCTTGTCAGATTCTTGAGGATTTGCCGTGCCCTCTTCACGACTGTCTTGGTGTGCTTGGACCATGTTAGTTTGTTGGTGATGTGGACACCAAGGAACTTGAAGCTCTCAACCTGCTCCACTACAGCCCCGTTGATGAGAATGGGGGCGTGCTCGGTCCTCTTTTCCCTGTAGTCCACAATCATCTCCTTTGTCTTGATCACGTTGAGGGAGAGGTTGTTGTTCTGGCACCACACTGCCTGGTCTCTGACCTCCTCCCTATAAGCTGTCTCGTCGTTGTCGGTGATCAGGCCTCCCACTGTTGTCATCGGCAAACTTAATGATGGTGTTGGAGTTGTGCCTGGCCGTGCAGTCATGAGTGAACAGGGAGTACAGGAGGGGACTAAGCACGCATCTCTGAGGGGCCCCTGTGTTGAGGATCAGTGTAGCGGATGTGTTGTTACCTACCCTCACCACCTGGGGGCGGCCTGTCAGGAAGTCCAGGATCCAGTTGCAGGTGTTTAGTCCCAGGGTCCGTCAGCTTATTGATGAGCTTTGAGGGCACTATGGTGTTGAGCGTTGAGCTGTAGTCAGTGAACAGCATTCTCACATAGGTGTTCCTTTTGTCCAGGTGAGAAAGGGCAGTGTGGACAGCAATAGAGATTGCATCATCTGTGGATCTGTTGGGGCGGTTTGCAAATTGGAGTGGGTCTAGGGTTTCTGGGATAATGGTGTTGATGTGAGCCATGACCAGCCTTTCAAAGCACTTCATGGCTACAGACGTGAGTGCTACAGGGCGGTAATCATTTAGGCAGGTTACCTTAGTGTTCTTGGGTACAGGGACTATGGTGGTCTGCTTAAAACATGTTGATATTAGACTCTGACAGGGAGACGTTGAAAATGTCAGTGAAGACATTTGCCAGTTGGTCAGCGCATGCTCGCAGTACACGTCCTGGTAATCCGTCTGGCCCTGCGGCCTTGTGAATGTTGACCTGTTTAAAGGTCTTACTCATGCCGGCTACGGAGAGCGTGATCACACTGTCTTCCGGAACAGCTGGTGCTCTCATGCATGTTTCAGTGTTCTTTGCCTCGATGCTAGCATTGAAGTAGTTTAGCTCGTCTGGTAGGCTCGTGTCACTGGGCAGCTCTCGGCTGTGCTTCCCTTTTGTCGTCTGTAATAGTTTGCAGGCCCTGCCACATCCGACGAGCGTCAGAGCCAATGTAGTACTATTCGATCTTAGTCCTGTATTGAAGCTTTGCCTGTTTGATGGTTCGTCGGAGGGCATAGCGGGATTTCTTATAAGCTTTCGGGTTAGAGTCCCGCTCCTTGAAAGCGGCAGGTCTAGCCTTTAGCTCAGTGCGGATGTTGCATGTAATCCATGGCTTCTGGTTGGGGTATGTACGTACGGTCACTGTGGGGACGACGTCATCGATACACTTATTGATGAAGCCAATGACTGATATGGTGTACTCCTCAATGCCATCGGAAGAATCCCGGAACATATTCCAGTCTGTGATCGCAAAACAGTCCTGTAGCTTAGCATCTGCGTCATCTGACCACTTTTTTATTGAGCGAGTCACTGGTGCTTCCTGCTTTAGTTTTTGCTTGTAAGCAGCAATCAGGAGGATAGAGTTAGTCAGATTTGCCAAATGGAGGGCGAGGGAGAGCTTTGTACTCGTCTCTGTGTGTGGAGTAAAGGTGGTCCAGAGTTTTTAACATGCTGATAGTAATTTGGTAAAATGGATTTAAGTTTCCCTGCATTAAAGTCCCCGGCCACTAGGAGCGCCGCCTCTTGGTGAGCGTTTTCCTGTTTGCTTATGGTGGAATACAGCTCATTCAATGCTGTCTTTGTGCCAGCCTCAGTCTGTGGTGGTATGTAAACCGCTATGAAAAATACTGATACATCCTCTAGGTAGATAGTGTGGTCTACAGCTTATCATGAGATACTCTACCTCAGGCGAGCAATAGCTCGAGACTTCCTTAGATATCGTGCACCAGCTGTTATTAACAAAAAATACATAGTCCGCCGCCCCTTGTCTTACCAGACGCCGCTGTTCTATCCTGCTGGTTCAGCGTATAACCAGCCAGCTGTATGTTGATAGCATCGTCGTTCAGCCACGACTCAGTGAAGCATAAGATATTACAGTTTTGAATGTCCCGTTGGTAGTTTAATCTTCCGCATAGGTCATCGATTTTTTTTTTTCTCCAAAGATTGCGCGTTTGCTTGCAGAATGGAAGGAAGTGGGGATTTATTAGATCGCCTACGAATTCTCAGAAGGCAGCCCCGCCCTCTGGCCCTTTTTCTTCGCCTCCTCTTCACGCAAATCACGGAGATATACTGCTTTCTCGGGAACAGGCCCATATCATTCGCGTCGGGCTCGTCAGACTCGTTAAAGGAAAAAAAGGATTCTGCCAGTCCGTGGTGAGTAATCACAGTTCTGCTGCCCAGAAGTTATTTTCGGTCATAAGAGACGGTAGTGGCAACATTTAAGTACAAAATAAGTTACAAACAACGCAAATAAATGAACAAAAAAAAAAAACACAATCAGTTGGGGACATGTAGAACTTCAGCCTTCTTCTCCGGCGCCATTTTACAGAGTCAAAGTTTGTCAGATATTTTCCGACCTCAAGGTGGTCTTCTGTTGAGAACCATAGAGGTAGAAACACCACGGGCAGCACCGTCGAGAGCTTTCTCCTTTTTTAAAGAAGTACATTTCTTTCTATCTGAAGAGTGCGTATTTCCAGCTGGAGTGGTGCTTTATCTGTATCTGGTTTGTTATTTTATAATACCAAAAGACAATGACGTGCAGTGTGGTGTTGAAGGAACAAAGCGTAACTCACAAACACCAATAAATTCTGACTTGGTGGTACATGTATAATAAGACTCAGTCATTACAAGCAATTGAATTAAAACAAAAGTCAATATTGGGTGACGTAAAGCACAGAGTAGCAACAGATCAACACAGTTATAAAGGGGTTTAGTCTCTATTAGACTGAATGTGGTGGTGATATGGAGGATTAACTGATGCAGGGGATGTAGTGGGAGTTCAGCACCAGAAGGGGTTTAGTCTCTATTAGACTGTGTATCCAGTATCGGCTGCCATATTTTGTAGAATATAAAGAGCTAAACTTTTCCATATGCATTACATTTCGTAAATGACATAACCACATTTTAAAAGGTAGGTACAGTATCCAATTTCCAAAAATTGTATTGGGGTGTATTTAAACAGCCATGGTTAGTGATTTACTGCCATCTGCAATTATTACATTACATTTACATTTTAGTCATTTAGCAGACGCTCTTATCCAGAGCGACTTACAGTAGTGAATGCATACATTTCATTTCATGCATTAAAATTTTTAAAAAAATAAAAGAAGTGAATCGAACCCACAACCCTGGCGTTGCACACACCATGCTCTACCAACTGAGCCACACGGATTACATTTTGATCAGGAGTATAGTCGGGTTGGTTGTTTAGCAACACTGACACATGGACAACTATGTGGCACAACAGGCTTGGTTGGCTTAGACCAGGAGTTTTCAATCGGGGGTCTGGGAAAATACACTGAACAGATCCCAGACATTTTACATATCCACAAAAAAAGCTTTCTCTCAACTGTTGTGCACAAATGTGTTTACATCCCTGTTAGTGAACATTTCTCCTTTTCCAAGATAATCCATCCACTTGACAAGTGTGGCATATCAAGAAACGGATTAAACAGCATGATCATCGTAATGCGTTGTCTCAAATAACATCTGGTGAAATTGCAGAGAGCCAAACCAAATTACAGAAGTACTCATCATAAACATTGATGAAAGATACAAGTGTTACACATAGGATTAAAGATAAACTTCTTGTTAATCCAGCAGCTGTGCCTGATTTCAAAAAAAGATTTACGGCGAAAGAAAACCATACTATTATCTGAGGACAGCACCCCATCGAACAAACACAGACAATCATATTTCATCCCGCCAGGCGTGACACAAAACTCAGAAATAACGATATAATTAATGCCTTTTTGAAGATCTTCTTCTGTTGGCACTCCAATATGTCCCATAAACATCACAAAATGGTCCTTTTGTTCGGTTAATTCCGTCGTTATATCTCCAAAATGTCAATTTATTTGGCGCGTTTGATCCAGAAAAACACCGGTTCCAACTCGCGCAACATGACTAAGGCCCTCGATGGCGCTGTCTGTTAAAACATCTAGAGTCCTCTTTCTAACTCATGTTATTACCTGGTTATTACCTCTGCACATCGACTCGGTACTGCTACCCTGTGTATATAGCCATGTTATTACCTGGTACCTCTGCACATCGACTCGGTACTGCTACCCTGTGTATACAGCCATGTTATTACCTGGTACCCTGTGTATACAGCCATGTTATTACCTGGTACCCCTGCACATCGACTCAGTACTGGTACCCTGTGTATATAGCCATGTTATTACCTGGTACCCTGTGTATATAGCCATGTTATTACCTGGTACCCCTGCACATCGACTCGGTACTGCTACCCTGTGTATACAGCCATGTTATTACCTGGTACCTCTGCACATCGACTCGGTACTGCTACCCTGTGTATATAGCCATGTTATTACCCCGTACCTCTGCACATTGACTCGGTACTGCTACCCTGTGTATATAGCCATGTTATTACCTGGTACCCCTGCACATCGACTCGGTACTTCTACCCTGTGTATATAGGCATGTTATTACCTGGTACCTCTGCACATTGACTCGGTACAGCTACCCTGTGTATACAGCCATGTTGTTACCTGGTATCCCTTCACATCGACTCGGTACTGCTACC
Organism: Salmo salar; assembly: GCF_965601325.2. NCBI lineage: Eukaryota > Metazoa > Chordata > Actinopteri > Salmoniformes > Salmonidae > Salmo > Salmo salar. The sequence continues at coordinate 124,347,889 of NC_138301.1, read as the reverse complement.
CTGTGTATATAGCCATGTTATTACCTGGTACCTCTGCACATCGACTCGGTACTTCTACCCTGTGTATACAGCCATGTTAATACCTGGTACCCCTGCACATCCACTCAGTACTGCTACCCTGTGTATATAGCCATGTTATTACCTGGTACCCTGTGTATATAGCCAAGTTATTACCTGGTACCTCTGCACATTGACTCAGTACTGCTACCCTGTGTATATAGCCATGTTATTACCTGGTACCCTGTGTATATAGCCATGTTATTACCTGGTACCCTGTGTTTATAGCCATGTTATTACCTGGTACCCTGTGTATATAGCCATGTTATTACCTGGTACCCCTGCACATCGACTCAGTACTGCTACCCTGTGTATATAGCCATGTTATTACCTGGTACCTCTGCACATTGACTCAGTACTGGTACCCTGTGTATATAGCCATGTTATTACCTGGTACCCTGTGTATACAGCCATGTTATTACCTGGTACCCCTGCACATTGACTCAGTACTGGTACCCTGTGTATATAGCCATGTTATTACCTGGTACCTCTGCACATTGACTCAGTACTGGTACCCTGTGTATATAGCCATGTTATTACCTGGTACCCCTGCACATCCACTCAGTACTGGTACCCTGTGTATATAGCCATGTTATTACCTGGTACCCTGTGTATATAGCCATGTTATTACCTGGTACCCTGTGTATACAGCCATGTTATTACCTGGTACCCCTGCACATCGACTCAGTACTGCTACCCTGTGTATATAGCCATGTTATTACCTGGTACCTCTGCACATTGACTCAGTACTGGTACCCTGTGTATATAGCCATGTTATTACCTGGTACCCTGTGTATACAGCCATGTTATTACCTGGTACCCCTGCACATTGACTCAGTACTGGTACCCTGTGTATATAGCCATGTTATTACCTGGTACCCTGTGTATACAGCCATGTTATTACCTGGTACCCCTGCACATCGACTCAGTACTGGTACCCTGTGCATATAGGCATGTTATTACCTGGTACCCTGTGTATATAGCCATGTTATTACCTGGTAGCCTGTGTATATAGCCATGTTATTACCTGGTACCTCTGCACATTGACTCAGTACTGGTACCCTGTGTATATAGGCATGTTATTACCTGGTACCCCTGCACATCGACTCAGTACTGGTACCCAGTGTATATAGCCATGTTATTACCTGGTACCCTGTGTATATAGCCATGTTATTACCTGGTACCCTGTGTATATAGCCATGTTATTACCTGGTACCTCTGCACATTGACTCAGTACTGGTACCCTGTGTATATAGCCATGTTATTACCTGGTACCCCTGCACATCGACTCAGTACTGGTACCCTGTGTATATAGCCATGTTATTACCTGGTACCCTGTGTATATAGCCATGTTATTACCTGGTACCCTGTGTATATAGCCATGTTATTACCTGGTACCCCTGCACATCGACTCAGTACTGGTACCCTGTGTATATAGCCATGTTATTACCTGGTACCCTGTGTATATAGCAATGTTATTACCTGGTACCCTGTGTATATAGCCATGTTATTACCTGGTACCCTGTGTATATAGCCATGTTATTACCTGGTACCCAGTGTATATAGCCATGTTATTACCTGGTACCCTGTGTATATAGCCATGTTATTACCTGGTACCCCTGCACATTGACTCAGTACTGGTACCCCGTGTATATAGGCATGTTATTACCTGGTACCTCTGCACATTGACTCAGTACTGGTACCCTGTGTATATAGCCATGTTATTACCTGGTACCCTGTGTATATAGCCATGTTATTACCTGGTACCCTGTGTATATAGCCATGTTATTACCTGGTACCCTGTGTATATAGCCATGTTATTACCTGGTACCCTGTGTATATAGCCATGTTATTACCTGGTACCCTGTGTATATAGCCATGTTATTACCTGGTACCCTGTGTATATAGCCATGTTATTACCTGGTACCCTGTGTATATAGCCATGTTTTTACCTGGTACCCCGTGTATATAGCCATGTTATTACCTTGTACCTCTGCACATTGACTCAGTACTGCTACCCTGTGTATATAGGCATGTTATTAACTGGTACCCCGTGTATATAGCCATGTTATTACCTTGTACCTCTGCACATTGACTCAGTACTGGTACCCTGTGTATATAGGCATGTTATTACCTGGTACCCCGTGTATATAGCCATGTTATTACCTTGTACCCCTGCACATTGACTCAGTACTGCTACCCTGTGTATATAGCAATGTTATTACCTGGTACCCTGTGTATATAGCCATGTTATTACCTGCTACCCTGTGTATATAGCCATGTTATTACCTGGTACCCTGTGTATATAGGCATGTTATTGCCTGGTACCCTGTGTATATAGGCATGTTATTGCCTGGTACCCTGTGTATATAGCCATGTTATTACCTGGTACTCCCTGTATATAGCCATGTTATTACCTGCTACCCAGTGTATATAGCCATGTTATTACCTGGTACCCTGTGTATATAGCCATGTTATTACCTGGTACCCAGTGTATATAGCCATGTTATTACCTGGTACCCAGTGTATATAGCCATGTTATTACCTGGTACCCAGTGTATATAGCCATGTTATTACCTGGTACCCTGTGTATATAGCCATGTTATTACCTGGTACCCTGTGTATATAGCCATGTTATTACCTGGTACCCTGTGTATACAGCCATGTTATTACCTGGTACCCTGTGTATACAGCCATGTTATTACCTGGTACCCTGTGTATATAGCCATGTTATTACCTGGTACCCCTGCACATCGACTCAGTACTGCTACCCTGTGTATATAGCCATGTTATTACCTGGTACCCCTGCACATCGACTCAGTACTGGTACCCTGTGTATATAGGCATGTTATTACCTGGTACCTCTGCACATTGACTCAGTACTGGTACCCTGTGTATATAGCCATGTTATTACCTGGTACCCCTGCACATCGACTCAGTACTGCTACCCTGTGTATATAGCCATGTTATTACCTGGTACCCTGTGTATATAGCCATGTTATTACCTGGTACCCTGTGTATATAGGCATGTTATTACCTGCTACCCTGTGTATATAGCCATGTTATTACCTGCTACCCCGTGTATATAGCCATGTTATTACCTGGTACCCCGTGTATATAGCCATGTTATTACCTGGTACCCCGTGTATATAGCCATGTTATTACCTGGTACCCCGTGTATATAGCCATGTTATTACCTGGTACCCCGTGTATATAGCCATGTTATTACCTGGTACCCCGTGTATATAGCCATGTTATTACCTGGTACCCCGTGTATATAGCCATGTTATTACCTGGTACCCCGTGTATATAGCCATGTTATTACCTGGTACCCCGTGTATATAGCCATGTTATTACCTGGTACCCCGTGTATATAGCCATGTTATTACCTGGTACCCAGTGTATATAGCCATGTTATTACCTGGTACCCCGTGTATATAGCCATGTTATTACCTGGTACCCCGTGTATATAGCCATGTTATTACCTGGTACCCCGTGTATATAGCCATGTTATTACCTGCTACCCAGTGTATATAGCCATGTTATTACCTGGTACCCCGTGTTTATAGCCATGTTATTACCTGGTACCCCGTGTATATAGCCATGTTATTACCTGGTACCCCGTGTATATAGCCATGTTATTACCTGGTACCCCGTGTATATAGCCATGTTATTACCTGGTACCCCGTGTATATAGCCATGTTATTACCTGGTACCCCGTGTATATAGCCATGTTATTACCTGGTACCCCGTGTATATAGCCATGTTATTACCTGGTACCCCGTGTATATAGCCATGTTATTACCTGGTACCCCGTGTATATAGCCATGTTATTACCTGGTACCCCGTGTATATAGCCATGTTATTACCTGGTACCCCGTGTATATAGCCATGTTATTACCTGGTACCCCGTGTATATAGCCATGTTATTACCTGGTACCCCGTGTATATAGCCATGTTATTACCTGGTACCCCGTGTATATAGCCATGTTATTACCTGGTACCCTGTGTATACAGCCATGTTATTACCTGGTACCCTGTGTATACAGCCATGTTATTACCTGGTACCCCTGCACATCGACTCAGTACTGGTACCCTGTGTATATAGCCATGTTATTACCTGGTACCCTGTGTATACAGCCATGTTATTACCTGGTACCCTGTGTATACAGCCATGTTATTACCTGGTACCCCTGCACATCGACTCAGTACTGGTACCCTGTGTATACAGCCATGTTATTACCTGGTACCCTGTGTATACAGCCATGTTATTACCTGGTACCCTGTGTATATAGCCATGTTATTACCTGGTACCCTGTGTATACAGCCATGTTATTACCTGGTACCCCTGCACATCCACTCAGTACTGGTACCCAGTGTATATAGCCATGTTATTACCTGGTACCCCTGCACATCCACTCAGTACTGGTACCCAGTGTATACAGCCATGTTATTACCTGGTACCCCTGCACATCCACTCAGTACTGGTACCCAGTGTATATAGCCATGTTATTACCTGGTACTCCCTGTATATAGCCATGTTATTACCTGGTACCCCTGCACATCCACTCAGTACTGGTACCCAGTGTATATAGCCATGTTATTACCTGGTACCCAGTGTATATAGCCATGTTATTACCTGGTACCCCGTGTATATAGCCATGTTATTACCTGGTACCCTGTGTATATAGCCATGTTATTACCTGGTACCCTGTGTATATAGCCATGTTACTACCTGGTACTTCCTGTATATAGCCATGTTATTACCTGGTACCCCGTGTATATAGCCATGTTATTGTTACTCATTGTGTATTTATTCCTTGTTTCTCTCTGCATTGTTGGGAAGGGCCTGTAGGTAAACATTTCCCTGGTAGTCTCCACCTGTTGTTTACCAAGCATTTCACTGGTAGTCTCCACCTGTTGTTTACCAAGCATTTCCCTGGTAGTCTCCACCTGTTGTTTACCAAGCATTTCACTGGTAGTCTCCACCTGTTGTTTACCAAGCATTTCACTGGTAGTCTCCACCTGTTGTTTACCAAGCATTTCCCTGGTAGTCTACACCTGTTGTTTACCAAGCATTTCACTGGTAGTCTCCACCTGTTGTTTACCAAGCATTTCCCTGGTAGTCTCCACCTGTTGTTTACCAAGCATTTCCCTGGTAGTCTCCACCTGTTGTTTACCAAGCATTTCACTGGTAGTCTCCACCTGTTGTTTACCAAGCATTTCCCTGGTAGTCTCCACCTGTTGTTTACCAAGCATTTCACTGGTAGTCTCCACCTGTTGTTTACCAAGCATTTCACTGGTAGTCTACACCTGTTGTTTACCAAGCATTTCACTGGTAGTCTACACCTGTTGTTTACCAAGCATTTCCCTGGTAGTCTCCACCTGTTGTTTACCAAGCATTTCACTGGTAGTCTGGTTGTTTACCAAGCATGTTTCAGATAACATTTGATAACTGAATGGTAAAGACTAATTCCTCTCTCCTCTCTCTCTAGGGTTTCTTGCCTCCTATGCTGGTGTTTGTCCAGTCTATTGATCGAGCCAGAGAGCTTTTCCATGAGCTGGTCTACGAAGGCATCAACGTAGACATCATACACGCTGACCGCACACAGCAACAGGTACGCGCACGTACGCACACAGCAACACACACACACACACACACACACACACACACACACACACACTCTCTCTACTGTACTCCCACATATAGTACACACACACACACACACACACACACACACACTCTCTCTCTACTGTACTCCCACATATAGTACAACATGTGTACACACACACACACACACACACACACACACACTACTGTAAGTCAGTCACTAACTTGTTTTTTCTCCAGAGAGACAACGTGATCAGTAGTTTCCGGTCTGGTGATATCTGGGTGTTGATCTGTACGGCCCTGCTGGCCCGAGGAATCGACTTTAAGGGTGTGAACCTGGTGCTGAACTACGACTTCCCTACCAGCGCTGTGGAGTACATCCACCGCATCGGTTAGTCCCATCCGTATCACTACACTACCACATCTGCACAAAGCTCGGAAAAATCTAATCTCATTTTTATTAGTTTCGTGCTGAATACGGTTCTGAGTACACATGACCTCTACTTAACGTGTAGGTCGGGGGTCGAGTGACTGCAAACATAATACACAGCGAGTAGCAGCAGTGTAAAAACAAAGAGGGGTGGGGGGGGAGAGATCAGTGTAAATAGTCCGGGTGTTCCATTTTGATTAATTGTTCAGCAGTCTTGTGGTTTGGGGGGTAGAAGCTGTTCAGGAACCTTTTGGAACAAGACTTGGCGCTCCGATACCGCTTGCCGTGCGGTAGCAGAGAGAACAGTCTATGACTGGGGTGACTGGAGTCTTTTACCATTTTTTGGGAGACACCCTATTCCCTATGTAGTGCACTACTTTAGACCAGAGCCCTATGGAACCCTATTCCCTATATATAGTGCACTACTTTAGACCAGAGCCCTATGGAACCCTATTCCCTATATAGTGCACTACTTTAGACCAGAGCCCTATGGCACCCTATTCCCTATATAGTGCACTACTTTAGACCAGAGCCCTATGGAACCCTAGTCCCTAGGTAGTACACTACTTTAGACCAGAGCCCTATGGAACCCTATTCCCTATATAGTGCACTACTTTAGACCAGAGCCCTATGGAACCCTATTCCCTATATAGTGCACTACTTTAGACCAGAGTCCTATGGAACCCTATTCCCTATATAGTGCACTACTTTAGACCAGAGCCCTATGGAACCCTATTCCCTATATAGTGCACTACTTTAGACCAGAGTCCTATGGAACCCTATTCCCTATATAGTGCACTACTTTAGACCAGAGCCCTATGGAACCCTATTCCCTATATAGTGCACTACTTTAGACCAGAGTCCTATGGAACCCTATTCCCTATATAGTGCACTACTTTAGACCAGAGCCCTATGGAACCCTATTCCCTATATAGTGCACTACTTTAGACCAGAGCCCTATGGCCCCCTATTCCCTATATAGTGCACTACTTTAGACCAGAGCCCTATGGCCCCCTATTCCCTATATAGTGCACTACTTTAGACCAGAGCCCTATGGCCCCCTATTCCCTATATAGTGCACTACTTTAGACCAGAGCCCTATGGAACCCTATTCCCTATATATAGTGCACTACTTCTAGTATGTATGTAATGTAGTGTTGTCCATCTAATCCTAGGTCGTACTGGCAGGGCGGGACGCACGGGAAGAGCTGTCACCTTCTTCACCGAGGATGACAAGCCTCTTCTACGCAGGTACACCAGGGGGAGGAGCCTAGAGATCCACGGGGGGAGGGGCTTGTAAAGCAGCACGGTCTGATGGGAACTGTAGTATTAACTCACCGCTCTCTCTCTCTCCCACACCTCTCTCTCTCTCTCCCCCACCTCTCTCTCTCTCTCTCTCTCTCCCCCACCTCTCTCTCTCCCACCTCTCTCTCTCTCTCCCCACCTCTCTCTCTCTCTCCCCACCTCTCTCTCTCTCTCCCACCTCTCTCTCTCTCTCCCCACCTCTCTCTCTCTCTCTCTCTCTCTCCCCCACCTCTCTCTCTCACTCTCTCCCCCACCTCTCTCTCTCTCTCCCCACCTCTCTCGCCCCAACCCTCTCTCTCTCCCATCTCTCTCTCTCTCTCCCCACCTCTCTCTCTCTCTCCCCACCTCTCTCTCTCCCACCTCTCTCTCTCTCTCCCCACCTCTCTCTCTCTCCCCACCTCTCTCTCTCTCTCCCACCTCTCTCTCTCTCTCCCCACCTCTCTCTCTCTCTCTCTCTCTCTCCCCCACCTCTCTCTCTCTCTCTCTCCCCCACCTCTCTCTATCTCTCTCTCTCTCCCCACCTCTCTCCTCTCTCTCTCTCCCCCACCTCTCTCTCTCCCTCTCTCTCCCCCACCTCTCTCTCTCTCTCTCTCTCTCTCTCCCCCCCACCTCTCTCTCTCCTACCTCTCTCTCTCCTACCTCTCTCTCTCTCTCCCCCACCTCTCTCTCTCCCCCACCTCTCTCTCTCTCCTACCTCTCTCTCTCTCTCCCCCCCACCTCTCTCTCTCTCCCCCCCACCTCTCTCTCTCTCCTACCTCTCTCCCCCCACCTCTCTCTCTCTCCCCCCCACCTCTCTCTCTCTCCTACCTCTCTCCCTCTCTCCTACCTCTCTCTCTCTCTCTCTCTCTCTCTCTCTCTCCCCCCACCTCTCTCTCTCTCTCTCTCTCTCTCTCTCTCTCTCTCTCTCTCTCCCCCCACCTCTCTCTCTCTCTCTCTCTCTCTCCCCCCACCTCTCTCTCTCTCTCCTACCTCTCTCTCTCTCTCCTCCCACCTCTCTCTCCCTCTCCTACCTCTCTCTCTCTCTCCTCCCACCTCTCTCTCCCCCTACCTCTCTCTCTCTCTCTCCCCCCACCTCTCTCTCTCTCTCTCTCTCTCCCACCACCTCTCTCTCTCTCTCTCTCCTACCTCTCTCTCTCTCTCTCTCCTACCTCTCTCTCTCTCTCTCTCTCTCTCCTACCTCTCTCTCTCTCTCTCTCTCTCTCTCCCACCTCTCTCTCTCTCCTCCCACCTCTCTCTCCCCCCCACCTCTCTCTCTCTCACCTCTCTCTCTCTCTCCTCCCACCTCTCTCTCCTCCCACCTCTCTCTCCCCCCCACCTCTCTCTCCCCCCCACCTCTCTCTCTCTCCCACCTCTCTCTCTCTCTCCTCCCACCTCTCTCTCCCCCCACCTCTCTCTCTCTCTCTCCCCCACCTCTCTCTCTCTCTCTCTCTCTCTCTCCCACCTCTCTCTCCCCCCCACCTCTCTCCCCCCCCCACCTCTCTCTCTCCCACCTCTCTCTCTCTCTCCTCCCACCTCTCTCTCCCCCCCACCTCTCTCTCTCTCCCACCTCTCTCTCTCTCTCCTCCCACCTCTCTCTCCCCCCCACCTCTCTCTCTCTCCTACCTCTCTCTCTCTCTCTCCCCCACCTCTCTCTCTCTCTCTCTCTCTCCCCCACCTCTCTCTCTCTCTCCCCCACCTCTCTCTCTCTCTCTCTCCCCCACCTCTCTCTCTCTCTCTCTCTCCCCACCTCTCTCTCTCTCTCTCCCCCCCACCTCTCTCTCTCCTACCTCTCTCTCTCTCTCCTACCTCTCTCTCTCTCTCTCTCTCCCACCTCTCTCTCTCCCCCCACCTCTCTCTCTCCCCCCACCTCTCTCTCTCCCCCCACCTCTCTCCCACCTCTCTCTCTCTCTCTCCCCCACCTCTCTCTCTCTCTCTCTCTCTCTCTCCCCCACCTCTCTCTCTCTCTCTCCAGTATTGCCAATGTGATCAAGCAGGCAGGTTGTCCTGTCCCTGGCTACATGGTTGGCTTTAAAAAGATACACAGGTGAGTTTCCAGCTGCCTGGAAAGGTTCAGTACAGGTGAGTTAGTTTACAGCTGCCTGGAAAGGTTCAGTACAGGTGAGTTAGTTTACAGCTGCCTAGAAAGGTTCAGTACAGGTGAGTTAGTTTACAGCTGCCTAGAAAGGTTCAGTACAGGTGAGTTAGTTTACAGCTGCCTGGAAAGGTTCAGTACAGGTGAGTTAGTTTACAGCTGCCTGGAAAGGTTCAGTACAGGTGAGTGTCCAGCTGCCTGGAAAGGTTCAGTACAGGTGAGTTAGTTTACAGCTGCCTGGAAAGGTTCAGTACAGGTGAGTTAGTTTACAGCTGCCTGGAAAGGTTCAGTACAGGTGAGTTAGTTTACAGCTGCCTAGAAAGGTTCAGTACAGGTGAGTTAGTTTACAGCTGCCTGGAAAGGTTCAGTACAGGTGAGTTAGTTTACAGCTGCCTAGAAAGGTTCAGTACAGGTGAGTTAGTTTACAGCTGCCTAGAAAGGTTCAGTACAGGTGAGTTAGTTTCCAGCTGCCTGGAAAGGTTCAGTACAGGTGAGTTAGTTTACAGCTGCCTAGAAAGGTTCAGTACAGGTGAGTGTCCAGCTGCCTGGAAAGGTTCAGTACAGGTGAGTTAGTTTACAGCTGCCTAGAAAGGTTCAGTACAGGTGAGTGTCCAGCTGCCTGGAAAGGTTCAGTACAGTTAGTTTACAGCTGCCTGGAAAGGTTCAGTACAGGTGAGTTAGTTTACAGCTGCCTGGAAAGGTTCAGTACAGGTGAGTTAGTTTACAGCTGCCTGGAAAGGTTCAGTACAGGTGAGTTAGTTTACAGCTGCCTGGAAAGGTTCAGTACAGGTGAGTTAGTTTACAGCTGCCTAGAAAGGTTCAGTACAGGTGAGTTAGTTTACAGCTGCCTGGAAAGGTTCAGTACAGGTGAGTTAGTTTACAGCTGCCTGGAAAGGTTCAGTACAGGTGAGTTAGTTTACAGCTGCCTGGAAAGGTTCAGTACAGGTGAGTTAGTTTACAGCTGCCTGGAAAGGTTCAGTACAGGTGAGTTAGTTTACAGCTGCCTGGAAAGGTTCAGTACAGGTGAGTTAGTTTACAGCTGCCTAGAAAGGTTCAGTACAGGTGAGTTAGTTTACAGCTGCCTAGAAAGGTTCAGTACAGGTGAGTTAGTTTACAGCTGCCTAGAAAGGTTCAGTACAGGTGAGTTAGTTTACAGCTGCCTGGAAAGGTTCAGTACAGGTGAGTTTAGCTGATGTTTCCTGTCTGTTATTATCCAGTAGTAGATGGGTTATAAATCAGTAACTGTTATCCCTTAGCAGGGGTTGTAACCAAAATTATTCTGAACCGAAGCATTATATTTTTCTGGACCGCATGGTTTAATCATGATGACTCGCACACTGTGCTGCCAGTGTAGGGCATTTAGAGGGTGAGGAGAGGTGAGAGAAGAAATGGAGGAAGCTTGCCGTCTTGTCACGACATGTATTATCTGAATTATACCTAGAGGGAGGAGAGGCTTCTACGGAGGAACTGTGAATGCCTTTGAACTTCCGAGTTGATTTAACGTTGGACCTAAGCAAACGTTAGCTAGATAACAACCTTGGATTAAAAACACGTCTTACCTTTTCTGTAGTTAATAGATCCAATGTGAAACGTGATAACTATCCTTAACAAGCATTGGAAAAAGTCAATCCATTCTTTAATTAAACATCTCCCTCATTTCGTAATGATGCTTGTAACGTTGTCAGTAGCTATAGTAACCTATGGGTCAGAGGGGAGGGGCTACAGGAACCTATGGGTCAGAGGGGAGGGGCTACAGGAACCTATGGGTCAGAGAGGAGGGGCTACAGGAACCTATGGGTCAGAGGGGAGGGGGGCTATAGTAACCTATGGGTCAGAGGGGAGGGGCTACAGGAACCTATGGGTCAGAGGGGAGGGGGGCTACAGGAACCTATGGGTCAGAGGGGAGGGGCTACAGGAACCTATGGGTCAGAGAGGAGGGGCTACAGGAACCTATGGCTCAGAGGGGAGGGGCTACAGGAACCTATGGGTCAGAGGGGAGGGGCTACAGGAACCTATGGCTCAGAGGGGAGGGGCTACAGGAACCTGAGAAATAAGAACCTAATTTTAAGCATAACTGTGTTTCTGCAGTAAAGTCAAACGGCAGCTCCAGAAGAAACCACCGAAGAGGAGCAGTATCCGCACCACCCCTCAATTTGTTCTGAAGAAGGGAAGAGGAGGAGAGAAGACTGGAGGAGGAGGAGCGGAAGGACAGAAGAGAAGAAAGAAGAAAGGAGGACTGGGAGGCCCAAAGAAAGGAGCTGACGGACAGGAGACGAAGGGAGACGAAGGACAGAAGTCGTCTGTTGGAGTCCAGTCTAAGGTCCAGGGGACGAGGTAGGTGCTCTGATCGTGTAGAGGAAACAAAAGGATATTTCTCAATTCATCTATTCCTCGCCTCCTTCTCAACCCTGTTGGAGGAGGAGAGGTGAGGTCCTCCCCTCTGACTTTCTTTTCCAGTCTGTTTTGAGGAGGAGAGGAATAGATGAATTGAGAAATATCCATCTGGGTTAATGTGCTCTAACTGTCTTCTTTTGATGATGTCATCAGACATATTTGTGTTTAGTGTATTGTGAGGTTGACACTGACTTCTGACCCTTACTCTCTCTCACTCTCTCTCTCTCACTCTCTCTCTCTCTCTCTCTCTCACCTCTCTCTCACCTCTCTCTCTCACCTCTCTCTCACCTCTCTCTCTCGCCTCTCTCTCGCGCCTCTCTCTCTCACTCTCTCTCTCTCTCTCTCACTCTCTCTCTCTCTCTCTCTCACCTCTCTCTCTCGCCTCTCTCTCGCGCCTCTCTCTCTCTCACCTCTCTCTCGTGCCTCTCTCTCTCACCTCTCTCTCTCTCACCTCTCTCTCGCGCCTCTCTCTCTCTCTCCTCTCTCTCAATTCAAAGGGCTTTATTGGCATGGGAAACATGTTTACATTGCCAAAGCAAGTGAAATAGATAATAAACAAAGAATGAACAGTAAATATTACTCTCCCAGTAGTTTCAGTGGAGTAGAGACATTTGAAATGTCATATTATGGCTGTGTACAGCGCTATAACGATGTGCAAATGTGACCGACCGGCTCGATTCAGTCTGATGTGGCAACATTTGAAACTGTTTTTTACATTGGATGAAGTAGAGACTCAGAGCTAGAAAATGGTACATCAGACACTACAGTTGAGGAACGAATGGGAAAGTTATTCTGCTTTGAAAGTTGATAAACTTGTAACCCCACTTTTGAGAAAATGTCCGTTGAATGTTTTGGTACCTACTGGAGAGCTCCTCATTGTCTCCACCCATTCAGCGTCGTTCACACCCTTTTAAGCTTTAGCCCCACCCATCTCTTTAAGGATTCACATGTGAGGCCATGTGGTAAACAACCAAAGGTTTAAAGACTAAATGCTGGTTTATTTAATATGGCGTGCCAGAGTGTGCTCAGGGCGTTCGGAAACTCGGCCCCTTGGCAGTTCGGAAACTCGGCCCCTTGGCAGTTCGGAAACTCGGCCCGTTGGCAGTTCGGAAACTCGGCCCCTTGGCAGTTCGGAAACTCGGCCCGTTGGCAGTTCGTAAACTCGGCCCCTTGGCAGTTCGTAAACTCGGCCCGTTGGCAGTTCGGATACTCGGCCATCGTGGCAGTTCGGAAACTCGGCCCCTTAGTAGTTCGGAAAAAAGGCCGCTTGGCAGTTCGTAAACACGGCCCGTTGGCAGTTCGGAAACTCGGCCCGTTGGCAGTTCGGAAACTCGGCCCGTTGGCAGTTCGGAAACTCGGCCCCTTGGCAGTTCGTAAACTCGGCCCCTTGGCAGTTCGTAAACTCGGCCCCTTGGCAGTTCGGAAACTCGGCCCGTTGGCAGTTAGGAAACTCGGCCCCTTGGCAGTTCGGAAACTCGTTCCCTTGGCAGTTCGGAAACTCGGCCCCTTGGCAGTTCGGAAACTCGGCCCCTTGGCAGTTCGGAAACTCGGCGCCTTGGCAGTTCGGAAACTCGGCGCCTTGGCAGTTCGGAAACTCGGCCCGTTGACAGTTCGGAAACTCGGCCCCTTGGCAGTTCGGAAACTCGGCCCGTTGGCAGTTCGGAAACTCGGCCCGTTGGCAGTTCGGAAACTCGGCCCCTTGGCAGTTCGGAAACTCGGCCCCTTGGCAGTTCGGAAACTCGCCGCCTTGGCAGTTCGGAAACTCGCCGCCTTGGCAGTTTGTAAACTCGGCGCCTTGGCAGTTTGTAAACTCGGCCCGTTGGCAGTTTGTAAACTCGGCCCGTTGGCAGTTTGTAAACTCGGCCCGTTGGCAGTTTGTAAACTCGGCCCGTTGGCAGTTTGTAAACTCGGCCCGTTGGCAGTTTGTAAACTCGGCCCGTTGGCAGTTTGTAAACTCGGCCCGTTGGCAGTTTGTAAACTCGGCCCGTTGGCAGTTTGTAAACTCGGCCCGTTGGCAGTTTGTAAACTCGGCCCGTTGGCAGTTTGTAAACTCGGCCCGTTGGCAGTTTGTAAACTCGGCCCGTTGGCAGTTTGTAAACTCGGCCCGTTGGCAGTTCGTAAACTCAGAGTTTCGCTCTGAGCGCACACTGGACGCTCTGGCCTTGGAGTATGATTGACCCGAGCGTTCTGACCTCACGGCAGTCAAGCACCCAAACTAACGATGGCTATCTTGCTAGCTACTTCCAGACACATAATGAGAGACCACCTCTCTCTGACCATTTTACTCACCGTAGCAGAGCTGGTTAGGCTGTTGTCATGTTATCCGGAGCCAAAGTTTACTGACACCGGCCATATTCAACGGGTGTTGAACGTTGGTAAATTCGTCAGTTATTCTGCACTCTGAAATCGGTGTAGGTAGCCAGAGTGAATTTACCAGCTACCTATCATCAGCTGTTGTGTCACAGTGACGTCATAACCGTAGTGAAATGGTTACTTGCATAGTGGAGTCTTTTTGTTAAGACATGTAGCTAGGTAGCTAAACAATGAACCATAATCCCAACTCATGATGTTACTACCCTGCATGAATCTGCAGGTAGCTAGCTAACCAACCAGGTTCAATGTTAGCTAGCTAGCATTAGGTTGTAACTAGCACTGCAAATGGCTCTGAGATACGAATAATATTACTACACAAATCATACACGTAACGTTAGCTAGCTAGCCAGCTAACTGTATCTAGCTAGACTATCTTACCCATATACATGGATGGACGCTTCTCTCCCTCTGTGACGGGTGCCACGGTTGCCCTTAGTTTGAAGATGTAATCCGGAGACAGGTGTTTTATACAACAGCCTTCTGTGTGATATCTTTTCGACTCAGTCTGCATATTTGCAATCAATTTACAGAATTCTCCATCTCCTTAGCTATCATACTGACCAGCTCATGTTATAGACAGAAGCTTGCTACATGGCAGACCAATCTAAACTCATCTCCCGGCATGCCCAGCCCACTCATTATCTCAGCCAATCATTGCTAGCGTGAAGGTTGCTGACTTTTTCTGTGGCAAAATCAACTAGGCTCGTAATTTAACAATGTTATTCATATTTACAGATGGCATACAAGTTTATTATTAAGCACATGAAAGTTCACATGTTCCAGAAGACATTTCTGCCAAAAAACACATTTTGATAAATCATTTTTTATGTTCAAATGCGTCCTGTGAAGTAGTGATGCGCGACATAAGGCGCTCGCTGGCTCCGTGCGCGCTCGCTGGCTCGGCTCCGTGCGCGCTCGCTGGCTCGGCTCCGTGCGCGCTCGCTGGCTCGGCTCCGTGCGCGCTCGCTGGCTCGACTGTTGTATTGTGGAATCTTCGGTCAATACATTTAATTATGATTATAAAAAGAGAGAATGTAAATACCACGGGGAATTAATGGTCATGGGACGTTCCTCAGCTATGGAAATCATATATCTGGTTTCTCCCAGAATAATTCCCAGTTTGGGGATTCTTTTTTTTAATGCTCGCTTTATGTGATAATCAATTCCCAACTTCTTTACTAGAGATTTTCTTATTTGGGATTTTTTTTCTCACAGTAGAGGAGGCAGTGCATCTCTGTCTCTGCCTCCCGTGTCGTTCAGTGACCAGATAGACGCTCCTCTTTGGGCGGCCATGTTTATTTTGCGTCTCCCTTTTATAGCCAGTTGGTGGTCGCTGAGGCTGTGTTTGGGTCTGGATCTGTCTCCTGTTTTGTATCTCTGACAGAGTAGAGATATTCTGGGAGTTTGTATTTTCTCTTTAAGCCAAATAGCAATCTAGTTTATTCTGTGTTTGTTTCATTTTCCCAATTTGTCAAATACGAGGTTTTAATTTCTGTAACAATTTCATTGATTTCCTTGTGTGTTTGGATAATAGTTGTTTTAGTGTTTTTAACAGCTGGCATAGGGGACTCTCTTTTCTCTCAATTCAATTTGCTTTATTGGCATGATGTACATATATTGCCAAAACATAGTTTGGAGATTATTTAGTTTTTTTAATATTATAAATGAATCAAAATTGTCAATGGGACAATCATTCACAACAATAATCTCTCTGTTCTCAGGAAAAATAAGAAAGGAAAGAAGAACTGAGAAGACCGATGGAGAAGACAGGCAGATGAAAGGAAGGAGAAGACCGATGGAGAAGACGGGCAGATGAAAGGAAGGAGAAGACCGATGGAGAAGACGGGCAGATGAAAGGAAGGAGAAGACCGATGGAGAAGACGGGCAGATGTGTATGATAATACTGTTCTGTTGTTTACAGATACGTGTGATTTTGTATTTCTTGAACATTCTAATAAAAAGTTGATTTAATGAAGTCAATTAAGAGCAAATTCTTAAAACCAGACATCACAAAATGCATGTATGTATGTATGACACAGATTAACATAAGGATGTACAAGACGGATACATACAGTACCAGTCAAAAGTTTGGACACCTTCTCAGTGAAGGGTTTTTATTTTGACTATTTTCTACATCTAGAATAATAGTGAAGACATTAACACTATAAAATTACACATAGAATCATGTAGTAACCAAATCTAAATAGATTTTAGATTCTTCAAAGTAGCCACCCATTGCCTTGATGACAGCTTTGCACCCCTTTGGCATTCTCTCAACCAGCTTCACCTAGAATGCTTTTCCAACAATCTTGAAGGAGTTCCCACATATGCTGAGCACTTGTTGGCTGCTTTTCCTTCACTCTGCGGTCCAACTCATCCCAAACTATCTCAATTTGGTTGAGGTCGGGGGATTGTGGAGGCCAGGTCATCTGATGCAGCACTCCATCACTCTCCTTTTTGGTCAAATAGTCCTTACACAGCCTGGAGTTGTGTTTTGGGTCATTGTCCTTTTGAAAAACAAATGATAGTCCCACTAAGCTCAAACAAGATGGGATGGCGTATCGCTGCAGAATGCTGTGGTAGCCATGCTGGTTAAGTGTGTCTTGAATTCTAAATAAATCACTGACAGTGTCACCAGCAAAGCACCACCACACCTCCTCCTCCATGCTTCATGGTGGGAACCACACATGCGGAGATCATCCGTTCACAAAGACACGGCAGGTGGAACCTTGAAACGGAGATGTTGTATCATCACTCCTACCCCTGTTCTGGGCCAATCAGTGATAGAAGGGATTCCTCCTCTGTACAATAAATCAGTCACTCCCATGAATCAATCGATCAAATGTATTTATAAAGCCCTTCTTACATCAGCTGATATCTCAAAGTGCTGTACAGAAACCCAGCCTAAAACCCCAAACAGCAAGCAATGCAGGTGTAGAAGCACGGTGGCTAGGAAAAACTCCCTAGAAAGGCCAAAACCTAGGAAGAAACCTAGAGAGGAACCAGGCTATGAGGGGTGGCTAGGAAAAACTCCCCTAGAAAGGCCAGAACCTAGGAAGAAACCTAGAGAGGAACCAGGCTATGAGGGGTGGCCAGTCCTCTTCTGGCTGTGCCGGGTGGAGATTATAACAGAACATGGTCAAAATGTTCAAATGTTCATAGATGACCAGCATTGTCAAATAATAATAATCACAGTAGTTGTAGAGGGTGCAACAGGTCAGCACCTCAGGAGTAAAGGTTGACTTCCGGGTTTGGAGCGAGTAGTCGTGCTGCACCTGGCGAATCGCATCTCTGCATGTCTGGCAGACATATCAGTGTGGATGACGGATCACCACCTCAAGCTGAACCTCGGCAAGACGGAGCTGCTCTTCCTCCCGGGGAAGGACTGCCCGTTCCATGATCTCGCCATCACGGTTGACAACTCCATTGTGTCCTCCTCCCAGAGTGCTAAGAGACCTTGGCGTGACCCTGGACAACACCCTGTCGTTCTCCACTAACATCAAGGCGGTGACCCGATCCTGTAGGTTCATGCTCTACAACATTCGCAGAGTACGACCCTGCCTTACACAGGAAGCGGCGCAGGTCCTAATCCAGGCACTTGTCATCTCCCGTCTGGATTACTGCAACTCCCTGTTGGCTGGGCTCCCTGCCTGTGCCATTAAACCCCTACAACTCATCCAGAACGCCGCAGCCCGTCTGGTGTTCAACCTTCCCAAGTTCTCTCACGTCACCCCGCTCCTCCGCTCTCTCCCCTGGCTTCCAGTTGAAGCTCGCATCCGCTACAAGACCATGGTGCTTGCCTACGGAGCTGTGAGGGGAACGGCACCTCCGTACCTTCAGGCTCTGATTAGGCCCTACACCCAAACAAGGGCACTCCGTTCATCCACCTCTGGCCTGCTCGCCTCCCTACCTCTGCGGAAGCACAGTTCCCACTCAGCCCAGTCAAAACTGTTCGCTGCTCTGGCACTCCAATGGTGGAACAAGCTCCCTCACGACGCCAGGACAGCGGAGTCAATCACCACCTTCCGGAGACACCTGAAACCCCACCTCTTTAAGGAATACCTGGGATAGGATAAAGTAATCCTTCTAACCCCCCCCCTTAAAATATATAGATGTACTATTGTAAAGTGGTTGTTCCACTGGATATCATAAGGTGAATGCACCAATTTGTAAGTCGCTCTGGATAAGAGCGTCTGCTAAATGACAAATGTAAATGTCAGTTGGCTTTTCATAGCCGATCATTCAGAGTATCTCTATCGCTCCTGCTGTCTCTAGAGAGTTGAAAACAGCAGGTCTGGGACAGGTAGCACGTCCGGTGAACAGGTCAGGGTTCCATAGCCGCAGGCAGAACAGTTGAAACTGGAGCAGCAGCACGGCCAGGTGGACTGGGGACAGCAAGGAGTCATCATGCCAGGTATTCCTGAGGTGTGGTCCTAGGGCTCAGGTCCTCCGAAAGAGAGAAAGAAAGAGAGAAAGAGAGAATTAGAGAGAGCATACTTAAATTCACACAGGACACCGAATAAGACAGGAGAAATACTCCAGATATAACAGACTGACCCTAGCCCCCCGACACATAAACTACTGCAGCATAAATACTGGAGGCTGAGACAGGAGGGATCAGAAGACACTGTGGCCCCATCTGATAATACCCCCGGACAGGGCCAAACAGGCAGGATAAAACCCCACCCACTTTGCCAAACCACCAAGTTGGTTATTTAAATCACATTTTATTTTGTCACATGCGCTGAATACGACAGTAAAATGCTTACTTACAAGCCCTTAATCAACAATGCAGTTAAGAAAAATACCTACAAAAATAAGAAATAAAAGTAACAAATACTTAAAGAGCAGCAATAAAATAACAATAGCGAAGCTATACATTGGCTATATAGAGACAATTTGCTCTGTTCTGTGAAGGGAGTAGTACACAGCGTTGTACAAGATCTTCAGTTTCTTGGCAATTTCTCGCATGGAATAGCCTTCATTTCTCAGAACAAGAATAGACTGACGAGTTTCAGAAGAAAGTTTTCTGTTTCTGGCCATGTTGAGCCTGTAATCGAACCCACAGATGCTGATGCTCCAGATACTCAACTAGTCTAAAGGCCAGTTTTATTGCTTCTTTAATCAGAACAACAGTTTTTAACTGTGCTAACATCAATTGCAAAAGGGTTTTCTAAGGATAAATTAGCCTTTTAAAATGATAAACTTGGATTAGCTAACACAACGTGCCATTGGAACACAGGAGTGATGGTTGCTGATAATGGGCCTCTGTACGCCTATGTAGATATTCCATTAAAAATCAGCCATTTCCAGCTACAATAGTCATTTACAACATTAACAATGTCTACACTGTATTTCTGATCAATTTGATGTTATTTTAATGGACAAAAAATTTGCTTTTCTTTCAAAAACAAGGTATTTTCTAAGTGAACCCAAACTTTTGAACGGTAGTGTACAGTGGGGGAAAAAGTATTTGATCCCCTGCTGATTTTGTACGTTTGCCCACTGACAAAGGAATTATCAATCTATAATTTTAATGGTAGGTTTATTTGAACAGTGAGAGACAGAATAACAACAAAAATATCCAGAAAAATGCATGTCAAAAATGTTATAAATTGATTTGCATTTTAATGAGGGTAATAAGTATTTGACCCCCTCTCAATCAGAAAGATTTCTGGCTCCCAGGTGTCTTTTATGCAGGTAACGAGCTGAGATTAGGAGCACACTTAAAGGGAGTGCTCCTAACCGCAGCTTGTTACCTGTATAAAAGACACCTGTCCACAGAAGCAATCAATCAATCAGATTCCAAACTCTCCACCATGGCCAAGACCAAAGAGCTCTCCAAGGATGTCAGGGACAAGATTGTAGACCTACACAAGGCTGGAATGGGCTACAAGACCATCGCCAAGCAGCTTGGTGAGAAGGTGACAACAGTTGGTGCGATTATTCACAAATGGAAGAAACACAAAAGAACTGTCAATCTCCCTCGGCCTGGGGCTCCATGCAAGATCTCACCTCGTGGAGTTGCAATAATCATGAGAACGGTGAGGAATCAGCCCAGAACTACACGGGAGGATCTTGTCAATGATCTCAAGGCAGCTGGGACCAAAGTCACCAAGAAAACAATTGGTAACACACTACGCCGTGAAGGACTGAAATCCTGCAGTGCCCGCAAGGTCCCCCTGCTCAAGAAAGCACATATACATGCCCATCTGAAGTTTGCCAATGAACATCTGAATGATTCAGAGGACAACTGGTGAAAGTGTTGTGGTCAGATGAGACCAAAATGGAGCTTTTTGGCATCAACTCAACTTGCCGTGTTTGGAGGAGGAGGAATGCTGCCTATGACCCCAAGAACACCATCCCCACCGTTAAACATGGAGGTGGAAACATTATGCTTTGGGGGTGTTTTTCTGCTAAGGGGACAGGACAACTTTACCGCATCAAAGGGACGATGGACGGGGCCATGTACCATCAAATCTTGGGTGAGAACCTCCTTCCCTCAGCCAGGGTATTGAAAATGGGTCGTGGATGGGTATTCCAGCATGACAATGACCCAAAACACATGGCCAAGGCAACAAAGGAGTGGCTCAAGAAGAAGCACATTAACGTCCTGGAGTGGCCTAGCCAGTCTCCAGACCTTAATCCCATAGAAAATCTGTGGAGGGAGCTGAAGGTTCGAGTTGCCTAACATCAGCCTCGAAACCTTAATGACTTGGAGAAGATCTGCAAAGAGGAGTGGAACAAAATTCCTCCTGAGATGTGTGCAAACCTGGTGGCCAACTACAAGAAACATCTGACCTCTGTGATTGCCAACAAGGGTTTTGCCACCAAGTACTAAGTCATGTTTTGCAGAGGGGTCAAATACTTATTTCCCTCATTAAAATGCAAATCAATTTATAACATTTTTCACGTGTTTTTCTGGATTTTATTTTGTTATTCTGTCTCTCACTGTTCAAATAAACCTACCATTAAAATGATAGACTGATCATTTCTTTGTCAGTGGGCAAACGTACAAAATCAGCAGGGGATCAAATACTTTTTCCCCCTCACTGTATATATAATTCCCGACTTTCCAGTTGCCTTGAACTCACTGAAGTCAGTTTTCGCAGTTCTGAGGTAACAGTTGTTTTGAACGGGGCACAAATCAAATCACGCTTCAATGACAGCATGGCCAATGTTGAATGTTTATCATTTTAAACGTGGAAAAGAGCACCTTAATCCCAGATTTGGGACCACACAGCCACTCCACTGAATAGCAGGCTAGTGATTGCTTTGCAATGCTTGCAGTCAGCCACTGTCACTGATTCCTTCCAAACCAATCATTGTTGAATTTGGGATTTCCAACTTGTGTGATGTTTGCACCGATACGTTAAATCTAGAATTTCTCATTTGACAAGGACTTGCCAGTATATTGTCAACTTGATTCATGATGATGACTGCTAGCTAAGATTTTGAAAGTATGATGTTGACATGATCAGTCCAAAGCTACTGTACATATAACGCGATTTGACGTCATTTTATCTGTGGCCAATGACCTTGAGCCTTCTTGGATGGGCACTTCTAATGTAACGCTATGGCAGCACCCAAGGGGATAGAATTGTCTTTCTCTACCCTTAGACTTGGCGGTGACGTAGTGTCCCCATGAGTGACTGAACACTGAGCCAATAACGACGCAACGCTCTGTATTTGCTGCTGGCTTGCCCCACCACCACCACAGAAAGGCTGATCTAGGCTGAAACACCTGCATTTTGGAGCTGCTTTACTCAAGAAAACACAAAAGACCATGTTTGTTTGTTTGTAGCTTTATTAACTCAATGATATATATTTTTCTACATTTTTTTGCAAACTGATATGTGACACGTATTAATGCCAAAATAACATGCAAAAACAGGCAAGGCAAACCTGCCCTGAACGACAGGTAGCCATTGCTCTAAACATATTAGTGTTCATAGAATATTAGTGTAACATTTGGTATTTGTCCATCATTGTAAATAAGAATAAGCATTTTTGGAAGGTTTGTGTTATGGGTGTAAAAATGGCACTTTGATGCCGTCTGTCGGGTAAATGTGAATTACTGCAACACAAGTGTAACCCGGGATGTATTGCAATGTGCTGTTACAAGACTGGTGACTCTCGTCTCGTCAGTTTAGTCCCCATGGCGACAGGAGACTCTCAGATATCACTCCTGATATGTAAACATCGATTCATAACATGTATAAAACCACATGGATTCCCAACATCTGAATAACATGTTATCATTAGTCCCCTGACGCCGAAGACTTGAATGTGGATTAAGACAACCCTTCGCACCTCTCTCTGATTCAGGAGGGGGTTTGGGTTAAATTTCAAAGGACACATTTCAGTTGTACAACTGTTTAGGTAACCCCCCCCCTCTTTCCCATTAGAATAACAGTGGCCCTAGACTCTCAGTGAATGTCAGCTTTACCCAGGGACGAAAGTAAGGCGGTATGGTCCGGTAGAGCGAACCTATCACAATTAATACAACATGCCCCAAACAAACTACAGCCTATCACACCATTATGGAACAGTAGTGCACATCAGCCGCATGAACAATTAGGGAAACCGGATGGTGTGTCCTCCGCGTTGTAGTTCGAGGAGAAAATTTACATTTTGTCATGGCGGCGACAGAGGCGCGGAGACCCGAGGACAACAGTGGATACATCAATTCAAACTACAAGTGTACTGCTCCTAATGACGATCACAGGACATCATTTCAATCTCTACGGAGGTGTTTTTGTAACAGATGTATCTTTCCATTCATCAAATTGCGGATGCACTGTTGGGGGTTGGGATGCTGAAATTATTTTGTAAGTGGATGGATGAGCGCGGGTAGCCTACAGGAAGGAGTAGGGATAGCCTACAGGAAGGAGTAGGGATAGCCTACAGGAAGGAGTAGGGATAGCCTACAGGAAGGAGTAGGGATAGCCTACAGGAAGGAGTAGGGATAGCCTACAGGAAGGAGTAGGGATAGCCTACAGGAAGGAGTAGGGATAGCCTACAGGAAGGAGTAGGGATAGCCTACAGGAAGGAGTAGGGATAGCCCACAGGAAGGAGTAGGGATAGCCCACAGGAAGGAGTAGGGATAGCCTACAGGAAGGAGTAGGGATAGCCTACAGGAAGGAGTAGGGATAGCCCACAGGAAGGAGTAGGGATAGCCCACAGGAAGGAGTAGGGATAGCCCACAGGAAGGAGTAGGGATAGCCCACAGGAAGGAGTAGGGATAGCCCACAGGAAGGAGTAGGGTAGCCCACAGGAAGGAGTAGGGATAGCCTACAGGAAGGAGTAGGGATAGCCTACAGGAAGGAGTAGGGTAGCCTACAGGAAGGAGTAGGGATAGCCTACAGGAAGGAGTAGGGATAGCCTACAGGAAGGAGTAGGGATAGCCTACAGGAAGGAGTAGGGATAGCCTACAGGAAGGAGTAGGGATAGCCTACAGGAAGGAGTAGGGATAGCCCACAGGAAGGAGTAGGGATAGCCTACAGGAAGGAGTAGGGATAGCCTACAGGAAGGAGTAGGGATAGCCTACAGGAAGGAGTAGGGATAGCCCACAGGAAGGAGTAGGGTAGCCTACAGGAAGGAGTAGGGATAGCCTACAGGAAGGAGTAGGGTAGCCTACAGGAAGGAGTAGGGTAGCCTACAGGAAGGAGTAGGGATAGCCTACAGGAAGGAGTAGGGATAGCCCACAGGAAGGAGTAGGGATAGCCTACAGGAAGGAGTAGGGTAGCCTACAGGAAGGAGTAGGGATAGCCTACAGGAAGGAGTAGGGTAGCCTACAGGAAGGAGTAGGGATAGCCTACAGGAAGGAGTAGGGATAGCCTACAGGAAGGAGTAGGGATAGCCTACAGGAAGGAGTAGGGATAGCCTACAGGAAGGAGTAGGGTAGCCTACAGGAAGGAGTAGGGATAGCCTACAGGAAGGAGTAGGGATAGCCTACAGGAAGGAGTAGGGATAGCCTACAGGAAGGAGTAGGGTAGCCTACAGGAAGGAGTAGGGATAGCCTACAGGAAGGAGTAGGGTAGCCCACAGGAAGGAGTAGGGTAGCCTACAGGAAGGAGTAGGGATAGCCTACAGGAAGGAGTAGGGATAGCCTACAGGAAGGAGTAGGGTAGCCCACAGGAAGGAGTAGGGTAGCCCACAGGAAGGAGTAGGGTAGCCCACAGGAAGGAGTAGGGATAGCCCACAGGAAGGAGTAGGGATAGCCTACAGGAAGGAGTAGGGTAGCCCACAGGAAGGAGTAGGGTAGCCCACAGGAAGGAGTAGGGTAGCCCACAGGAAGGAGTAGGAAAAAACAACATAACTGGTTGTGTTTATGCCACGTTAAAAAAAGGCATAGGCATCATGTCCATAAGGCTAGGGGAAGCTAAGATTTCCCTAAAATAAATTGAATTAAAAATTGCCAAAAGTATACAGCCTAATTAGCTTACTCATGACTATACATAAATGAATAAAATCATTCAAAATAGGCTACTACACCAGAAAGCATGATTGGGCAACAGAGGATCATTAGCTTATTGTAACCTGTGGATTGTTTTAAAAATCGCATAGACTACAGTCGGAAAGGCCCGCAATTTGGGCAGCGGCTGCTGCAATACCAATAGATGACTGTTGAGTTGCGACTGTCAGTGAAAAGCAGAGAGACCCAGCCATGCATAATCGCAATATTTAAAGATACAATCCGGGGGGAAAAAAACTGTTTAGAAAGCAAATGGATATTGCTGTAAAGATATTACGAGAAGGGTCCAATCTGTATTTTTGCTAATCAAAATTGTTAACTTAATCGAACGAACAGTAGCCTGTCTTACCGGCCCCAGCAGAGAACGTCGGCCATGTCCCCACACGGGGTGTTTGCATATTCAGTCTTTATCATCGGATCAGTGACACTTGTGTTTATTTTTGGACAATAAAACGTCCTCCTCCATTGTATTAGTGTCTCCTGTTTTCATAGGCCAATTATATGGATCAGACATCGGTTTTTGTTGATCTGTTCGTCAGTGGCAGCAGAGTAGGCTACCCTGTCATTTATGCAGTAAAAAAAAAAATGTGTGTGTGCTCTTGGCTGAATCCTACCGGTTAAGAAATGTCATCTAGTTTCACCTTAACATCCCATCATGTATAAAACAAACCTGTTACATTATGGAATCTATAAGCATAGAAACGAATCCCATTCGGTTAAAGTATTCACCTTATGATGCCTGTCAACAAGGGAAATCCAATTTGTGAGTTTTCCCTCCTTCAGCTCCTTTTATTAATTAGAATATTGAATATTTGTGATAAATGTAATTTATATTTATCAATGTTTTGCTTGTTTGTGAATGGGCTGGAATAAGGGAAACCATCATGTTGGATCAGGAACTGGGTCAAGTGGGCAGGGCATCATAAGGTGACTAGAATACATAGACATGAACGTACTGTATTGAAACGGTCCCAGGCTGGTAGACAGTAACCAGTATGTACCAATACGCACATGTACTGTTGGCACTTTTCTTAAGTCCCCTATTTCCTCAAATAAGTTGAAATTTGAGAAACTTTTAGTCACCACACCTTATTACATCGTCAACATTGCAGAACCAATTTGATTTTTGTAAACTTTACATTTTCTAAAATTATAATTGTAAACTTAAAAGACAAAATGGCATCGACAAAATTATTGGCACCCCAGAGCTAGTACTTGGGTCGCGCAGCACTATTGACCAAGATAACCGCAGACAAAACATTTATTGTAGCAAAAAAAAAATATGCTTGGTCGTACTTTTTCTACTGTCAATTTGGGGACTCTTCGCTGGGCTCTCCAGAACCTCTGTTTGGGGGTCATTATCCTACTGGACGACCCACAACCTTTAATGGCGACCCAGTTTTTTGGATACTGGGTTGAACATTGGACTCCAAACACCCAGAATCTGCTGATTTCATATCTTGCACGTGTTCCAAGACCTGTATTATTATTAGTATTACTAAAGGCAGCAAAGCAACAGCATTATCAAACCGCCACCATCTTTGATAGTAGGGAGGGTGTTATATTATCTGAATGGTTTGTTTTGGTTGTTGGTAAACACCAGGAAGTGCTGAAGGAGACACCAGAAAGCCTGATTTGGGACCCCCCCCCCAAACAAGACAAAATAATCATGCAATGAGCAGATTATCAGAGTATTTTCGAGTGCAATGGTTCAACCAAGTGTCCCACCCCACCCCCACAAAAACAGTCTCTGTTGAAGGTTGTGGGTCTTCCAGTAGGACAACAAACCCTAAAAACACACCCTGGAATGGTTCAAGAAGAAAACACTGGACTGTTCTGGCCAGTGAAGGCTGTTCTGGGAAGTGAAGGCTGTTCTGGGAAGTGAAGGCTGTTCTGGCCAGTGAAGGCTGTTCTGGCCAGTGAAGGCTGTTCTGGCCAGTGAAGGCTGTTCTGGCCAGTGAAGGCTGTTCTGGGAAGTGAAGGCTGTTCTGGCCAGTGAAGGCTGTTCTGGCCAGTGAAGGCTGTTCTGGCCAGTGAAGGCTGTTCTGGCCAGTGAAGGCTGTTCTGGGAAGTGAAGGCTGTTCTGGGAAGTGAAGGCTGTTCTGGCCAGTGAAGGCTGTTCTGGCCAGTGAAGGCTGTTCTGGGAAGTGAAGGCTGTTCTGGGAAGTGAAGGCTGTTCTGGCCAGTGAAGGCTGTTCTGGCCAGTGAAGGCTGTTCTGGCCAGTGAAGGCTGTTCTGGCCAGTGAAGGCTGTTCTGGCCAGTGAAGGCTGTTCTGGCCAGTGAAGGCTGTTCTGGCCAGTGAAGGCTGTTCTGGGAAGTGAAGGCTGTTCTGGCAAGTGAAGGCTGTTCTGGGAAGTGAAGGCTGTTCTGGCCAGTGAAGGCTGTTCTGGCCAGTGAAGGCTGTTCTGGCCAGTGAAGGCTGTTCTGGCCAGTGAAGGCTGTTCTGGCCAGTGAAGGCTGTTCTGGGAAGTGAAGGCTGTTCTGGCCAGTGAAGGCTGTTCTGGCCAGTGAAGGCTGTTCTGGGAAGTGAAGGCTGTTCTGGCCAGTGAAGGCTGTTCTGGCCAGTGAAGGCTGTTCTGGCCAGTGAAGGCTGTTCTGAAGAGTCCAGATCTAAATCACATCCATTACCTTGGGGGGGGGGGAAGAGCTCAGGGCATTGAATAACGAGAACAGTTGTTTTCTTTAGAATGGCAGTGGAATAGTGCAGCTCATTGAGGAAAGAAGAAGCATTTGTTGACAGTCATCTTGACCAAAGACTGAAAACAAGTTCCAGCAACAACAACATTCTGCAATGTTGACTAATAACAAAAAGGTGTGGAGACTCATTTCAAAAATGTCAACTTAGGATGAAGAAATAGGGAATTATTTAAAGAGAAGTTGCAAAGACGCCAATATATTTGGCTGCAACTGTACATATAGAATATGTAAAGATACCTAGTCCTCAGACCAACACACTGTAACAGGAAGGTATGTGTGGCTTGAGGACCGCAAGGTGAACCAGGTTATCCGTGATACAAGTCAGTATTCGACGTCCATCCATGTCTGAGGACGTCGGGAGAAACCAGCCTGAACTTAACCCTAAAATCTAAAAAAATTTGAGTTAAATTCCTAAACTCAATCTTTAAAAAAAAAAAAAAAAAATTAGCAATTTGACGTTTTAGAAACATGGATCAACGTCTAAATTCTGACGTGAGACCGAGCAGATAGGAGTGTGAGGCGTCTGACGTCTGTGAAAGAGGAGCAGCTCAGCATCCCGCTGGGGTCCAACCTCCTCCTCACCACCCTCCCTCCATAAAACGCTCTGCTGCACGGGACCTGGAGGGGGTGAGAGGGAAAAGAGAAGGAGAGTCAGTGTGTCTGGTTGATAGCAGCAGTCTGTGTGTCATTTAAACAATGTGAGCCATCCATTCATTCACGTCAGCGTCACATGCCTGTCCACTGGTTACAATGAGAGGCTCTTAGTTATCTGACGTGATGACATGACACTTCACTGCTCTCCGCTGTGGCCGAGTTCCTGACTTCTCCAGGGACGAGTTCTAATTCTCTACCCTTCTAGAAGTGTCTACTTGTTCTTTCCCCAGGAATATGGAGGAACCTCCCTCCAGTAGGGCCGTAAAAACAGTTTACATCTTTTCCTGATTCCGTTTTAGTTTATTTTCTCTACAAATTCTATTTTCTACATTTAGTTTTCCCAGGTTTTCACTCTCAAAAGCACTTTATACATTTTTTTTTTTATAGAAAAACAACAAAACTGGATCCTGTAAGTCCACAATGCTTAAACCACATCAGGAGACCATTTTGGAGGTCTTGGAAACATCTGGATTTTAGGGTGTAGTTAGTGTGCGTGCACCAGCAAGTTGTTTGGTTAGCAATGTTTCTGTAACACTCATCTGATTGCAGAGTTTTGTGAGGGATTTTTTTCCCCCCACCACAGTTTTCAAAACAAAATGGCCACTGGATTGATGAAAATAATCATATCAGCATTTGTAGTTGACATTTAATTTAGTTTTATTTGGGGAAAGGCTTTCCATCTACCAGAAGACTTATCATCATCATCGCTAACAGCTAAGTGGACATTCCTGCGCCTCTTCAGGAAGTTGCAGGAATATGATTAACTTGGACAAATTCATGTATTTTCTACTAAATTCAATAGATTTTTTTGAATATTGTTGAATTCGGTTTTAAAATGTCTGGATTCCATGATTCTGTCCCCGTTCTATTTTATAGGAAACCCTACTCTTTCTTGCACCAATCCAATGTTTTTAGAGTGGGTGTAAACAATCATGCAATTCTGGAGAAGGATTGACAACTCAGAACTCAAGCTTTGTCAAGATAATCTGATAATCTGGGTAGTTATTGTGTGTCTGAGTATCAGTCTTGTTGTTGTGTCTGAATGGGAGCCCACTGGTCTGAGTATCAGTCTGTTGTTGTGTCTGAATGGGAGCCCACTGGTCTGAGTATCAGTCTGTTGTTGTGTCTGAATGGGAGCCCACTGGTCTGAGTATCAGTCTGTTGTTGTGTCTGAATGGGAGTCCACTGGTCTGAGTATCAGTCTGTTGTTGTGTCTGAATGGGAGCCCACTGGTCTGAGTATCAGTCTGTTGTTGTTGTGTCTGAATGGGAGTCCACTGGTCTGAGTATCAGTCTGTTGTTGTTGTGTCTGAATGGGAGTCCACTGGTCTGAGTATCAGTCTTGTTGTTGTGTCTGAATGGGAGTCCACTGGTCTGAGTATCAGCCTGTTGTTGTTGTGTCTGAATGGGAGCCCACTGGTCTGAGTATCAGTCTTGTTGTTGTGTCTGAATGGGAGTCCACTGGTCTGAGTATCAGCCTGTTGTTGTGTCTGAATGGGAGCCCACTGGTCTGAGTATCAGTCTTGTTGTTGTTGTTGTGTCTGAATGGGAGTCCACTGGTCTGAGTATCAGTCTGTTGTTGTGTCTGAATGGGAGCCCACTGGTCTGAGTATCAGTCTGTTGTTGTGTCTGAATGGGAGCCCACTGGTCTGAGTATCAGTCTGTTGTTGTGTCTGAATGGGAGTCCACTGGTCTGAGTATCAGTCTGTTGTTGTGTCTGAATGGGAGCCCACTGGTCTGAGTATCAGTCTGTTGTTGTGTCTGAATGGGAGCCCACTGGTCTGAGTATCAGTCTGTTGTTGTGTCTGAATGGGAGTCCACTGGTCTGAGTATCAGTCTGTTGTTGTGTCTGAATGGGAGCCCACTGGTCTGAGTATCAGTCTGTTGTTGTGTCTGAATGGGAGCCCACTGGTCTGAGTATCAGCCTGTTGTTGTGTCTGAATGGGAGCCCACTGGTCTGAGTATCAGTCTGTTGTTGTGTCTGAATGGGAGCCCACTGGTCTGAGTATCAGCCTGTTGTTGTGTCTGAATGGGAGCCCACTGGTCTGAGTATCAGCCTGTTGTTGTGTCTGAATGGGAGCCCACTGGTCTGAGTATCAGTCTGTTGTTGTTGTGTCTGAATGGGAGTCCACTGGTCTGAGTATCAGCCTGTTGTTGTTGTGTCTGAATGGGAGCCCACTGGTCTGAGTATCAGCCTGTTGTTGTGTCTGAATGGGAGCCCACTGGTCTGAGTATCAGCCTGTTGTTGTGTCTGAATGGGAGCCCACTGGTCTGAGTATCAGCCTGTTGTTGTGTCTGAATGGGAGCCCACTGGTCTGAGTATCAGTCTGTTGTTGTGTCTGAATGGGAGCCCACTGGTCTGAGTATCAGTCTGTTGTTGTGTCTGAATGGGAGTCCACTGGTCTGAGTATCAGTCTTGTTGTTGTTGTTGTGTCTGAATGGGAGCCCACTGGTCTGAGTATCAGTCTTGTTGTTGTTGTTGTGTCTGAATGGGAGCCCACTGGTCTGAGTATCAGTCTTGTTGTTGTGTCTGAATGGGAGCCCACTGGTCTGAGTATCAGTCTGTTGTTGTGTCTGAATGGGAGTCCACTGGTCTGAGTATCAGTCTGTTGTTGTGTCTGAATGGGAGCCCACTGGTCTGAGTATCAGCCTGTTGTTGTGTCTGAATGGGAGTCCACTGGTCTGAGTATCAGCCTGTTGTTGTGTCTGAATGGGAGCCCACTGGTCTGAGTATCAGTCTGTTGTTGTGTCTGAATGGGAGCCCACTGGTCTGAGTATCAGCCTGTTGTTGTGTCTGAATGGGAGCCCACTGGTCTGAGTATCAGCCTGTTGTTGTGTCTGAATGGGAGTCCACTGGTCTGAGTATCAGCCTGTTGTTGTTGTGTCTGAATGGGAGTCCACTGGTCTGAGTATCAGCCTGTTGTTGTTGTGTCTGAATGGGAGCCCACTGGTCTGAGTATCAGCCTGTTGTTGTGTCTGAATGGGAGCCCACTGGTCTGAGTATCAGCCTGTTGTTGTGTCTGAATGGGAGCCCACTGGTCTGAGTATCAGCCTGTTGTTGTGTCTGAATGGGAGCCCACTGGTCTGAGTATCAGTCTGTTGTTGTGTCTGAATGGGAGCCCACTGGTCTGAGTATCAGTCTGTTGTTGTGTCTGAATGGGAGTCCACTGGTCTGAGTATCAGTCTTGTTGTTGTTGTTGTGTCTGAATGGGAGCCCACTGGTCTGAGTATCAGTCTGTTGTTGTGTCTGAATGGGAGTCCACTGGTCTGAGTATCAGTCTGTTGTTGTGTCTGAATGGGAGTCCACTGGTCTGAGTATCAGCCTGTTGTTGTGTCTGAATGGGAGCCCACTGGTCTGAGTATCAGTCTTGTTGTTGTGTCTGAATGGGAGCCCACTGGTCTGAGTATCAGTCTGTTGTTGTGTCTGAATGGGAGTCCACTGGTCTGAGTATCAGCCTGTTGTTGTGTCTGAATGGGAGTCCACTGGTCTGAGTATCAGTCTGTTGTTGTGTCTGAATGGGAGTCCACTGGTCTGAGTATCAGTCTGTTGTTGTGTCTGAATGGGAGTCCACTGGTCTGAGTATCAGTCTGTTGTTGTGTCTGAATGGGAGTCCACTGGTCTGAGTATCAGTCTGTTGTTGTTGTGTCTGAATGGGAGCCCACTGGTCTGAGTATCAGTCTGTTGTTGTTGTGTCTGAATGGGAGCCCACTGGTCTGAGTATCAGCCTGTTGTTGTGTCTGAATGGGAGTCCACTGGTCTGAGTATCAGCCTGTTGTTGTTGTGTCTGAATGGGAGTCCACTGGTCTGAGTATCAGCCTGTTGTTGTTGTGTCTGAATGGGAGCCCACTGGTCTGAGTATCAGCCTGTTGTTGTGTCTGAATGGGAGTCCACTGGTCTGAGTATCAGTCTGTTGTTGTGTCTGAATGGGAGTCCACTGGTCTGAGTATCAGTCTGTTGTTGTGTCTGAATGGGAGCCCACTGGTCTGAGTATCAGCCTGTTGTTGTGTCTGAATGGGAGCCCACTGGTCTGAGTATCAGCCTGTTGTTGTGTCTGAATGAGAGTCCACTGGTCTGAGTATCTTTTAGATGGACAGCACCATGCAATGTCATGCAGCCACCAGGTTCAACTCTCCCAACCAGTCAGCCAGCAGCAGATGGCCCTGCCCAGTACCAGCAGTAGTTCAGTAACAGAGTGTTAGGTGAGACAGTTAGCTAGGATAAACATGTAGTTACCTGCATATTTACTCTGCGATTAGAGAGTAGTTGAAGGTTCTGCTGCAGGAAGAAAAAAAACAAGAGTTAACAGACAGGGCGATACCTTTACAATCCCAGCTGCCCAGTTATCGGATTAAATACAAAGAAATATAACATGCAGAACGGGAGTCCCTATTGAAGTCAATGATACATGTTCTATCCATTCTATTTCTATGCATTTAATCCTATCTGATAGGCGAAATCCAAATAGATAACTGGACCCTGGAAGCAGAGACAGACAGACTCGTAGGTTTTCACCGATAAAGTCTGACTTAGTTGTTGTACCTAATTTCAACATATGATCAAGTCTTAAAATCTGAAACAATTCATTAAAAAAAAATGTGACACTGATAAAGTTGTTTATGTTTATAAAAAAAATCTAATTCTCAGTTCATAACAAAATCTCTACTGAAATTACAAAAATGTTCAGTGTTCATTAGGGATGTACTCATTTCCCTTTTCAAGACAATTAGATACATTGGTTCCGATACGTTTTTACTTTGAAACGGTTTGGTTAGAGAACAAAATCAATACACAAACATTCATTTCCATTCTAAATAAAAAAAAATTTTTTTTTTTTAAAAGGGTGCTACACATAGCATTTTGCTTTGTCATTTCAGAAAACATCCATAATGCATCTGCAGTAATAGTGGAACGATAGTGCTGAAATGCTAAAATGGCTGCCGTGATATTCGCCTTTATTAGTTGAGTGTCAACCCATGTCAATTTGCTATGTTATTGTTATCTATGGAGATGTTGAAAATGGCGTTTTCACTAGAGCAAACAGGTCAGCTACTGTAGACCAGTCATCTGGCTATACCTGCTGAAAACACAACCGATTTCTATTCGGATTGTTCAGGTTCACCATCAGCAATAGTTTTGGTAGTTTTGCTTTAAACAAATCAGTGTATATGTTTATTTTTTTTAGGAAATACAGGGTAAAGTTCATTTCATAACGAGGACAGAAATCCCTTTTGTGAGACGCACTGCATGGCCGAAGCAGAGAAGACCACTCCATAAAAACCTTTTAACTGTAAAAATGGGGTGAAATCAAAAGTTAAACTAGATATTAATTGGCTGTCATAGCGAATTGTTCAGCTCTCGCATTCTGTGAGCTCCTAGAAGTTTCCACTTCACAATAACAGCACTTACAGTTGACCAGAGGCAGCTCTAGCAGGGCAGAAATTTCACTGGCCTGCGTAGTCTCACACACACCCCCTCCTGCCCTAAGCACCCCTCCTTAAACAAGTCCAACTGTAGAGCTGACCCCCCCCCCCCCCCCCGTCCTCTCCAACCGCCCCCACATCACCCCCCTTCCAGTCCTCCCTCACTCATCCACATACCACAAGCCCAATTTGAATCTGAGCGGGCGGGAAGGAAAGAGCAGCTGCAGGGTTTTAGGGCAGGCGACCGTTAGACAGGAGCCCCTCCTCAGGGCCCCAGAACAGGAAAACACATATCGGAGCCAGATTTACTTCCTGTTATGGTAGCCAAGGGCTCTGTCCTTCTCCCCAGCCTAACCTCTCACTACACACTCCTCTGTCCTGCTCCCCAGCCTAACCTCTCACTACATACTCCTCTGTCCTGCTCCCCAGCCTAACCTCTCACCACACACTCTGTCCTGCTCCCCAGCCTAACCTCTCACTACATACTCCTCTGTCCTGCTCCCCAGCCTAACCTCACCACACACACACTCCTCTGTCCTGCTCCCCAGCCTAACCTCTCACACACACACTCCTCTGTCCTGCTCCCCAGCCTAACAAAACTACCCCTCATTGCCCTATATAGATGCTAGTGTAAATATAGTGAGTAAAACACTGCGTAACAGATGATCTCTGTATGAACATGTTAAAGTGTTCTCTTCACCGGTCGTCTCTCCCTATGACATCGTCAAAGGCGTGGGACAGACGTTTCAGCTTCCTGAGACCGCTCGACACACTCTCCAGGTCCCGGCCAAACTTCCTGTCAATCACAGGACCAAATCAGAGAGCAGGACACACCAGTCAAATCACACCCACTCCGTTCAAGGCATGGTCAATTCAGTATACATTGTTCGAGAGTGTGGATGTAAAGTACCAGTCAAAAGTTTGGACACTCCTACTCATTCCAGGGTTTCTTTATTTTTGCTATTTTCTACATTGTAGAATAATAGTGGAGACATTAAAACTATGATATAACACATATGGAATCATGTAGTAACCAAATAAAAAAAAAGTGTTAAACAAATCAATATTAGATTCTTCCAAGTAGCCACCCTTTGCCTTGATGACAGCTTTACACACTCTTGGCATTCTCTCAACCAGCTTCATGAGGTAGTCACCTGGAATGCATTGTAATTAACAGGTGTGCCTTGTTAAAAGTTAATTTGTGGAATTTCTTTCCTTAATGCGTTTGAGCCAATCAGTTGTGTTGTGACAAGGTAGAGGTGGTATACAGAAGATAACCCTATTTGGTAAAATACCAAGTCCATATTATGGCAAGAACAGCTCAAATAAGCGAAGAGAAACGACAGTCCATCATTACTTTAAGACATGAAGGTCCATCAATACAGAACATTTCAAGAACTTTGAAAGTTTCTTCAAATGCAGTCGCAAAAAACATCAAGTGCTATGATGAAAAAGGCTCTCATGAGGACCGCCACAGGAAAGGAAGACCCAGAGTTACCTCTGCTGCAGAGGATAAGTTCATTAGAGTTACCAGTCTCAGAAATTGCAGCCCAAATAAATGCTTCAGAGTTCTAGTAACAGACACATCTCAACATCAACTGTTCAGAGGAGACTGCGTGAATCAGGCCTTCATGGTTGAATTGCTGCAAAGAAACCACTGCTAAAGGACACCGATAAGAAGAAGAGACTTGCTTGGGCCAAGAAACACGAGCAATGGACATTAGACTGGTGGAAATTTGTCCTTTGGTCTGGAGTCCAAATTAGAGATTTTTGGTTCCAACCGCCGTGTCTTTGTGAGACAAGGTGTGGGTCAACGGACGATCTCTGCATGTGTGGTTCCCACCGTGAAGCATGGAGGAGGAGGAGGTGTTATGGTGTGGGGGTGCTTTGCTGGTGACACTGTTGGTGATATATTTAGAATTCAAGGCACACTTAAGCAGCATGGCTACCACAGCATTCTGCAGCGATACGCCATCCCATCTGG
Organism: Salmo salar; assembly: GCF_965601325.2. NCBI lineage: Eukaryota > Metazoa > Chordata > Actinopteri > Salmoniformes > Salmonidae > Salmo > Salmo salar. The sequence continues at coordinate 124,312,415 of NC_138301.1, read as the reverse complement.
TTTGGGCTTAGTGGAACTATCATTTGTTTTTCAACAGGACAATGACCCAACACACCTCATGAAGCTGGTTGAGAGAATGCCAAGAGTGTGCAAAGCTGTCATCAAGGCAAAGGGTGGCTACTATGAAGAATCTAAAATATATTTTGATTTGTTCAACACTTTTTTGGTTACTACATGATTCCATAATGTGTTATTTCATAGTTTTGATGTCTTCACTATTATTCTACAATGTAGAAAATAGTAAAAAAAAATAAAGAAACCCTGGAATGAATAAGTGTGTCAAAACGTTTGACTGGTACTGTATGTGTGTACATATTGGGGTGTGTGTGTGTGTGTGTGTGTGTGTGTACGTATGGGAATGTGTGCGTGTGCGTCTGTCTGTGTGTACGTGTGCGTGTGTGCGACTGGTACTGTATGTGTGTACATATTGGGGTGTGTGTGTGTGTGTGTACGTATGGGAATGTGCGTACGTGTGTGTGTGTGTGTGTGTGTGTGTACGTATGGGAATGTGTGCGCGTGCGTGCGTGTGTGTGCGTGTGTGTCCTCACCGCTTGAGGCTCTGAGGAGATGCGAAGGGGCTTCGTAGTGCAGCCATCCGAACCAGCTGCCTCCTCCCTCCCACGTTCTTCACCCCCGTCACCTCAGGACTTCGCCCTGGGGTTCTCCTCCTCCCGCGGCCCGAGGCAGGGGTGCGTTTGGGCGCGGTGGCTCTGGGGGTGCGTCTGGGGGTTGTTGTGGCTACGAGTGTGGTGGAACGGACGGGGGTGCGCCTAGGTGTACGGGAGGTAACCCCCTCGTTGTTCTCTACCCCCTCACACACCTGGCCAGGTGTCGCCACCAAACACTCCTCTTGATCCTGTACCACTGCTCTGTTCCTCTGAAGCCTCTGAGAAAAGAGAGAGAAGAGATCACAAGCAGAAGTTTTCAGCATGTTTTTGTTTTTAGAAAAAGATAGATTTAGAGAGTTGGATAAACTTGGATTTTGTTTTTATTGGGCAACCACAAACAGTTTCAGCTGGACTTTCACAGAATCAAAAAGAGGGAGCGCAGCAGAAGAAACTCTTGGTTAAGACTAATGTCCTCTAAGCTGCGAGTGGGTGTGCAGTAACCCGAGACTGCCTTGCAGCTCCCAGGGACAGATGAAATATCAGTCCAAAAAGAGAAGCACAGATTTAACTTCATTTCAACTTTCTAGAGTTTTCCCTGTTACGGTGTAAATTGTGATCGAATCAACGAAATATTAGCCACTTTCAATGCAACACGCCGAAACAAAACAAACTATGCAAGAGATTTTGTTGTAGGCAGAACACATCGGAGTAGGATTCTATTGCATGCTCTACACAGACCGGTGCAGCATAACCAATCAGAGCTGCAGTAGGCCTATATGCAAATAGACCCTTGCCATATATGGATCTTTGCCATTCACTTTGAACTGGACTGTGTTTACAACATGAGCGGTCGTGAGTAGATACGCTTGGTTTGAGATCAAAGCGAGAGCTGTATGAAGCCGCCTGTGTACATTTGTTCATATTATTTGATAGTTAGTGAGTTATTAGCCCAGTTAAAAGATTAGTCAGCAATAGGGGAGGGATTGCTTCCTACAAGAGCACAAAACATAATTGAAAAGACTGTCAGGTAAAGAGATTTATTTTTGTCTTAAAGGGGCAGTGTTGTATTTTTAGACAGGCTAGAATAAGCAAAGTAGCCCTTAGACAGAGGGTAGCATCATTTGTCTGTTTCTCTTTACAAAATAAAATGCATTATTCCCATACCATTATTAAAGTGATTTCTTTCATCAAACAACACATTTTCAGTCACCTCCTTGTTTGAAGGACAGATGGATAAACAGGTTAACCTGTTTGGGATAGGGGGCAGTATTTTCACAGCCGGATAAAAAAATGTACCCGATTTAATCTGGTTACTACTCCTGCCCAGAAACTAGAATATGCATATAATTATTAGATTTGGATAGAAACTTTAGAGTGTTTTCTAAAACTGTTTGAATGGTGTCTGAGTATAACATAACTCATATGGCAGGCCAAAACCTGAGAAGATTCCATACAGGAAGTGCCCTGTCTGACAATTTGTTCTCCTTCTGTGGCATCTCTATCAAAAATACAGCATCTGCTGTAACGTGACATTTTCTAAGGCTTCCATTGGCTCTCAGAAGGCGCCAGAAAGTGGAATGACGTCTCTGCAGTCTCTGGGCGAAAAACAGCAGGAGTTTGTGAGTGGTCAGGCAGGGAACAATGACACTGGAGATGCGCGTCCACGAGACGACTCCATGTTTTTCTTTCAGTCTTTGAATGAATACAACGTCGCATGCAAGTTCTGAACATCACATGCTAATGTAAAAAGCTGGTTTTTGATATAAATATGAACTTCATTGAACAAAACATGCATGTATTGTATAACAATGTCCTAGGAGTGTCATCTGATGAAGATCATCAAAGGTTAGTGCTGCATTTAGCTGTGGTTTTGGTTTTTGTGACATATATGCTTGCTTTGAAAATGGCTGTGTGATTATTTTTGGCAGGGTACTCTCCTGACATAATCTAATGTTTTGCTTTCGCTGTAAAGCCTTTTTGAAATCGGACAATGTGGGTTAGATTAACGAGAGTCTTGTCTTTAAAATGGTGTAAAATAGTCATATGTTTGAGGAATTGAAGTTAATACATTTGAGGTATTTATATTTCGCACCACGCTCTACCACTGGATATTGGTGAGGCGTTCCGCTAGCAGAACATCTGTCCCTAACAGGTTAATGTCGAGCTCTGCATGCTTTCTTCAAGTCTCATGGAATGTAGGTCTACATTGAACACCACACATTGGCTGCTACTGTAGGCTGAATGATAGAACAGCTATTTCCACGTTAAAATGTTACAGGATGCATTTTCTCCATTGTTTTTGAGGGTAGGCCACTCTGGTAGTCCGACATTATGATCAAATAGCCACAGTAGCCTACTTGGCCACTTAAAACCGTAACTTAAAGCAAGGTACAGCCTCGGTGTTCACAGTAATCGCTCGCTGGAATTTTTACAACATTCAAATTTGCACTCAGCAGAACTGAAATTTGCTTTCATGGTAAAAAAAATAAATATATGTTTTCAGGGAACATTGGTGAAGACTCCCCCCACCCTGAGTGAATCAGATCTCTTCCTTAAACAACTCCAAGCAGAATGTCAACCCCCCCCAGCACAGAACACTACTCCCTCACTGAAAATGAAGGATAAAAATCACCCAGATAGAGGCAGCTGGAGCAGCAGGTGAAAAAAACCCACTCCAGTCAGGCACAGACCCAGACAACAGCCCAGCACTACAGCATCCCTTCAAAAAAAAATCAGACCTGGAGGGGGGGAGAGACATGTCTGCACTCTGGACACTAAAACAATACACTAAGAAGAAGAAATAAGGACCAGCATGACAGAAAACAGATCATTGAAGAATCAAAATCACTTCTGGGAAAATTAGAAAACACTAAAACACCATCTATCCAACATGGAGATGTATGGATCAACCACCTCTCCAACCCTGTCGGCCGCATTAGAAAGAACCGAGAGCAAAAACATATACATGACAATTTACAACAAAAATAAAAAGTAGAATGAACTATTAAAGAACCCAATTACAGTGAATCAGCTACAGGACAAAATACAAACCCTGTGGTAGTGATCGTATATATACACAAAAATGGTGTTCCAAAAAGGTCCAGTAGCCAAGACAACAAATTCTATCTAGACACTGTTGCCTTAGAACACACAACAAACTATACAAAACATACCTCGGCCTAAACATCAGCGCCACAGGTAACTTCCACAAAGCTGTGAACGATCTGAGAGACAAGGCAAGGAGGGCCTTCTACGCCATCAAAAGGAACATAAAACTCAACATCCTAATTAGGATCTGGCTAAAAATACTTCAAATCAGTTAAAGAACACATTGCGCTCTATGGTTGTGAGGTCTGAGACAAAACACCCAATTGAGACTGCATGCAGAACGCAAAACCCCAAACAAGACATGCCGAGCAGAATTAAGACCCGCTAGTCATCAACATCCAGAAAAGAGAAGTGATGCCCCCACATTCCACTACAAATCCCTCACCTACAGAGAGATGAACCTGGAGAAGAGTACTCTCAACCAGCTGGTGCTGGGGCTCTGTTGAGAAACACAAACACACCCCACAGAGCCCCAGGACAGAAACACATTTAGACCCAATCACATTATGAGAAAGTAAAACTATTTGACACGCTGGAAAGAAATCAACCCCCCCCCCCCCCAAAAACACACAAAATTGGAATGCTACCTGGACCTAAACAGAGAGAACACAGCACCACTGTGACTGACCCCAAGTTAAGAAAATCCTTGACTATGTACTGACTCAGTGAGCATAGCCCGTCTTCGAGAGCCAGGTCCGCTTACAGTGCATTCTGAAAGTATTCAGACCCCTTTGTTACGTTACAAAATTGATTAAATTGTTCCCCCCCAACCGGTCAAAATTATGATGTCATTTGAAAGTTTGGCACACACAAAAAAAAAAAAAAAAAAAAAAAAAAAAGTTAAATATTGCATTTTCTCCCCGGTCCCTAAACATCATTACTCCTCTAAAGAAGCAGAGATGACAGAACTTTATTGATGTCAACTGGAAGCATTCATTCTATTGATTTATGAAATTGTGGTGAGCAAAAGGTTTATTGAGTCTTTTAGGGCAAACATATAATGACTGAAGAGAAGCTACATGTATCTGATTAGGAGACAAGTTGACTAACAAAGTCTACTAAAATGTCAGAAATTATAAGCAGAAACATATCTAAAAATCAGGTTAAAAAAAATTATATATATATATATATATATATAAAAAAATCCTGTACTCCCTGTCCAAAAATGGTTCCGCCGGCTCTGACTGTAGCCTACAGAGCATTTTCTATATTAGCAGGTTGGGGTCAGATGCAGGCTTCAGATTTTTTTTACATTATCAAGGCAGGAGGTTGCGGATGGGTTATTAGCAATTGCGGTGCAGGTTAATGAGAAAGCAAGAGGCATCACTACGGTCAGTGTCTCCTACCTGATACACTCCCCCGATGTGGCTGCGCGCGCAGCGTGTGAGCTGGCAGACAGCGCTGCTCTTCTGATTGGCCTGCAGACTCTCCCAGGTGGGGTCAGGGGTCAGCTCAGGGTCTGGCAGGGAGTTTGTCTGGAGGAAAAACGCACCACTTTACTGGGCCATTATCTTAGCGGCCACACACACAGTGTATAAAACATTAAGAACACCTGCTCTTTCCATGAACATACCAACCAGGTGAAGGCCATGATCCCTTGTTGATGTCACTTGTTAAATACACTTCAAAAAATCTGTGTAGATGAAGGGGGAGGAGACAAGGCAAAGAAGCCTTGAGTTATGGATTGTGTATGTGTTTCATTCAGAGGGTGAATGGGGCAAGACAAAAGACTTCAGTGCCTTTGAAGGGGGGGGGGGGGGGTATGGTAGTAGGTGTCAAGCGCACCGGTTTGTGTCAAGAACTACAACGCTGCTGGGTTTATCGCAACAGTTTTCTGTGTGGATCAAGATTGGTCCACTACCCAAAAGACATCCAGCCAACTTGACACGACTGAGGGAAGCATTGGAGTCAACATAGACCAGCATCCTTGTGGAAACGCTTTAGAGTCCATGCCCTGACAAACTGAGGCTGTTCTGAGGGCAACGCAACATTAGGAAGGTATTCTTAATGTTTTGTAAACTCAGTGTACACAGAGACTCTGGAAAGAGAGCAGTTGTAAGAGTTAGTTGCTTTGCTTAAGGGCCCAATGGCAGGAGATGTTATCTAAGATGAGGTCTTTCTGTGTATCCCAAATGACTCTGGTCAAAAGTAGTGAACTATATTAGGTAGCCATTGGGGCCGTGTGCAGCTTGATTCAGCCTCTTACCTGTACGGAACGCAGCGGAAGCCTCTTCTTCAGAGACATGCGGAGGGAGTTGAGAGAGGAAGAGGAGCGTAGCTTCCTGAAGCGGTCGGGAGGAGGGGCCTCAGGGGAGCTGGACTCGCCCCCGTCCGACTCCTCCAGAACACTGTGAGCCCTCCACACCGCCACGCCACTCATCACCGACGACGACATGCTGAAGCTGACCAATCAGGGAGGAAAGAGATCAGGACTGTGTTCAGCAGTATACGCACACGCACAACATTGTAGAGCGTTCAGATAGAAATGTAGAACAAAAAAACAACTCGCCTCGAAATGTAAAAAATAAGCACATAATAAAACTGGTGCCCGTCTTTCCATTGTGGGATGAAGTTCTGCACAACAGATTGCACGGTAATGACTGAGGTCACTTAACACGTCTGGGGGGGAAAAAACGGTGGTTTTGGAGTGAACTCGAAAGCACCGTTTGGGAAACATTCAGCTGATGGTATTTTAGAGTCTCAACTGAAATGAGCGCGACATCAAAACTATGAAATAACATATGGAACCATGTAGTAACCAAAATAATAGATATATAGTTTTGATGTCGCGCTCATTTCAAGTAGTCACCTGTAATATATATATATATATTTTTTTTTTTTTAAGTGTTAAACAAAGCCAAATATATTTTTGATTTTTCAAAGTAGCCAGCCTTTGCCTTAATGATAGCTTTGCACACTCTTGGCATTCTCTCAACCAGCTTCATGAGGTAGTCACCTGGAATGCATTGTAATTAACAGGTGTGCCTTGTTAAGTTCATTTGTGGATTATTTTCTTCTTCTTAATGCGTTTGAGCCAATCAATTGGTTTTGTGACAAGGTAGGGTTGGTATACAGAAGATAGTCCTATTTGGTAAAAGATCAAGTCCATATTATGGCAAGAACAGCTCAAATAGGCAAAGAGAAACGAACAGTCCATCATTACTTTAAGACATGAAGGTCAGTTAAGTGCAGTTGCCCCTCATTACAAAAGATGATTAAGTTGTTGGCTCTTCTTACTATCCAATCTTGACTGTATGGAGAAACTTACAAAATTACAGTAGGACTACGGTATGCAGGTAGCCTAGTGGTTAGAGTGGAGGGGAGGCAGGTAGCCTAGTGGTTAGAGTGTAGGGGCGGCAGGTAGCCTAGTGGTTAGAGTGGAGGGGGCGGCAGGTAGCCTAGTGGTTAGAGTGGAGGGGAGGCAGGTAGTCTAGTGGTTAGAGTGGAGGGGCGGCAGGTAGCCTAGTGGTTAGAGTGGAGGGGCGGCAGGTAGCCTAGTGGTTAGAGTGGAGGGGCGGCAGGTAGCCTAGTGGTTAGAGTGGAGGGGCGGCAGGTAGCCTAGTGGTTAGAGTGGAGGGGAGGCAGGTAGCCTAGTGGTTAGAGTGGAGGGGCGGCAGGTAGCCTAGTGGTTAGAGTGGAGGGGCGGCAGGTAGCCTAGTGGTTAGAGTGGAGGGGAGGCAGGTAGCCTAGTGGTTAGAGTGGAGGGGCGGCAGGTAGCCTAGTGGTTAGAGTGGAGGGGCGGCAGGTAGCCTAGTGGTTAGAGTGGAGGGGCGGCAGGTAGCCTAGTGGTTAGAGTGGAGGGGCGGCAGGTAGCCTAGTGGTTAGAGTGGAGGGGCGGCAGGTAGCCTAGTGGTTAGAGTGGAGGGGCGGCAGGTAGCCTAGTGGTTAGAGTGGAGGGGCGGCAGGTAGCCTAGTGGTTAGAGTGGAGGGGCGGCAGGTAGCCTGGTTAGAGTGGAGGGGCGGCAGGTAGCCTAGTGGTTAGAGTGGAGGGGCGGCAGGTAGCCTAGTGGTTAGAGTGGAGGGGCGGCAGGTAGCCTAGTGGTTAGAGTGGAGGGGAGGCAGGTAGCCTAGTGGTTAGAGTGGAGGGGCGGCAGGTAGCCTAGTGGTTAGAGTGGAGGGGAGGCAGGTAGCCCAGTGGTTAGAGTGGAGTGGAGGGGCGGCAGGAAGCCTAGTGGTTAGAGTGGAGTGGAGGGGCGGCAGGTAGCCTAGTGGTTAGAGTGGAGGGGCGGCAGGTAGCCTAGTGGTTAGAGTGGAGGGGGGGCAGGTAGCCTAGTGGTTAGAGCGGAGGGGCGGCAGGTAGCCTAGTGGTTAGAGTGGAGGGGCGGCAGGTAGTTCCCTTTCGATAACCACTCGGCATTAATGGAAGAAATGTAATGTTCTGATCCAGTGGAAACGTAAAATACCTGATTACTTCTTATCCCTTTTGCACAAATAGCCTACAGCTGTGTCTGTCCCAAGCTCACTGGCTTGGGACACTGAGGGTCCAGAATATTTTATTAAATGTTTCAAGTTTGTTGCATAAAGGCCCTGAATAGCCAATGTGACTTATAGGATATTTATTTTCATCAGGGTATTTTTCTACCTGCAGGATGCAATGTTTTGTGTTGGTTTTATGTAGGCCATTTTTACATAGTTGGAAATATAAAAGTTACTTTTAGATTTGAATAATTATTATTTAGATAGAATGTAGATTAACCACAGACAATGATTGAGATACAAAGACTTTTATAAATTAAAACTGTTCCAGGAAAATACACACACACACACACACACACACACACACACACACACACACACACCCTAAACTCAGTCACTACGCGCGAACTTTGCTGGTGTTTCTGATTAATAAACAATGCCATGCTGGTGGGTGGTACCATTCAAATAAAACCCATCCCTGAAAACGAAACTTTGGCTAAAAAAAATATTTTCCAAATCCACTTTGTTCCAGCTGAAAGAGGACGAGCAGAGTTTACGAATGTTGCACAATGATGTCAGTCAACATGTAATCGTTCAGGTCAAAGTATGATAGATTTGGACTTGAAGAGTTAACCGAACTGTCCGCTTATTGCCAATGAGGGAGTTCGATTCATCTCGCCCGGGTGTCCATGTAGGTGTGACTACATTAGTTTGGGAATTTGGCTGACTCCAGGGAACGAGCCAGGTGCCCGGTTCAAAGCCCACAGAGATGTCGGCTCGTGCTGTAGGAGCATGTGGAGTAATGAGTAGGATTCTGTGTTTTCACATGCAAATCTGTATCCCCAAGGAAAACGAGTTAAAAAAATAATTTTTTGGAACATTTTATGGAAAATATATGTATTTTTCTGGACGATGCACCATGTTGCCTTGTTGACAAAATGACTGAGCGGCACAGATTACTGTTACACTTCAGTAAGTGGCTTTTCCCTCCCAGCTTTCGCCCGGTGACGTAACAATGGAAAGACTACAAAGTTGCCTGCCATGGTGTCAGATCGTAACATGTGAATTCAAATACATTTCTACCTGACCAAATTACTGTCCTGCAAAAAAAATTAAAATAAAACGCACTGCAAAAATGTGTGAGGCAGAAAAAGTCTCTCCTCACTTCCTATTGTTCCCCTGCAGTGAGGGATTACAGTAGTAGCAGTATGCAACCCGGGGAGCCAAATAAACGGCTCGTTCACCGATGCGATTCGGTTACTGAAATTCGCCCCCCCCCAGTATCTGGTGGAGCCATACCTTATTTAAGCGTTTTGTCTCTGAAAAGAGTCAACTCATTCTTGCTTAGTTTACAATTCGTCATGCCGTTCACAGCCGCCCGGTTATGCTGCCTTTTGTCGGCTTGACCCAACAATATATTACAGTACCCAGTTAGCTAACGTTACAATATATTACAGTACCCAGTTAGCTAACGTTACAATATATTACAGTACCCAGTTAGCTAACGTTACACAATATATTACAGTACCCAGTTAGCTAACGTTACTATATATTACAGTACCCAGTTAGCTAACGTTACAATATATTACAGTACCCAGTTAGCTAACGTTACTATATATTACAGTACCCAGTTAGCTAACGTTACTATATATTACAGTACCCAGTTAGCTAACGTTACCTATTGTAGTAATTTGACATACTAGTTAACATCCCAATAACCATATAAACAAAATGTAGCCATCTTACGTTAACTAGCTAGATACTTTGTTCTACTTTTGAATTCGCTAACCTTGTTCTTAACTGACTTTCCTAGTTCAATAAAAAAATATATATATATATATATATATATATATATATATATATATATATATATATATATATATATATATATATATATAATAAATAGCAGCTTCGGATTAGCTAGTTAGCAAGCAGACAAAGTTAACATTATTAGCTAGCTAACGTAAACTATCTGAGTGCATGCTTTAAAAAAAAAACGTTTTTATTTTTTACAGCTAAATCGTCCATTGAAAGAGGTGAATAGGCTAACTTTCGCTGTAAAACTAATTTATTATTACACAATGAAGTACTTTTATATTCGCTAATATCTACCTTGTAAAGTTGGTTGTTGCCTCTCCGTGTCTCCTGAAGAAACCTCTTAACAACAGTTGTCAACGGGAACTTCGTCTTTATGCGTTTGAATTTGGCGGTGGACCGCGACCACGCCCCACCTCGGACCGGCAGACCCTCAGCGCTATCTGATTGGTCGACGCTGTTCCGACTGTTACAAACTTCCCCCGAATTATTCATTCCATTCCATTTTCAGTTCCTAGCTAATTCGTTTTAGTTCCTACTCTAGTGATATCTGGTTTATTTGAAGAAAAAAAAGACTGGCGGATAATGTGACTTTACCACAGTGATGGCTGGCTCGGATGGGAATCTTTACCATTCTGCCTTTGCCTATACAGTCCTTTTATGACTGTGAATAACTTTGGGATAAAAGTTCAGACTTGTGGTTGTGGATTGGAACCAAACCCTGTTCTTTCGCACAAGTGAACTGATTCCGTGTGCGCTCCAGCGGACACAGACAATAGAATAGTTGTAGTAGGCCCGGCCTGTGCTGGAGAAATTATAATAACGGATACAATTATTCAGTTGACTAAGTATCCACTGACTGTATTCATTGTATCTATTAACGAAATGTACTGATAATAGGGTGACAGTGTAAGAACTATAGTTTTCTTCAGTGTTTCCCTATGGATACTAATTAGGGGAGCATAGGCAGAAAAGTGTAAAAGTATCCTTGTACATATTTCGGAGAGGTGTAAAGAAAAGAGCAGATGCGCAGAGCTGTCTTACCAGGAATAACAATAACACTAGTGATGGGAAATCACGGCTTTCCGAACCCTTTGGCTTTCACCAAATTGTTTCCCGAAAAACGGTTATCTTTTAACATACCATTTTAACACAGGGCGCATTCGGGACATCTGCTGGTCAGGGATAAATATCAGCATGTTTGATGTTTATATAGACTTTCCCCCCCATTGCATCCGTCAACATTTCCTGGCGCAGTGGACATGTGTCAGTTGATAAAATCCTCCTTACCCATTTTGCCTCCAGGTTCACTATTTATTTAAAAAATCCGTGGTATTATTATGCTGAAGACAAAATATTGTAATAGGCTACACTAAATAAAACGATTTATTTGAACAACAATGGGGAAATATTGTGGTTTCACAGATTTTTTGGTTGTTGGTTTTGTTGTTGCCAGGATTCAATATTGTGCCAATGCCAGTGTTTGGCATCCCCTGACCCTACCTACAGAGCTACCGTTCAGGTGCTATAAACCCGGAACAAATCTAACTAAATTGGTAATTAAGGTGTCCAGCAGAGGTCGGTGTGTGAAAGCAGATTTGCATCGAAGGAAGCCACAGGTACAACAGCGAAATCAATGGGATCTCTCATTTTGCAACACGAAACAAAGCGCGTGAAACACGTCATAATGCTACCTTAATTCTATGATCGGTACCTTATGTCAAACCAGTAGTGCTTTGAAAACTGCATTGGAGCTCCAGTATCAATTGTCCCATCACTAACTACAACTTTAGTTGAGGTTTTACACCTGAAGGTTCCATGCATTCGATTGACTGTTTGGTATCATTTTTTTATTTTTTTTTAGCACCATGCTACCTTGGTGGTATGGTTGAGTGTAATAACTAAGTTGGCAGTGGTGTAAAGTACTTAAGTAAAAATACTTGAAAGGACTACTTAAGTAGTTTTTTGGGGTATCTGTACTTAGTTCACTTTCTTTTATATTTTTTACAACGTTTACTTCACTACATTCCTAAAGAAAATGTTGTACTTTTTACTCCATACATTTTCCCTGACACCCAAAAGTACATTTTGAGTGCTTAGCAGGACAGGAAAATTGTCTAATTCACACACTTATCAAAATAACATCCCTGGTCAAGCCTACTGCCTCTGTTCTGGCGGACTCACTAGACACAGGCTTCATTTGTAATTTTTTTCTGAGTGTTGGAGCATGCCCCTGGCTATCTGTAAATAAAACAAATTAAAAAACTAGTAAATGATGCTGTCTGGTTTGCTTAATTTAAGGAATTTGAAAATATTTATACTTTTACTTTTGAGACTTAAGTATATTTAAAACCAAATACTTTTAGACTTTTACTGAAGTAATATTTTACTGGCTGACTTTCACTTTTACTTGAGTAATTTTCTATTAAGGTATCTATACTTTTACTCAAGTATGAAAATTGGGTACTTTTCCACCACTGGAAGTTGGTTCCAGTTTGTGTAATGTGTTTGGAGAGGCTTTGGGTTCCAAACTGTTTATTGAGAGACCCACCCTTAAGAAATATTGTTTGTCACTGTTTTTTGTCAATTATTTGTGTACTACTTTGACAGGTCTGAAAGTCCTGTTGCAAAGATAGCAAAAATAGGCTAGTAAGGTTTCCCCTTTTATCTGTGAAATCTGTGAAACGAAGGTCGCTTGTTTTTCTGTTTCCCTATAAATGGGTCTGTGGTTAGACGTTGCAATAGGAAATAATCCTACAGTATGTGTTCTATATGATTATGTCACACCCTGATCTATGTCACCTGTCCTCGTTATTGTCTCCACCCCCTCCGGGTGTCGCTTGTATTCCCCAGTGTATTTATCCCTGTGTTTCCTGTCTCTCTGTGCCAGTTTGTCTTGTATGTTCAAGCCTACCAGCGATTTTCCCGTTTTCCTGCTTTGCCTTTTCTCCTTTTTCTAGTCCTCCCGGGTTTGACCCTTGCCTGTTCTGGACTCTGTACCCGCCTGCCTGACTATTCTGCCTGCCTTGACCTCGAGCCTGCCTGCCACTCTGTACCTCCTGGACTCTGATCTGGTTATGACCTTTTGCCTGTCCACGACCATTCTCTTGCCTATACCCTTTGGATTTATTAAATATCGTAAACTCCAACCATCTGCCTCCCGTATCTGGGTCTCGCCTTGTGCCTTGATAGTACGAACTGGCCCTGACAGATCCAGCAGACTTGGACCAGCTCCGCCACTCTTTCTCCCAGCAGGGAGCCACCATTGGGAGACATCAGGAGTTCCTACAGGGCCTTTTGGAAGGGCTCAGTTCCTTGACGGAACGCCACGACCATGGGTTAAAGGCTATTATGGAGCAAATCAGGGAGTTAGCTCAGAGGTTGTCTGCCACCTCTGAAAAACCCCAATCACCCAGTAATTTTCCCCCTATCTGTGGTGAGTTTGTACAGCCTATCCCGACTCCCTGAGAACCCCTCTTACCTCCTCCGGAGTGATATTCGGGGAATCCTGGTACCTGCCGGGGTTTTCTTTCTCAGTGCTCGCTTATTTTTGAGCTACAGCCATCTTGGTTTTCTTCAGGCCGATCGAAGATGACGTATATAATTACTCTAATGTCGGAAAGGGCGCTCTCCTGGGCTACTGCAGTTTAGGAACAACAATCTGCCATTTGCGGTCATTTGGAGGAATTCATGGCAGAGATGAGAAAAGTTTTTAGAAAATCCCGATATGCCGCGTTCACCTCCTATGGAATCCGGAAGTTTCCGAAGGCAGCTCTTCCGAGAGGAGTCGAAGTCACTCGTGGATCTACGACGGGTGAGTTGGATACTCCTGAGCCTATGTAGTTGTGAAGAACTAGGCTATCAGTTTGGGAGCGCTCACGGAGGATGAATAATAACTGTTGTCTGTACTGTGGAGGGGCAGGACATTTTATAGCTACCTGCCCTATTAGGAAACCCTTGTCTTTAGTGGGTACCAGTACTATGGTGAGTCAGACTGGGAGTTCCCTAATTCCCATTACCCGCACACCCTTTTTTTGCTCTTGTGTTGTTTGGAGACCAATCTAAGTCTCTTATCGAGTACTCATTGACTCCGGGGCTGATGAAAATCGTACGGATGCCACGATAGCTTCGGAGCTTGGTATTCCCACTCAGCCTCAGGATATGTCATCGCTGAGGGCAATGTTCAGATGGATCCTGGAAAAGTGAAAGCAGCGGTGGATCGGCCTCAACCAACGTCCAGGGTACAGTTGCAACGGTGTCTTGGTTTTGCAAACTTCTACCGCTGTTTCATTCGGGTTACAGCACCCTGGCAGCCCCCCCGTCTCGGCATTCACCTCCCCCAAGGTACCGTTCAAATGGTCCCCAGCTGTCGACAAAGCTTTTGTGGACCTGAAGCATCGGTTCACAACAGCACCCATCCTCATCCATCCGGACCCCTCGCGTCAATTTGTGGTGGAAGTGGATGCTTCAGATGTTGGAGTGGGGGGCCATCCTGTCCCAGCGATCTGCCCAGGACCAGAAGCTTCATCCCTGTGCCTTCCTGTCCCATCGTCTCAATCCTGCTGAAAGGAACTACGATGTTGGCAACCCGAGAACTCCTGGCGGTGAAGATGGCATTGGAAGAGTGGAGGCACTGGCTGGAAGGAGCAGAACAGCCATTCCTGGTCTGGACCGACCATAAAAACCTGGAATATCTCCGTACAGCCAAGCGCCTCAACTCCAGGCAGGCTCGGTGGGCCCTCCTGTTCACCAGATTCAACTTCACCATTTCCTACCGCCCAGGGTCAAAGAATGTGAAGCCTGACACCCTCTCCCACCTATACAGTTCCTCTACCACACCCTCAACCTCTGAAACCATTCTCCCTATCTTATGCCTTGCTGCCACTGTGGATTGGGGTATTGAGAATCTGGTCCGTGAGGCGCAACGCTCCCAGCCTGGACCTGAAGGGGGCCCGGCTAACTGGCTGTTTGTCCTTAATCCAGTCCGGTCCCGGGTCCTGGAATGGACTCATTCCTCCAGGCTGACCTGTCATCCAGGGTCCCGTCGTACACTAGCCTTCCTTCGATATGATTACAGTAGGACTACAGTATGTGTTCATATAATACAGTAGGACTACAGTATGTGTTCTATAGGATTACAGTAGGACTACAGTATGTGTTCTATAGGATTACAGTAGGACTACGGTATGCAGGTAGCATAGTGGTTAGAGTGGAGGGGCGGCAGGTAGCCTAGTGGTTAGAGTGGAGGGGAGGCAGGTAGCCTAGTGGTTAGAGCGGAGGGGCGGCAGGTAGCCTAGTGGTTAGAGTGGAGGGGAGGCAGGTAGCCTAGTGGTTAGAGTGGAGGGGCGGCAGGTAGCCTAGTGGTTAGAGTGGAGGGGCGGCAGGTAGCCTAGTGGTTAGAGCGTTGGACTAGTAAGCCAAAGGTTGCAAGATCGAATCCCTGAGCTGACAAGGTAAAAATCTGTCGTTCTGCCCCTGAACAAGGCAGTTAAACCCACTGTTCCCCAGTAGGCCGTCATTGTAAATAAGAATTTGTTCTTAACTGACTTGCCCTAGTTAAATAAAGGGAAAATATAATGTCCTGGATGCTCTTAAATAATGTCACAGAATATTGGATATATCTAGTGGTTGTGTCCAGAGAACTAGATGTGTTTGCGTAGGTTGTAGAGGTCTGACTCTCTCTCTCTCAGCCCATGAACTATTTTGCAGCGACAGGGTTGTACAAACCTTTTAAAAACAGTGTAGACTACGGTGGGAATAAACTAGTCTAAACCCAGAATCTGGTTTAATTTTAATACTATATTTAAATATGTTGATACAGTGTCATCCATCACATGCTATAATAATTATAATTATTATTATAATTATTATTATTATGGTCTTTAGAGCAGAGATTTGGTGTTTAATGAAATATATGTGTTACAGGGCCTAGTTGATAAATCACTGACTAGTTCATTCTGCTATCCAGACCCAGCATGTACACTTCCTGTATCCAATTTAACATTCATGTCTGTTTTTATTCATTATTATAAAATCAGTGGTTTGCTAAAGCCCTGAATGCTGATTGGCTGAATGCCCGTATACAGTTTATAATAGCAACAAGACACTTCGGGGTTTGTGGTACATGACCATTTATAACACGGCTAAGGGCTGTATCCAGGCTGATAACAACATCAACACTATAGGAGATAACAACAACAGCAACACAACACTATTGGAAGAATAGGAGATAACAACAACAACAACAACAACAACAACAACACTACAGGAAGTATAGGAGATAACAACAACAACAACAACACAACACTATTGGAAGAATAGGAGATAACAACAACAACAACAACAACAACAACAACACTACAGGAAGTATAGGAGAACAACAACAACAACAACAACACTACAGGAAGTATAGGAGATAACAACAACAACAACAACAACAACAACAACACTACAGGAAGTATAGGAGAACAACAACAACAACAACAACAACAACAACATCAACACTACAGGAAGTATAGGAGATAACAACAACAACAACACTACAGGAAGTATAGGAGATAACAACAACAACAACAACAACAACAACAACACTACAGGAAGTATAGGAGATAACAACAACAACAACAACAACAACAACACTACAGGAAGTATGACACAGAGGAGCGGCCCATGGATCCCACTCCCATACTCCCATACTCCTGCCTGGTGGTGCCGGTAGTGTGGGAGCTGGACGTGAACATAGAGCAGGCGTTACGTGCAGAGCCCGCTCCCGTCCAGTGTCCCGCTGGGCATCTGTACGTCCCGTCTGCTGTTCGTGGCCGGTTGATCTATTGGGCCCACACGTCACCCTCCTCTGGTCATCCTGGGATTGGTCGGACAGTGCGCTGTTTGAGCGTGAGGTACTGGTGGCCTACTTTGGCTAAGGACGTGAGGGTTTATGTTTCCTCCTGCTCGGTGTGCGCCCAGTGTAAGGCACCTAGACACCTGCCAAGAGGGAAGCTACACCCCTTACCCGTTTCACAACGGCCTTGGTCGCACCTGTCGGTGGATTTTCTAACCGATCAACCCCCCTCACAGGGTAACATCCTGGTCGTTGTGGATCAGTTTTCGAAGTTCTGTCGTCCCCTCCCTCTGCCCGGTCTCCCTACGGCCCTACAGACTGCGGAGGCCTTGTTTACTCACATCTTCCGGCACTACAGGGGTGCCTGAGGTTATAGTGTCTGATCGAGGTCCCCAATTCACGTCTAGGGTTTGGAAGGCAGACCACCACCGCAGTGAGGTGGACCGGGTCTGGCTCTCGACCCGAAACCTGCTCCTCCGCCTGCCCTGCCGGAAGCTGGGTCCGTGGTTTGTGGGGCCATTTAAAGTCCTGAGGAGAGTGAACAAGGTTTGTTATAGGCTACAGCTTCCCCCGATTACCGTATTAACCCCTCGTTCCATGTGTCTCCTCAGGCCGGTGGTGGCTGGTCAGCTCCAGGAGTCTGAGGTGCGGGAGGTTCCTTCGCCCCCTCTGGACATCGAGGGGGCCCCGGCATACTCCCTTCGCTCCATACTGGATTCGAGGCGTCGGGCGGGGGGCCTTCAGTATCTCGTGGAGTGGGAGGGGTACGGTCCGGAGGAGAGGTGCAGGGTTCCGGTCGAGGACGTGTTGGACCCTTTAATGCTGCAGGAGTTCCACCATCTTCGTCCGGATCGCCCTGCGCCTCGCCCTCCGGGTCGTCCTCGAGGCCGGTGTTGACGCGCAGCTGGAGCCGTGCGTCAAGGGGGGGGGGGGGGTGTCGTGGAAAATTGTCTTAAGAATAACACTTCTTATAAGAACTTGTAAATTCAATATAGACTTCTAAAACAGAGTAATAAAGCTGAGCCGGTCCGCGGAACAACAACTGCCTCCCTTAGGCCCCGGCTCTGCTTTTATGCACATACAATACATAGGTCCATCCTTTATGTAAATGAAGTAAAACCCCCTATGCGTTCTGCCACCATTTTCTTTCAACCCAATGGATAATGCCCATATCTGCTTTTAGCTCTAACATAGTAGTGGCTGGATAACGCCCTCATCTGCTTTTAGCTCTAACATAGTAGTGGCTGGATAACGCCCATATCTGCTTTTAGCTCTAACATTGTAGTGGCTGGATAACGCCCATATCTGCTTTTAGCTCTAACATAGTAGTGGCTGGATAACGCCCATATCTGCTTTTAGCTCTAACATAGTAGTGGCTGGATAACGCCCATATCTGCTTTTAGCTCTAACATAGTAGTGGCTGGATAACGCCCATATCTGCTTTTAGCTCTAACATAGTAGTGGCTGGATAACGCCCATATCTGCTTTTAGCTCTAACATAGTAGTGGCTGGATAACGCCCATATCTGCTTTTAGCTCTAACATAGTAGTGGCTGGATAACGCCCATATCTGCTTTTAGCTCTAACATAGTAGTGGCTGGATAACGCCCATATCTGCTTTTAGCTCTAACATAGTAGTGGCTGGATAACGCCCATATCTGCTTTTAGCTCTAACATAGTAGTGGCTGGTTAACGCCCATATCTGCTTTTAGCTCTAACATAGTAGTGGCTGGATAACGCCCATATCTGCTTTTAGCTCTAACATAGTAGTGGCTGGTTAACGCCCATATCTGCTTTTAGCTCTAACATAGTAGTGGCTGGATAACGCCCATATCTGCTTTTAGCTCTAACATAGTAGTGGCTGGACTCTCCTCATATGGATATGAAAATAATGCCTGCATTGCATGCTTATGCTTGGCATATATTTAGTCATGGCCATACATACAGCTTGCTTGGCCTTTACGTGGTTCCTGCTTGGGGATGTATGGCCACCTGTTATTTCCACTCAGGGCCTGCTGTCAGTCTCCTCTTTCGCTAGCTAATGTATTTCTATCTTTCTTTCCCTCAGCACGTCTACCTTTCTCCCACAGGGGTACTGTCACGACTTCCTCCGAAGTCGGTCCCTCTCCTTGTTCGGGCGACGTTCGGCGGTCGACTTCACCGGTCTTCTAGCCATTGCCGATCCACCTTTAATTTTCCATTTGTTTTGTCTTGTCTTCCCACACACCTGGTTTCAATTCCATTCATTACATGTTGTGTATTTAACCCTCTGTTCCCCCCCATGTCCTTGTCCGGTATTGTTTATTGTAAGTGCTTGTGCACGTTATGTCTGGTGTGCATCGGGTTTTGTACCCATTTATTGATTGTTCTGTTTTCCGGTGTGTTTTTATTATTAAACTGCGCCGTTGGAAACACAGTTTTTGCTCTCGTGCGTCTGACTTCTCTGCCGCCAGTACTCACCCCTTATACATCCCATCTAACAATACACAACATCTATACATCTATACATCCCATCTAACAATACACAACATCTATCCATCCCATCTAACAATACACAACATCTATACATCCCATCTAACAATACACAACATCTATACATCCCATCTAACAATACACAACATCTATACATCCCATCTAACAATACACAACATCTATACATCCACAACATCTATACATCCCATCTAACAATACACAACTTCTGTACATCTATACATCCCATCTAACAATACACAACATCTATACATCTATACATCCCATCTAACAATACACATCTATACATCCCATCAAACAATACACAACATCTATACATCCCATCTAACAATACACAACATCTATACATCCCATCAAACAATACACAACATCTATACATCCCATCTAACATTACACAACTTCTGTACATCTATACATCCCATCTAACAATACACAACATCTATACATCCCATCAAACAATACACAACATCTATACATCTATACATCTACACATCCCATCTAACAATACACAACATCTATACATCTATACATCTACACATCCCATCTAACAATACACAACATCTATACATCCCATCTAACAATACACAACATCTATACATCCCATCTAACAATACACAACATCTATACATCTATACATCTACACATCCCATCTAACATTACACAACTTCTGTACATCTATACATCCCATCTAACAATACACAACATCTATACATCCCATCTAACAATACACAACATCTATACATCCCATCTAACAATACACAACACCTATACATCCCATCTAACAATACACATCTATACATCCCATCTAACAAATCACATCTATATTTGCTAACTAACAATACACATCTATACATCCCATCTAACAATACACAAAATCTATACATCTATACATCCCATCTAACAATACACAACATCTATACATCCCATCTAACAATACACAACATCTATACATCTATACATCCCATCTAACAATACACACCTTCTATACATCCCATCTAACAATACACACCTTCTATACATCCCATCTAACAATACACAACATCTCACACACATATACATCTATACATCCCATCTAACAACACATATACATACTCCGGACTCCGAAATTGCTCGTCCTGATGTTTATATATTTTTTTATTTCCATTCTTTAACTTTTAGATTTGTGTGCATTGTTGTGAATCATTAGATACTACTGCATGTTTGGAGCTAGGAACACAAGCCTTTCACTACACTGCATTAACACCTGCTAAACGTGTACATGACCAATACAATTTGATTTGATTTTGAGACACACACACACACAGAAAGCTAAGTGCTCTTAGTCTGTGTTTGCATGTGTGTGTGTGTGTGTGTGTGTGTGTGTGTGTGTGTGTGTGTGTGTGTGTGTGTGTGTGTGTGTGTGTGTGTGTGTGTGTGTGTGTGTGTGTGTTCGTGTGTGTATGTGTGTTTCCCACCAGCTCTCCTTTATCTCGGTGGCCAGGGGATGAGAGGAGAGGAGGAGAGGGATGGAGAGAGGAGGAGAGGAATGGAGAGAGGAGGAGAGGGATGGAGAGGAGGAGGAGAGGGATGGAAGAGGAGGAGGAGAGGGATGGAGAGGAGGAGGAGAGGGATGGAAGAGGAGGAGGAGAGGGATGGAGGAGGAGGAAGGGGTGAGGAGGAGGAGAGGGATGGAGGAGGGAAGGGATGAATGGAGGAGGAGATAAGGAATGTAAGAGAGAGGGAAAGGGTGAGAGAGAGGGCTTAAGGAGAGGACAAAAGGATGAGAGGTTGTGTGTGTGTGTGTGTGTGTGTGTGTGTGTGTGTGTGTGTGTGTGTGTGTGTGTGTGTGTGTGTGTGTGTGTGTGTGTGTGTGTGTGTGTGTGTGTGTGTGTGTGTGTGTGTGTGTGTGTGTGTGTGTGTGTGAGAGAGAGAGAGAGACGTGAAATCTCCGGATTTATGTTGTTAGTTCTAATGGCTTCCGGCTGCTGTATTCTGGACAGGGGAGTTCTAATGGAGTACACACTACACTAGGTATACACTACACTATACACTACACTAGGTATACACTACACACTACACTATATACTACACTATATACTATACACTACACTAGGTATACACTACACTATACACTACACTAGGTATACACTACCTACACTACACTAGGTATACACTACACACTACACTATATACTACACTATATACTATACACTACACTAGGTATACACCACACTACACTAGGTATACACTACACTAGGTACACTACACAGTACACTAGGATACACTATAACTACACTATATACTATACACTACACTAGGTATACACTACACACTACACTAGGTATACACTACACTATACACTACACTAGGTATACACTACACACTACACTATATACTACACTATATACTATACACTACACTAGGTATACACTACACACTACACTAGGTATACACTACACTATACACTACACTAGGTATACACTACACACTACACTATATACTACACTATATACTATACACTACACTAGGTATACACCACACTACACTAGGTATACACTACACACTACACTATATACTATACACTACACTAGGTATACACTATACACTACACTATATACTATACACTACACTAGGTATACACTACACACTACACTATACACTACACTAGGTATACACTACACTATACACTACACTAGGTATACACTACACTATACACTACACTAGGTATACACTACACACTACACTATATACTACACTATATACTATACACTACACTAGGTATACACTACACACTACACTAGGTATACACTACACACTACACTATATACTATACACTACACTAGGTATACACTATACACTACACTAGGTATACACTATACACTACACTAGGTATACACTACACACTACACTAGGTATACACTATACACTACACGTATACACTACACACTACACTAGGTATACACTACACACTACACTATATACTATACACTACACTAGGGATACACTATACACTACACTATATACTATACACTACACTAGGTATACACTACACACTACACTAGGTATACACTATACACTACACTAGGTATACACTACACACTACACTATATACTATACACTACACTAGGTATACACTACACACTACACTATATACTACACACTACACTAGGTATACACTACACACTACACTATATACTACACACTACACTAGGTATACACTACACACTACACTATATACTATACACTACACACTACACTAGGTATACACTACACACTACACTAGGTATACACTACACACTACACTAGGTATACACTATACACTACACTAGGTATACACTATACACTACACTAGGTATACACTATACACTACACTAGGTATACACTACACACTACACTAGGTATACACTATACACTACACTAGGTATACACTATACACTACACTAGGTATACACTATACACTATACACTACACTAGGTATACACTATACACTACACTAGGTATACACTATACACTACACTAGGTATACACTATACACTAAACTAGGTATACACTATACACTACACTAGGTATACACTATACACTACACACTACACTAGGTATACACTATACACTACACTAGGTATACACTATACACTACACACTACACTAGGTATACACTATACACTACACTATGTATACACTATACACTACACACTACACTAGATATACACTATACACAATACACTAAACTAGGTATACACTATACACTACACTAGGTATACACTATACACTACACTGGGTATACACTATACACTACACTAGGTATACACTATACACTACACTAGGTATACACTATACACTACACTAGGTATACACTATACACTACACACTACACTAGGTATACACTATACACAATACACTACACTAGGTATACACTATACACTACACTAGGTATACACTACACACTATACACTAGGTATACACTATACACTATACACTACACTAGGTATACACTATACACTACACTAGGTATACACTATACACTACACTAGGTATACACTATACACTACACTAGGTATACACTATACACTACACTAGGTATACACTACACACTACACTATATACTATACACTACACTAGGGATACACTATACACTACACTATATACTATACACTACACTAGGTATACACTATACACTACACTAGGTATACACTATACACTACACTAGGTATACACTATACACTACACTAGGTATACACTACACTAGGTATACACTACACACTACACTAGGTATACACTACACACTACACTAGGTATACACTACACACTACACTAGGTATACACTACACACTACACTATATACTATACACTACACTAGGTATACACTATACACTACACTATATACTATACACTACAATAGGTATACACTATACACTACACTAGGTATACACTACACACTACACTAGGTATACACTACACTAGGTATACACTATACACTACACTAGGTATACACTACACACTACACTAGGTATACACTACACACTACACTAGGTATACACTATACACTGCACTAGGTATACACTACACACTACACTAGGTATACACTACACACTACACTAGGTATACTATACACTACACTAGGTATACACTACACACTACACTAGGTATACACTATACACTACACTAGGTATACACTACACACTACACTAGGTATACACTACACACTACACTAGGTATATACTACACACTACACTATATACTATACACTACACTAGGTATACACTACACACTACACTATATACTATACACTACACTAGGTATACACTATACACTACACTAGGTATACACTATACACTACACTAGGTATACACTACACACTACACTATATACTATACACTACACTAGGTATACACTACACTAGGTATACACTATACACTACACTAGGTATACACTACACACCACACTATATACTATACACTACACTAGGTATACACTACACACTACACTATATACTATACACTACACTAGGTATACACTACACACTACACTAGGTATACACTACACACTACACTAGGTATACACTATACACTACACGAGGTATACACTACACACTACACTATATACTATACACTACACTAGGTATACACTACACACTACACTATATACTACACACTACACTAGGTATACACTACACACTACACTATATACTACACACTACACTAGGTATACACTACACACTACACTATATACTATACACTACACACTACACTAGGTATACACTACACACTACACTAGGTATACACTACACACTACACTATACACTACACACTACACTATATACTATACACTACACTAGGTATACACTATATACTACACTAGGTATACACTATACACTACACTAGGTATACACTACACACTACACTATATACTATACACTACACTAGGTATACACTACACACTACACTATATACTACACACTACACTAGGTATACACTACACACTACACTATATACTACACACTACACTAGGTATACACTACACACTACACTATATACTATACACTACACACTACACTAGGTATACACTACACACTACACTAGGTATACACTACACACTACACTATATACTATACACTACACTAGGTATACACTATACACTACACTAGGTATACACTATACACTACACTAGGTATACACTACACACTACACTATACACTACACACTACACTATATACTATACACTACACTAGGTATACACTATATACTACACTATATACTATACACTACACTAGGTATACACTACACACTACACTAGGAATACACTACACACTACACTATATACTATACACTACACTAGGTATACACTACACACTACACTAGGTATACACATACACTAGGTATACACTACACACTACACTAGGTATACACTATACACTACACTAGGTATACACTACACACTACACTAGGTATACACTATACACTACACTAGGTATACACTACACACTACACTAGGTATACACTACACACTACACTAGGATTACACTATACACTACACTAGGTATACACTATACACTACACTAGGTATACACTACACACTACACTAGGTATACACTATACACTACACTAGGTATACACTACACTCTACACTAGGTATACACTATACACTACACTAGGTATACACTATACACTACACTAGGTATACACTACACACTACACTAGGTATACACTACACACTACACTAGGTATACACTACACACTACACTAGGTGTACACTACACACTATACACTACACTAGGTATACACTACACACTACACTAGGTATACACTACACACTACACTAGGTATACACTAAACACTACACTAGGTATACACTACACACTACACTAGGTATACACTACACACTACACTAGGTATACACTATACACTACACTAGGTATACACTATACACTACACTAGGTATACACTATACACTACTACTAGGTATACACTATACCCTACACACTACACTAGGTATACACTACACACTACACTAGGTATACACTAAACACTACACTAGGTATACACTACACACTACACTAGGTATACACTACACACTACACTAGGTATACACTATACATTACACTAGGTATACACTATACACTACACTAGGTAAACATTACACACTATACACTACACTAGGTATATACTAAACACTACACTAGGTATACACTACACACTACACTAGGTATACACTATACACTACACTAGGTATACACTATACACTACACTAGGTATACAATATACTAGGTATACACTATACACTACACTAGGTATACACTATACACTACACTAGGTGTACACTATACACTACACTCAGGTATACACTATACACTACACTAGGTATACACTACACACTACACTAGGTATACACTACACACTACACTAGGTATACACTATACACTACACTAGGTATACACTATACACTACACTAGGTATACACTAGGTACTACACTAGGTATACACTATACACTACACTAGGTATACACTATACACTACACTAGGTATACACTAACACTACACTAGGTATACACTATACACTACACTAGGTATACACTATACACTACACTAGGTATACACTATACACTACACTAGGTATACACTACTACTACTACTACTAGGTATACACTATACACTACACTAGGTATACACTACACACTACACTAGGTATACACTATACACTACACTAGGTATACACTATACACTACACTAGGATACACTACACACTACACTAGGTATACACTATACACTACACTAGGTATACACTACACACTACACTAGGTAACACTAACACTACACTAGGTATACACTATACACTACACTAGGTATACACTATACACTACACTAGGTATACACTATACACTACACTAGGTATACACTATACACTACAGGTATACACTATACACTACACTAGGTATACACTAACACTACACTGGTATACACTATACACTACACTAGGTATACACTAACACTACACTATATACATACACTACACTAGGTATACACTATACACTACACTAGGTATACACTATACACTACACTAGGTATACACTCATACACGTACACTAGGTATACACTACCACACTACACTAGGTATACACTATACACTACACTACGGTATACACTATACACTACACTAGGTATACACTAACACTACACTATATACTATACACACACTAGGTATACACTATACACTACACTAGGTATACACTATACACTACACTAGGTATACACTACACACTACACTAGCTATACACTATACACTACACTAGGTATACACTATACACTACACTAGGTATACACTATACACTACACTAGGTATACACTACACTCTACACTAGGTATACACTACACTCTACACTAGGTATACACTACACACTACACACTACACTAGGTATACACTATACACTACACTAGGTATACACTATACACTACACTAGGTATACACTACACACTACACTAGGTATACACTACACACTACACTAGGTATACACTACACACTACACTAGGTATACACTATACATTACACTAGGTATACACTATACACTACACTAGGTATACACTATACACTATACACTACACTAGGTATACACTATACCCTACACACTACACTAGGTACACACTACACACTACACTAGGTATACACTATACACTACACTAGGTATACACTATACACTACACTAGGTATACAATATACTAGGTATACACTATACACTACACTAGGTATACACTATACACTACACTCGGGATACACTACACACTACACTAGGTATACACTATACACTACACTAGGTATACACTACACACTACACTAGGTATACACTACACTAGGTATACACTATACACTACACTAGGTATACACTATACACCACACTAGGTATACACTATACACTACACTAGGTATACACTATACACTACACACTACACTAGGTATACACTATACACTACACTACATAGGTATACACTATACACTACACTAGGTATACACTAACATACACTAGGTATACACT
Organism: Salmo salar; assembly: GCF_965601325.2. Lineage (NCBI taxonomy): Eukaryota > Metazoa > Chordata > Actinopteri > Salmoniformes > Salmonidae > Salmo > Salmo salar. The sequence continues at coordinate 124,284,635 of NC_138301.1, read as the reverse complement.
ACACACTACACTAGGTATACACTAAACACTACACTAGGCATACACTATACACTACACTAGGTATACACTATACACTACACACTACACTAGGTATACACTATACACTACACTAGGTATACACTATACACTACACACTACACTAGGTATACACTATACACTACACTAGGTATACACTATACAGTACACTAGGTATACACTACACACTACACTAGGTATACACTAAACACTACACTAGGTATACACTATACACTACACTAGGTATACACTATACACTACACTAGGTATACACTATACACTACACTAGGTATACACTACACACTACACAAGGTATACACTATACACTACACTAGGTATACACTACACACTACACTAGGTATACACTACACACTACACTAGGTATACACTACACACTCACTAGTATACTAACACTACACTAGGTATACACTATACACTACACTAGGTATACACTATACACTACACTAGGTATACACTACACACTACACTAGGTATACACTATACACTACACTAGGTATACACTATACACTACACTAGGTATACACTACACACTACACTAGGTATACACTACACACTACACTAGGTATACACTATACACTACACTAGGTATACACTACACACTACACTAGGTATACACTACACACTACACTAGGTATACACTATACACTACACTAGGTATACACTATACACTACACTAGGTATACACTATACACTACACTAGGTATACACTACACACTACACTAGGTATACACTATACACTACACTAGGTATACACTACACACTACACTAGGTATACACTATACACTACACTAGGTATACACTATACACTACACTAGGTATACACTATACACTACACTAGGTATACACTACACATACACTACACACTACACTAGGTATACACTATACACTACACTAGGTATACACTATACACTACACTAGGTATACACTACACTAGGTATACACTATACACTACACTAGGTATACACTATCACTAGGTATACACTATACACTACACTAGGTATACACTATACACTACACACTACACTAGGTATACACTATACACTACACACTACACTAGGTATACACTATACACTACACTAGGTATACACTATACACTACACTAGGTATACACTATACACTACACTAGGTATACACTACACACTACACTAGGTATACACTACACACTACACTAGGTATACACTATACACTACACTAGGTATACACTACACACTACACTAGGTATACCACTATACACTACACTAGGTATACACTATACCACTACACTAGGTATACACTACACACTACACTAGGTATACACTACTACACTACACTAGGTATACACTACACCACTACACTAGGTATACACTACACACTACACTAGGTATACCACTACACCACTACACTAGGTATACACTACACACTACACTAGGTATACACTACACTACACTATACCACTACACTAGGTATACACTATACACTACACTAGGTCATATCACTACACTACACTACACTACGGTATACACTACACCACTACACTAGGTATACACTATACACTACACTAGGTATACACTACTACACTACACTAGGTATACACTATACACTACACTAGGTATACACTATACACTACACTACACTATACCACTACACCACTACACCACTACACCTCTATACCACTACACCACTACACCACTATACCACTACACCACTACACCACTATACCACTATACCACTACACCACTATACACCTATACCACTACACCACTATACCACTACACCACTATACCACTACACCACTACACCACTACACCACTACACCACTATACCACTACACCACTACACCAGTACACCACTATACCACTACACCACTATACCACCACACCACCACTACACCACTACACCACTACACCACCACTACACCACTATACCACTACACCACTACACCACTACACCACTATACCACTACACCACTACACCACTACACCACTATACCACTATACTACTATACAACTACACCACTACACAACTATACCACTATACCACTATACCACTACACCACTATACCACTACACCACTATACCACTACACCACTACACCACTACACCACTATACCACTATACCACTATACCACTACACCACTACACCACTACACCACTACACCACCACTATACCACTACACCACTATACCACTACACCTCTACACCACTACACCACTATACCACTATACCACTATACCACTACACCACTACACCACTACACCACCACTACACCACCACTACACCACTACACCACTACACTATACCACTACACAACTATACCACTACACCACTACACCACTATACCACTACACCACTATACCACTACACCACTACACCACTATACCACTATACCACTACACCACCACTACACCACCACTACACCACTACACCACTACACCACTATACTACACCACTACACCACTACACACCTACACCACTACACCACCACTATACCACTACACCACTATACCACTATACCACTACACCACTACACTATACCACTACACCACTACACTATACCACTACACCACTATACCACTACACCACTATACCACTACACCACTACACTACACCACTACACCACTACACCACTACACCACTATACCACTACACCACTACACCACTATACCACTACACCACTACACCACCACTACACCACTACACCACTACACAACTACACCACTATACTACACCACTACACCACTATACCACTATACCACTACACCACTACACCACTACACCACCACTATACCACTACACCAATACACCACTATACCACTACACCACTACACCACTATACCACTACACCACTACACTATACCACTACACCACTATACCACTACACCACTATACCACTACACCACTATGCCACTATACCACTATACCACTACACCACTACACCACTACACCACTATACCACTACACCACTACACCACTACACCACCACACCACTACACCACTATACCACTACACCACTACACCACTATACCACTACACCACTACACCACTTTACAACTACACCACTATACTATACCACTACACCACTATACCACTACACCACTACACCACTACACCACTATACCACTATACCACTACACCACTATACCACTACACCACTATACCACTACACCACTATACTATACCACTACACCACTATACCACTACACCACTATACCACTATACCACTACACCACTATACTATAGCACTATACAACTATACCACTACACCACTACACCACTACACCACTATACCACTACACCACTATACCACTATACCACTATACCACTACACCACTATACCACTATACCACTACACCACTACACCACTATACCACTACACCACTATACTACTACACCACTACACCACTATACATCTACACCACTATACTATAGCACTATACGACTATACCACTACACCACTACACCACTATACCACTATACCACTACAACACTACACCACTACACCACTATACCACTACACCACTACACAACTACACCACTATACCACTACACCACTACACCACTATACCACTACACCACTACACCACTATACCACTATACCACTACACCACTACACCACTATACCACTACACCACTACACCACTACACCCCTATACCACTACACCACTATACTATAGCACTATACCACTATACCACTACACCACTACACCACCATACCACTATACCACTACACCACTACACCACTATACCACTACACCACTATACTACTACACCACTACACCACTATACCACTACACCACTATACTATAGCACTATACGACTATACCACTACACCACTACACCACTATACCACTACACCACTACACCACTACACCACTATACCACTACACCACTATACCACTATACCACTACACCACTACACCACTACACCACTATACCACTACACCACTACACCACTATACCACTACACCACTACACCACTATACCACTATACCACTACACCACTACACCACTACACCACTATACCACTATACCACTACACCACTATACTATACCACTACACCACTATACCACTACACCACTACACCACTATACCACTATACCACTACACCACTATACTATAGCACTATACCACTACACCACTACACCACTATACCACTACACCACTATACCACTACACCACTACACCACTATACAACTACACCACTATACCACTACACCTCTACACCACTACACCACTATACCACTATACCACTATACCACTATACCACTACACCACTATACTATAGCACTATACCACTACACCACTACACCACTACACCACTATACCACTATACCACTATACCACTATACCACTACACCACTACACCACTATACCACTATACCACTACACCACTACACCACTATACCACTACACCACCACTACACCACTACACCACTATACCACTACACCACTATACTATACCACTACACCACTATACCACTACACCACTATACCACTACACCACTACACCACTACACCACCATACCACTACACCACTACACCACTATACCACTACACCACCACTATACCACTACACCACTACACCACTATACCACTACACCACTATACCACTATACCACTACACCACTATACCACTACACCACTACACCACTATACTATACCACTACACCACTACACCACTATACCACTATACCACCACTACACCACTACACCACCATACCACTACACCACTACACCACTATACCACTACACCACTACACCACTATACTATAGCACTACACCACTACACCACTATACCACTACACCACTATACCACTACACCACTACACCCACTATACCAGTATACCACTATACCACTACACCACTACACCACTATACCACTACACCACTACACCACTACTACCACTACACCACTACACCACTATACCACTACACCACTACACCACTATACCACTACACCACTACACCACTATACCACTACACCACTATACTATACCACTACACCACTATACCACTATACTATACCACTACACCACTATACCACTACACCACTACACCACTATACCACTATACCACTACACCACTATACCACTACACCACTACACCACTATACCACTATACCACTACACCACTACACCACTATACCACTACACCACTACACCACTATACCACTACACCACTACACCACTACTACACTACACCACTACACCACTATACCACTACACCACTACACCACTATACCACTACACCACTACACCACTATACCACTACACCACTATACTATACCACTACACCACTATACTATACCACTACACCACTATACCACTATACCACTACACCACTATACTATAGCACTATACCACTACACCACTATACTATACCACTACACCACTATACTATACCACTACACCACTATACCACTACACCACTACACCACTATACCACTATACCACTACACCACTATACTATACCACTACACCACTATACCACTATACCACTACACCACTATACTATAGCACTATACCACTACACCACTACACCACTATACCACTACACCACTATACCACTACACCACTATACCACTACACCACTACACCACTATACCACTACACCACTATACCACTACACCACTACACCACTACACCACTATACCACTATACCACTATACCACTACACCACTATACCACTATACCACTACACCACTATACCACTACACCACTACACCACTACTACACTACACCACTACACCACTACACCACTACACCATGTATTTAGCACGCTCTGTGTAAACTACCAACATTTATACGTTCTAACTTACTTTGAAACTGAGTTCCTGTGGTCCTAGTTAGGTGATGACAGCAGAGGGTGGTATTGAGGGGTGGAGAGCGGAGGAGAGGGTGGTAGAGAGGGGAGGAGGAGAGGAGGGAAGGAGAGATGGTGATGGAAGGGGAGGAGGGAGGAGAGAGTGGTAGAGAGAGTAGGAGAGGGTAGCAGAGAGATGAGGGAAGAAGAGAGGGTGATGGAGGAGAGAGGTGAAGAGGGTGTTGTAGGTGGATGGGTGGATGAGAAAGGAGGAGAGAGGAGATGGTGATGGAGAGGAAGAGAGAGGAGAGAGGAGAAGAGAGGAGGATGGAGGAGGAGAGGGTGATGAAGGGGAGGAGAGAAGAGGAGAGAAGGGAAGAGAAGAGGAGAGAGGAGAGGAGATAAGGAGAGGGTGATGGAGAGGAGAGGAGAAGAGGAGAGAGGATAGGAGAGGAGATAAGGAGAGGGTGGTGGAGAGGAGGAGAGAAGAGGAGAGAGGAGAGGAGATAAGGAGAGGGTGATGGAGAGGAGAGGAGAAGAGGAGAGAGGATAGGAGAGGAGATAAGGAGAGGGTGGTGGAGAGGAGGAGAGAAGAGGAGAGAGGAGAGGAGATAAGGAGAGGGTGATGGAGAGGAGAGGAGAAGAGGAGAGAGGATAGGAGAGGAGATAAGGAAAGGGTGGTGGAGAGGAGGAGAGAAGAGGAGAGAGGAGAGGAGATAAGGAGAGGGTGATGGAGAGGAGAGGAGAAGAGGAGAGAGGATAGGAGAGGAGATAAGGAGAGGGTGGTGGAGAGGAGGAGAGAAGAGGAGAGAGGAGAGGAGATAAGGAGAGGGTGATGGAGAGGAGAGGAGAAGAGGAGAGAGGATAGGAGAGGAGATAAGGAGAGGGTGGTGGAGAGGAGGAGAGAAGAGGAGAGAGGAGAGGAGATAAGGAGAGGGTGATGGAGAGGAGAGGAGAAGAGGAGAGAGGATAGGAGAGGAGATAAGGAAAGGGTGGTGGAGAGGAGGAGAGAAGAGGAGAGAGGAGAGGAGATAAGGAGAGGGTGATGGAGAGGAGAAGAGGAGAGAGGATAGGAGAGGAGATAAGGAGAGGGTGGTGGAGAGGAGGAGAGAAGAGGAGAGGAAAAGAGGAGAGAAGCGGGTGACGGAGAGAGGAGGAGAGCTGAGAAGATAGGAGAGGAGCATGACGGAGGAGAGAGGAGGAGAGAGTAGAGGAGAGGAGAGGGGGTGATGGAGCGGGGGAAGGAGGAGGAGGAGGAGAGCGTGAAGCAAGGGGTGTAACATGTAGTGCCCACTGCATCATTTTACTGGTTGAGTGATACATCACGCCACACACACGAACACACGCTGGCGCCCGCCGTGACGTCACGCTGCAGTAAATCCCAGCATTCTCTAGGTTGCCAGTAAAGAGGCGCTTCACAATGGCCGCCGCTGCACCGCTTGGCGTGCGTGTGTGTCCATCGCTGGGTGTGTATGTGTACGAGGACGTGACTGAATGTGTGTGTGTGTGTGTGTGTGTGTGTGTGTGTGTGTATGGCATGGGGGTTGGAGATCAGACAAGGTGGGGTAGCTTGAAGGGGGGCTGGCTTAAAGGGGGGTAGGAAAAAGGGGGGGGGGGGGTGTAGGGTAAGTGGGGGGTAAGAGGGAGAGTAAGAAAAAGAGGGAGTAGGGTAAAAGGGGGTGGGGGTAGAATAAAGAAGGGGGGGGGTAGGATAAAGGTGGGGTAATAAATGGCGAATCAGAGGAACATGAAATCACGGTTTGGTGGAGCGAGATAAACACTGATGACGGAGGTTCTGTGATGAGGATTAGGCAGAAGGAGGGGAGGGGGTGCGAGGGGGTGGTGAAGAGAGAGAGAGAGGGGAGGGTAGTTGAGGGTACGTGTGCAAAAGCGGATTGTCCATGAGTGTCTGTGTGGGTATTTGTATAGAGGGTTGCATTTTTTTTTGGGGTGCGGGGTCCTCGAGTGTATGTGGAGGCGGGAGGTGAGTGTGTGAGCCAAACAGAGGGAATGAAGGGAGGGAGGGAGGGTGGGAGGGAGGGAGGGAGGGAGGTGAGTGTGTGAGCCAAACAGAGGGAATGAAGGGAGGGAGGTGAGTGTGTGAGCCAAACAGAGGGAATGAAGGGAGGGAGGGAGGGAGGGAGGGAGGGAGGGAGGTGAGTGAGCCAGACAGAGGGAATGAAGGGAGGGAGGGAGGGAGGGAGGGAGGGAGGGAGGGAGGGAGGGAGGGAGGGAGGGAGGGAGGGAGGGAGGGAGGAGGGAGGGAGGGAGGGAGGGAGGGAGGTGAGTGAGCCAGACAGAGGGAATGAAGAAGGGAGGGAGAAAATGGCAGACAGAGTGCGAGAGTGAATGAATGAACTGTCCCGCTTTAAATGACGTTCAGCTTATAAAGGCCTTCATAAGGCCGTCATAAGGCCTCCATGAGGCCTTCATGAGGCCTTGATAAGGCCTTCATAAGTACTACAAAAATGTGTTACAAAGCATCTATGACCGTATGTCACGAATGTGTGACAATAACCAATGTCGGATGTGCCATAACCCACTATATTGACCTTTACATAAAGTGCTTTTTAAAGGGAGACATGTCCTACATTTCAACAGGAAACACATTCAACTGAAAGTGTCTTTCTTCTAGAACCACGTTACATGTTCTTCAGTACACAAACAAACAAACACAACAACAATATAACAAGTCATACTGTGGGGTGCTGGACCCAGTCAGGTCTTTATAGAACAATATAACAAGTCATACTGTGGAGTGTGTAGTGACTTCCTTACTGCCCAAAATCCCAACGGCCAATAATTTTTTTCTCTTCTATTTAAATATGGATAGGGGGCAGTATTTTCACGGCCGGATGAAAAAACGTACCCGATTTAAACTGGTTACTACTCTTGCCCAGAAATTAGAATATGCATATTATTAGTAGATTTGGATAGAAAACACTCTGAAGTTTCTAAAACTGTTTGAATGGTGTCTGTGAGTATAACAGAACTCATATGGCAGGCAAAAACCTGAGAAAAATTCAACCAGGAAGTGTAGGATCTGAGAAATGTAGTTCTTTCTAGTCCCTTTCAAAACTACAGTATCTGTGCTGTCACGTTGCACTTTCTAAGGCTTCCATTGGCTGTCTAAAGCCTTCAGAAAGTGTATTGAGCATTCCCCTGTCACTGGGCAGAGTATAGTAGCTCAGTTTCTGAGTGGTCTGCCTGGTGACTAAGAGATTGGATATGCGCATTCCCACGAGCACGCTGTTTTTTCTTTTTCTCCTTGAATGAATACACTATTGTCCGGTTGGAATATTATCGCAATTTTACGTAAAAAATACCATAAAAATTGATTTTAAACAGCGTTTGACATGCTTCTAAGTACGGTAATGGAACATTTGGACTTTTTGTGTCTCAAAATGCGCTCGCGCGTTACCCTTTGGATAGTGACCTGAACGCACGAACAAAATGGAGGTATTTGGACATAACTATGGATTATTTCGAACAAAAACAACATTTCTTGTGGATGTAGCAGTCCTGGGAGTGCATTCTGACGAAGATCAGCAAAGGTAATACAATATTTCTAATACTAATTCTGAGTTTAGTTTGGCGAGCTATGTACTCAGAATATTGCAGAATGTGCTTTCGCCGAAAAGCTATTTTAAAATCTGACACAGCGGTTGCATAAAGGAGTTCTGTATCTATAATTCTTAAAATAATTATGTATTTTGTGAACGTATATGAGTATTTTTGTAAATTCACCGGTAGTTTTTGGTGGGAGTACATTTTCTGAACATCACGCGCCAATGTAAAAAGCTGTTTTTGGATATAAATATGAACTTGATTGAACAAATCATACATGTATTGTATAACATAATGTCCTAGGAGTGTCATCTGATGAAGATCATCAAAGGTTAGTGCTTCATTTAGCTGTGTTTTGGGTTTTATTGACATATATGCTTGCTTGGAAAATGGCTGTGTGATTATTTTTTGTCTATGTACTCTCCTAACATAATCTAATGTTTTGCTTTCGCTGTAAAGCCTTTTTGAAATCGGACAACGTGGTTGGATTCAGGAGAGGTTTATCTTTCAAATGGTGTAAAATAGTCATATGTTTGAAAAATTGAAATTGGATTTCGCGCCATGCGATCCCATTGGCTGTTGGCTAGGGGTTCTGCTGGCGGAACGCCTAGATGTAAGAGGTTAACAAAAAGTATTCTCCAATAATGTTAAAGCAAATGACAGAACAAATAATGTATAAACTCCAATATATGAATTGATTAAAAAAAACAATATATATTTTTTTTTACTGTATAATCTCTGTAAATTATATCATAAATATAATGGTGGAATTATGTCACACAGTATTTACCGCAAAAATGGAGGAGGCAGGGTGAAGGGGGAGAAAGTAAGGAACTTGTTTGTCGGCCCAAAATTGGTTAAAGAAAATTGTGATAAATGAAAAACTATACCAGAAAGGAGATTTTTGATGATTCCACAGCGCATGAACTTATACACAAAACGACACTGGATTCAAAACTTAGAATTGTATAATTTAATGTTATATATATATATATATATATATATATGGGGGATACAACTATCCCAGCTCTGCAGATTTTAATGTGAAGAGACAGAATCATTAGATCATTTGTTTTGGTATTGTCCATATGTAGCTTGTTTTTGGTTGCAGGTCCAGGAATGGCTGAAGAAGTGTAACATTTACCTGGAGATAACGCTGCAGATAAAACTATTGGTTGATTTAAAAAAAGTCATAGTCAATTGATCAAATCAAATGTATTTATAAAGCCCTTCTTACATCAGCTGATATCTCAAAGTGCTGTTACAGAAACCCAGCCTAAAACCCCCAAAACAGCAAGCAATGCAGGTGTAGAAGCACGGTGGCTAGGAAAAACTCCCTAGTAAGGCCAGAACCTAGGAAGAAACCTAGAGAGGAACCAGGCTATGAGGGGTGGCCAGTCCTCTTCTGGCTGTGCCGGGTGGAGATTATAACAGAACATGGCCAAGATGTTCATAAATGACCAGCATGGTCAAATAATAATAATCACAGTAGTTGTCGAGGGTGCAACAAGTCAGCACCTCAAGAGTAAATGTCAGTTGGCTTTTCATAACCGACCATTGAGAGTATCTCTACCGCTCCTGCTGTCTCTAGAGAGTTGAAAACAGCAGGTCTGGGACAGGTAGCACGTCCGGTGAACAGGTCAGGGTTCCATAGCCGCAGGCAGAACAGTTGAAACTGGAGCAGCAGCACGGCCAGGTGGACTGGGGACAGCAAGGAGTCATCATGCCAGGTAGTCCTGAGGCATGGTCCTAAGGCTCAGGTCCTCCGAGAGAGAGATTGAAAGAAAGAGAGAAAGAGAGAATTAGAGAGAGCATACTTAAATTCACACAGGACACCGGATAAGACAGGAGAAATACTCCAGATATAACAGACTGATCCTAGCCCCCCCGACACATAAACTACTGCAGCATAAATACTGATCAATTGATCAATAATATAATAATACTTTTAGCAAAAAAGTATCTTTCATTTACAATCTGTAGAAACTATGAGAATAGAAAGGTTCATAACTTTTGTGAAACATCACAGCACACTTTGAAAATATATGGCAAAGTAGAAATCAAGCTGGATGGTGTTCAGAGATAGATGGGAGGGGTTGAGGGTAGCTGAAGGATGGGACTGGATGGTGGTCAGAGATAGATGGGAGGGGTTGAGGGGAGCTGAAGGATGGGACTGGATGGTGTTCAGAGATTTATGGGAGGGGTTGAGTGGAGCTGAAGGACGGGACTAAAAACAGCAAGATAACTAATGTAAAATATAGTGGGTCCGTAAAATGTATATAGTCTGTATTAACTGGAAGTAGAAGCCTAAGTGTTGTTGTCCATTAGTTTACTCCAATTAGGTGGTAGGGTTACATATATAGGGTTGCACATTTTGGGGAATATTCAGAGGTGGAAACATTCTGTGGAAATTAATGGGAATTAACGGGAACAATATGCAAATTATTGTTAATACCATTTAAATGTAGATGTTTTTTGCATTGGATATATTTACCATATCATATGGAGACATTAACCTTTTACCTTATCCTAAGTAGACATAATTGCAAATTATTAAATCCATCCAATAGAAATGAAAAAAAAACGATTTAGTTACGAATTGAACTTTAATTAAATGAGTTGACTCTTCACATGGGATGATTTCACTGAACAACAACTGAAAGGGAATATTGAATGATCCCCAGTGATCCATCGCATCTCCCAAAAACGTTTTCAACATACATCTGTAAAATGATAGTCTAGAAACTAAAGCTTTGGTTGTCTTCCTCTCATGTCTTCTACCTGGACCTCCTCAATGTCCACCTCTGGAACATCAGACTCTGAGGCCTCATCTTCACTGTCACTTTCCAACCTTGTTGAGGACGGCTCACTGTCAGGCTCAAAATGCCTCAAATTTGCCTGGATGGCCAGCAATTTTTCAACCCTTGTATTGGTCAGCCTGTTGCGTGCTGTGGTGTGTGTTCCCAAACAAGGACCAGTTGCGCTCTGAGGCGGCTGATGTTGGTGGGATTTGGAGGATGATGGAGGCAACAGGGGAAAGAGCCTTCGATCCACAAAGTCCCTTCCACCAGGTGGCTGATGAGATATGTTGGCACGACTACCATATTGCATCTCCATCCCAATGCCCTTGCTTGGAAGTGTACTTCACCAGACTGCCAAGAACCTTGCCCTCATCCAGGCCAAGGTGGCGAGACACGGTAGTGATGACACCATAGGTCTTGTCGATCTCTGCATCAGACAGGATGCTCTTGCCAGCATAATTGTGGTACGCTGCGGCGTGTATGGCATTCAGGCAGAAGTATTTCAGAACTGCAGTTTCCTCTGCTTAGAGCAAAAGTGAAGTGGGCAGAGCAGTACGGATTTCTTCTCTTACATCTGCAAGCACAGTCTGAACATCAGACTCTGCAGGCTCCGGACTGTAGGCCGTCTCTGCAGGCTCCGGACTGTGGGCCGTCTCTGCAGGCTCCGGACTGTGGGCCGTCTCTGCAGGCTCCGGACTGTGGGCCGTCTCTGCAGGCTCCGGACTGTGGGCCGTCTCTGCCGGCTCCGGACTGTGGGCCGTCTCTGCAGGCTCCGGACTGTAAAACGTCGCCGGAAGCTCCGGATGGGGAACTGTCGCCGGAAGCTCTGGACGGGGAACTGTCGCCGGAGGCTCTGGACGGGGAACTGTCGCCGGAGACTCTGGACTGGGAGTGCGCACTACAAGGCTAGTGCGAGGAGCAGGACGTACTGGGCTGGGCAGGTGCACTGGAGAGAGAGTGCGAGAGGCAGGCACATGCTTACCACAAAAAACACGGGTAGTTGACTCAGGCCTCACCCCTGGTCCAGCCAAACTGCCTCTCGTTCTTCCCGGGTAGGCTCCGATATCTGTCGATCACCTTTCCATATCGGCAGACTGTGATATGGCCATTTCTTGGAGAGACTCCTTCCCCTCCAGGAGACTGTCAAAGATGATGTCAACACCACCCCAACGGGTGCTGCTGGGCAGCTTCAATGTGGTGCTCTTATTCTTCTCACTTTGCTTGGTGAGGTAGATTGCTGCTATAACTTGATGACCCTTCACATACCTAAACATTTCCTTGGCTCTCTTGTAAAGTGTATCCATTGTTTTCAGTGCCATGATGTCCTTGAGGAGCAGATTCAATGCATGAGCTGCACAGCCAATGGGTGTGATGTGAGGATAGGACTCCTCCACTTTAGACCAAGCAGCCTTCATGTTTGCAGCATTGTCTGTCACCAGTGCAAATACCTTCTGTGGTCTAAGGTCATTGATGACTGCCTTCAGCTCATCTGCAATGTAGAGACCGGTGTGTCTGTTGTCCCTTGTGTCTGTGCTCCTGTAGAATACTGGTTGAGGGGTGGAGATGATGTAGTTAATTATTCCTTGCCCAGGAACATTCAACCACCCATCAGAGATGATTGCAATACAGTCTGCTTTCTCTATGATTTGTTTGACATTCACTTGAACTCTGTTGAACTCTGCATCCAGCAAATTAGTAGATAAAGCATGACTGGTTGAAGGGTTGTCTGCTGGGCGAAGAACATTCAGAAATCTCTTCCAATACACATTGCCTGTGAACATCAGAGGTGAACCAGTTACATACACAGCTCGAGCAAGACATTCATCAGCATTTCTCTGATTACGTTCCTCCATTGAGACAAAATAAACTTCTGATTCCAGGAGGACCATGAGCTGTTGCTATCGATAAGGTGTCTGATTCATCATTTTCACCTCCAACAGAAGTAGAGGGACTTTAGTCAGAGGTTGCTTGTTGTGAGCGCTGAGGGAACTTTATGCACTTGGCCAGATGATTCTGCATCTTTGTTGCATTCTTCACATATGATTTGGCAGAGTATTTGCAAATGTACACAGCTTTTTCTTCTACATTAGCTGCAGTGAAATTTCTCCACACATCAGATTGTGCCCGTGGCATTTTCCATTTTCCAGTAAAGATTACTGTGGCTCAGTTGGTAAAGCATGGTGTTTGCAACACCAGCATGGTGTGTGCAACGCCAGGGTTGTGCGTTTGATTCCCACGGGGGGCCAGTACAACAAAAAAAAAATGCAAGAAATGAAATGTATGCATTCACTACTGTAAGTCGCTCTGGATAAGAGCGTCTGCTAAATGACCCAAAAATTATTAGTAAAAAAAAAAACTACACATTTCCATGTACAGATAAATAGTTAAGCAGTTAGATTAAACAACTCCTTTGTAAGATAAATGTTTTAAAATGAAACATGTATGGAAACAGGTGAATTAACACTCCTCAGTTAGCAGGCTGAAGCAAGCTAAAACCCACATGGTAGCAAAAACTAACTAGCAGAAATGGTTAACAAGTTACAAATAATTTAAACACTTTGTTGTAGGCTACTATTTACAAGTTAACACAAAATCATGTATGTCATATAAAATATATTCACCCCACCCAAACTTACCAGAAATCATGTAGTCCTTGGCTCAGACAGTGTAGTAGTGTGGGCTCAAAAGCATCTCATTAGTGTGCAGATCTTGTGCTGGAAGATCACTGTGCATGTGAGGGAAGAATGCACTGTGCATGCAGAGGGTTGCAATTCCATTGCATTGGGGATAGTTTGAGCAAAGAAATGTCATATCCCACAAAAAAGGTTCACTGTTATAGCCTAACTTTTTTGATGAATTTAAGCAGAATTCCCTAAATTCCAGGGCTTAACTTCCCATGGAAAATTTCCGGAAAACTTCCAAGCCTAATTACATATATACTGTATGTTTACAAAAAATATATATGGGGGATTGGAAATGATGCAGACAATTACATTGATGGAAGCAACAATCTGTCTGCAATATTACAGCAGATCTACCCCTTAAACAAATGTAAAGATTAATTGAAAGGAAAATAAATATTATGGTTTGTATCTATGGTCAAAAGACTTTACCGCTCCCACGTCAAGCTAGGACCTCTTACGGAAGGCCGAATTTCCTGCCTTTATCCTATCACTAACACAATTGCCACAGTACAATGAATGGGCAAGATGGCCAAAAACTAATAGCAAAAAAAGGTAAGTATGAATCATAAATGTAAGTACCGTATGATAAGCTGTAGACTATCTACCAAGAGAGTTCTCATCTATACTATTCATAGCCGTCTATTAACCACCACAAACTGATGCTGGCACTCAGACCGCACTCAACGAACTCTACAAGGCCATAAGCAAACAAGACAATGGTCATCCAGAAGCGGCGCTCCTAGTGGCCGGGGACTTTAATGCAAATCAAATCAAATTTGTTTATATAGCCCTTCTTACATCAGCTGATATCTCAAAGTGCTGTACAGAAACCCAGCCTAAAACCCCAAACAGCAAGAAATGCAGGTGTAGAAACACGGTGGTTAGGAAAAACTCCCTAGAAAGGCCAAAACCTCGGAAGAAACCTAGAGAGGAATGCAGACAAACTTAAATCCATTTGACCTAATTTCTACCAGCATGTCACATATGCAACCAGAGGGAAAAAAAACTCTAGACCACCTTTACTCCACACACAGAGACTCACACAAAGCTCTCCATTTGGCAAATCTGACCATAATTCTATCCTCCTAATTCTTATTACAAGCTAAAACTAAAGCAGGAAGTACCAGTGACTCGCTCAATACGGAAGTGGTCAGATGACGCGAATGCTATGCTACAGGACTGTTTAGCTAGCACAGACTGGAAAATGTTCCGGGATTCATCCAATGGCATTGAGGAGTACACCACGTCAGTCACTGGTTTTCATCAATTAGTGCATCGATGACGTTGTCCCCACAGTGACTGTACGTACATATCCCAATCAGAAGCCATGGATTACAGGCAACATTCGCACCGAGCTAAAGGCTAGAGCTGCCGCTTTCAAGGAGCGGGAGACTTATCCGGAAGCTTAAAAGAAATCACGCTATTCCCTCCAACGAACCATCAAACAGGCAAAGCTTCAATACAGGACTAAGATCGAATCCTACTACACCGGATCTGACACTGGTCGGATGTGGCAGGTCTTGAAAAGTATTACGGACTACAAAGGGAAACCCGGCCACGAGCTGCCCAGTGACGCGAGCCTACCAGACGAGCTAAATGCCTTTCATGTTCGCTTCGAGTCAAGCAACACTGAAGCATGCATGAGAGCACCAGCTGTTTCATACGACTGTGTGATCACGCTCTCCGTAGCTGATGTGAGCAAGACCTTTAAACAGGTCAACATTCACAAAGCCGCGGGGCCAGACGGATTACCAGGACGTGAACTCAAAGCATGCCTGGTCCAGCTGGCAAGTGTCTTCACTGACATTTTCAACCTCTCCCTAACCGAGACTGTAATACCTACACGTTTCAAACATACTACCATAGTCCCTGTGCCCAAGAAAGCAAAGGTAACCTGTCTAAATGATTACCGCCCCGTAGCACTCACATCGGTAGCCATGAAGTGCTTTGAAAGGCTGGTCATGGCTCAAATCAAAACCATCATGCCGGAAACCCTAGACCCACTCCAATTCACATACCGCCCCAACAGATCCACAGACGACGCAATCTCAATCGCACTCCACACTGCCCTTTCCACCTGGACATAAGGAACACCTATGTGAGAATGCTGTTCATTGACTACAGCTCAGCATTTTGACTACAGCATTGACTACAGTTCAACACCATTGTGCCCACAAAGCTCATCACTAAGATAAGGACCCTGGGACTAAACACATCCCTCTGCAACAGGATCCTGGAGTTCCTGATGGGCCGCCCCCAGGTGGTAAGGGTAGGCAACAACACATCTGCCACGCTGATCCTCTACACTGGGGCCCCTTAGTCCCCTCCTGTGTTCCCTGTTCCCCCACGACTAAATGGTCAAACACGACTCCAACACAATGATTAAGTTTGCTGACGACACAACAGTGGTAGGTCTGATCACCGACAACGATGAGACAGCCTATAAGGAGGAGATCAGAGACCTGGCAGTGTGGTGCCAGGACAACAAACTCTCCCTCAATTTGAGCAAGACAAAGGAGCTGATCATTGACTATAGGAAAAGGTTGGTCGAATAGGCCCCCATTAACATCGATTGGGCAGAAGTGGAGCGGGTCGAGAGTTTAGTTCCTTGGTGTCCACATCACCAATGAACTATCATGGTCCAAACACACCAAGACAGTTGTGAAAAGGGTAGGACAACACCTATTCCCCCTCAGGAGACTGAAAAGATTTGGCATTGGTCCCCAGATCCTCAAAAGGTTCTACAGCTGCACCATCAAGAGCATCCTGACTGGTTGCATAACCGCCTGGTATGGCAACTGCTAGGCATCTGACCGTAAGGCGCTACAGAGGGTAGTGCATACGTCCCAGTACATCACTGGGGCCAAGCTTCCTGACATCCAGAACCTATATACCAGGCGGTGTCAGAGGAAAGACCAAAAAATGATCAAAGACTCCAGTCACCCAGTCATGGACTGGTCTCTCTACTACCGCACGGCAAGTGGCACCAGAGTGCCAAGTCTAGGACCAAAAGGCTCCTTAACCTGTTAGGTCTAGGGGGCAGTATTGACACGGCTGGATAAAAAACATACCCGATTTAATCTGGTTACCACTCCTACCCAGTAACTAGAATATGCATATACTTATTACATATGGATAGAAAACACCCTAAAGTTTCTAAAACTGTTTGAATGGTGTCTGTGAGTATAACAGAACTCAAATGGCAGGTCAAAACCTGAGAGATTCCTTTACAGGAAGTGGCCTGTCTGACCATTTCTTGAACTTCTTTGCTCTTTGCTCAGATTGAATAATAACATTTTTTGCTTCGTTTCCGCAGACAGACTTTATTTTCCAAAAGGTCAATTCTGAACTTATTAATTTGTTCCTTCAGTCAGTTTGTTAGACTCTGACTCTGATCTGACCTTGGATCAGTTTTTGTGTCTTAACTGTAGAAGAAGTTTCTTCAATTTCAGCATCCAGGCAGCTGCTCTCTTCCAGCTGTTCCACCCAATCAGTTTGCTGGTAGGACTCTTTTCTTCCACACTTGTACTGTTCACCATGACGTCTGTTCTCAGCCAAGCTCTCCGGGGACTTTCTGCCATTGTGTTTCTGCTTTCTCCAGGAATTCTGGTCCTTTGAGCCATCTCTTTGAGTTCAGGAACGTTTCAACATGTAACCTTCAAGGCGTCGTAGCCTGGGTTCTGTTTGAAGTACAGATACCTCCACTGTTTTGCTTTCGATAAGTCACAGAAACCCTATTCAAATAAAATAAAATCAAATCAAATAATCAGATTAAATTGTATTTGTCACATGCTCAGAATACAACAGGTGTAGTAGACCTTACAGTGAAATGCTGAATACAACAGGTGTAGTAGACCTCACAGTGAAATGCTGAATACAACAGGTGTAGTAGACCTCACAGTGAAATGCTGAATACAACAGGTGTAGTAGACCTCACAGTGAAATGCTGAATACAACAGGTGTAGTAGACCTCACAGTGAAATGCTGAATACAACAGGTGTAGTAGACCTCACAGTGAAATGCTGAATACAACAGGTGTAGTAGACCTTACAGTGAAATGCTGAATACAACAGGTGTAGTAGAACTCACAGTGAAATGCTGAATACAACAGGTGTAGTAGACCTCACAGTGAAATGCTGAATACAACAGGTGTAATAGACCTCACAGTGAAATGCTGAATACAACAGGTGTAGTAGACCTCACAGTGAAATGCTGAATACAACAGGTGTAGTAGACCTCACAGTGAAATGCTGAATACAACAGGTGTAGTAGACCTCACAGTGAAATGCTGAATACAACAGGTGTAGTAGACCTCACAGTGAAATGCTGAATACAACAGGTGTAGACCTCACAGTGAAATGCTGAATACAACAGGTGTAGACCTCACAGTGAAATGCTGAATACAACAGGTGTAGTAGACCTCACAGTGAAATGCTGAATACAACAGGTGTAGTAGACCTTACAGTGAAATGCTGAATACAACAGGTGTAGTAGACCTCACAGTGAAATGCTTACTTACAAGCCCTTAACCAACAATGCAGTTTAGAAAAACACCTAAAAATATAAGAAAGAAAAGTAACAAATAATTAAAGAGCAGCAGTAAAATAACAACAGCGAGGCTATATACAGGTATAGGTACAGAGTCAATGTGGAGGCTATATACAGGGGGTACCGGTACAGAGTCAATGTGGAGGCTATATACAGGGGGTACCGGTACAGAGTCAATGTGGAGGCTATATACAGGGGGGTACTGGTACAGAGTCAATGTGGAGGCTATATACAGGGGGTACCGGTACAGAGTCAATGTGGAGGCTATATACAGGGGGTACTGGTACAGAGTCAATGTGGAGACTATATACAGGGGGTACCGGTACAGAGTCAATGTGGAGGCTATATACAGGGGGTACCGGTACAGAGTCAATGTGGAGGCTATATACAGGGGGTACTGGTACAGAGTCAATGTGGAGGCTATATACAGGGGGTAAAGGTACAGAGTCAATGTGCGGGGTCACTGGTTAGTTGAGGTAATTGAGGTAATATGTACATGTAGGTAGAGTTATGTAGGTAGAGTTGTAGGGACTTGTGCATAGATAATAACAGCAGCGTAAAAAGGGGGGCAATGCAAATAGTCTGGGTAGCCATTTGATTAGATGTTCAGGAGTCTTATGGTCTTGGGGGTAGAAGCTGTTTAGAAGCCTCTTGGACCTAGACATGGCGCTCCGGTACTGCTTGCCGTGCGGTAGCAGAGAGAACAGTCTATGAATACGGTGGCTTGAGTCTTTGACAAAGGTATGGATTCTCTTGGTATCGTTGCAGATGTATTTTAGCACAGACTGGTTGTCTGTCCAGAAAATTGACTCCTTCAAGGCCCTGACCTGGCAAACACACTCATCAGTGTCTTGCTAAGATTTCGGTAAGAGCACATTGCCATGATGGCAGACATCGAAGGAAAGTTCCATCAAGTACGTGTCCTCGAAGATGATTTAGACTTCCTGCGATTCCTATGGTGGCCGGACGGTGATACTAACAAAAGATTGGAGGAATACAGAATGACGGTACATCTTTTCGGTGCTATATCCTCTCCAAGTTGT
Source organism: Salmo salar (assembly GCF_965601325.2). Classification (NCBI taxonomy): domain Eukaryota; kingdom Metazoa; phylum Chordata; class Actinopteri; order Salmoniformes; family Salmonidae; genus Salmo; species Salmo salar. The sequence goes on along the minus strand of NC_138301.1, from coordinate 124,264,175 downwards.
GCAAACTTTGCACTCCAAAAGACTGCAGAAGACATCTCCATGAACCGACAATCCTCAGCTGACAACTCACTTTTCTACTCATACTCTCTCTCAGGGAAGTCATGGTTGTACTAATTCTCAAGAAGAACCCCCAGGTCGGTCATTGAGATACGGTTGGCCATCACCGTAGGGCGTCCAGATTCTGACGACTGTTAATCACCCATCAAAAGAGTGTATTCACTGCATATGGTCTGTTGCCTTGGCCATTTATGATTTGCCAGGGTTCCATTGCATTTGGAGCATTTACGCCAATCAGGAGTTCGACTGAACCTCCTTCAGGAATTTTCTCTTGTCACTGGGATCTTACTCTAAGTATAGACCTTTGGTAATGCAAGAAATGTGTTGCCTTCCACGTTGCCAATCTCTAATCCAGATATCTCAAAGCTCTTGGTAGGACTCTCCTGCCCCATTGTGCGTAGCAGAATTTCAGTCTCACTGCCTTTAGCTTTCAGCTGCCTCATGAGTCTCTCCGTACAAAATGTTGATGAGCTACCAGTATCGAGAAACGCATAGGTTAACACAGACTTGCTTCACTTTTGCTATCTTTACTTGAACTGGCACAATGGAAAGTGCAAAATCTGTACCGGCCCCGGTATCTTCACCAGCTTCCAGTGAAACAAGAGCACTGTTGACAGTCTCTTCCTGCTTTACTGCTACACCACTCATATCCGCCTTCAGAGATCATAATCGCTCTCTTCCTTCAATGTGCAGGATAGTGGGGTGCTTTCTTTGACAGCTCTGACAGGTCATCCTTATTTTACATTCTTTGCTTAAGTGTTCTCTCATCAAACAGCCAAAACAAAGGCCTTTTGATCTCAGAAACTCAACCTTGGCTTTGTGTGGCTGTGCCTTCACCTGTTGGCAGTCGACCAACGAATGTTTACCAGCACCAAAACACACGAGACACAGGGTGCATTAGGAGGGTAGGTGCCTGGTCTCTTTACTTTAAATGTTTGTTCCTTTAAAGGTTATTCAGAGTCACAATCGGCCACTACAGCTACTGCAGTGGCAAAGCTGCTTCTCTTACTCTTGGACTGTCACGTCCTGACCAGTGAAAAGGGGTCATTTTGCCATAGTAGTATGGTCGGGGCGTGGCAGGGGGGGGGTTGTTTTGTGTGTTTTGGGGTTTGTTGTTTCTAGGGGGATTTGTTCTAGTTTTCTATTTCTATGCTTCGTTTTGCATGTTTGGCCGAGTATGGTTTCCAATCAGAGGCAGGTGTCTTTCGTTGTCTCTGATTGGAAGCCATACTTAGGCAGCCTGTTTTCCTTTGGGTTTTGTGGGTGGTCATTTTCCGTTTAGTTGTTGTTACCTGACGGAACTGTTGGTCGTTTTAGTAAAGTGTTCTTCATTGAAGAATTAAGAATGAGCACTAGCCACGCTGCGCCTTGATCTATTCAATACGACGCTTGTGACATGGACCTGAACTGCTGTTTAAAGGTCTGCTGCTGTTTCGGTCTTTATAAACATTTTGTTGGAGAAGGGATCTTGAATATCTCCATAAAATAGATCCTGCAATATTTTGGCCTGTTTTTCCATGAACGTCACCAGGTCACTGAACTGGGCACTCAGGTGGCTTCTCTTTAAAATATCACATGCCGTAGACCTCCATTTTCCACTTAGTTTGGATGGAAGTTTTGACATGATCAACTTTATGTTGGAGGGAAGATTAAGCTCTTCCATGTTCTGTAGTAGGTCTTGTATAGAGTCACAGCAACCTCTAAGATAGTAGTGCATAGCCACCCAGTCCTTTTCCATCATCTGGTTTGGTCAGTTCCAAACTGTAAGCAGTGGTGACTTTGATTTCATTGCCAATGTGTTCTTTGAAGGATAATGCATATAGACTAGGTTTGTTGAGCCTATAGGAACAAGGCCGTAGGGCCTGTAGGATGTTGATATTGATGTTGATAATGAAAGATTACAACCTCTTAGCTTCTGTATAGCCTCTTCAGGTTTCCACATGCAGACAACTACGGACCAGATCCTTGGGCTGAACAGAGGTGTACTGTTCCAGGTAACAGAGCCTATCCTGGTGGCTGCTGACCAGAGGTGAACTGTTCCAGGTAACAGAACCTATCCTGGTGGCTGCTGACCAGACGTGAACTGTTCCAGGTAACAGAACCTATCCTGGTGGCTGCTGACCAGAGGTGTACTGTTCCAGGTAACAGAACCTATCCTGGTGGCTGCTGACCAGACGTGAACTGTTCCAGGTAACAGAACCTATCCTGGTGGCTGCTGACCAGACGTGAACTGTTCCAGGTAACAGAACCTATCCTGGTGGCTGCTGACCAGAGGTGAACTGTTCCAGGTAACAGAACCTATCCTGGTGGCTGCTGACCAGAGGTGTACTGTTCCAGGTAACAGAACCTATCCTGGTGGCTGCTTGTCTTCTCTTCTATGCCATACTCAAATGCACCTGAAGTTTAGAGGATCACCGTCGAACACGGGTATCTCCCTGACAGGGAGTGTGGCCTGTTCGTCCTGTAGTACAAGGAGGTCAGCAATGCATGACAGTAGAGAGGTTATCATGGCTGGTATTATGGCTGACACCCACAGTGTTGATTCTGTGTTCATTGCTATGCCTTGCTGAAGGGTGTAGTTTATGAATGTTTTCTGAATGGGTTTTGATGTCTTTGTTGTCTGTTGCTGTAAAACCCTTTGTAGTGGGGTCTTTGTTGTCTGTTGCGGCGCAGGTCCTAATCCAGGCACTTGTCATCTCCCGTCTGGATTACTGCAACTCCCTGTTGGCGGGGCTCCCTGCCTGTGCCATTAAACCCCTACATCTCATCCAGAACGCCGCAGCCCGTCTGGTGTTCAACCTTCCCAAGTTCTCTCACGTCACCCCGCTCCTCCTTACACTCCACTGGCTTCCAGTTGAAGCTCGCATCTGCTACAAGACCATGGTGCTTGCCTACGGAGCTGTGAGGGGAACGGCACCTCCGTACCTTCAGGCTCTGATCAGTCCCTACACCCAAACAAGGGCACTGTGTTCATCCACCTCTGGCCTGCTGGCCCCCCTACCTCTGAGGAAGCACAGTTCCCGCTCAGCCCAGTCAAAACTGTTCGCTGCTCTGGCACCCCAATGGTGGAACAAGCTCCCTCACGACGCCAGGACAGCGGAGTCAATCACCACCTTCCGGAGACACCTGAAACCCCACCTCTTTAAGGAATACCTGGGATAGGATAAAGTAATCCTTCTACCCCCCCCCCCCCCAAAAAAAAAGATATAGATGTACTATTGTAAACTGGTTGTTCCACTGGATATCATAAGGTGAATGCACCAATTTGTAAGTCGCTCTGGATAATAGCGTCTGCTAAATGACATAAATGTAAATGTAAAACCCTTTGTAGTGAGGTCTTTGTTGTGCTGTTGCGGTAAAACCCTTTGTAGTGAGGTCTTTGTCTGTTGCTGTAAAACCCTTTGTAGTGAGGTCTGTGTTGTCTGTTGCTGTAAAACCCTTTGTAGTGGGGTCTGTGTTGTCTGTTGCTGTAAAACCCTTTGTAGTGAGGTCTTTGTCTGTTGCTGTAAAACCCTTTGTAGTGGGGTCTGTGTTGTCTGTTGCTGTAAAACCCTTTGTAGTGAGGTCTTTGTTGTTGTCTGTTGCTGTAAAACCCTTTGTAGTGAGGTCTTTGTTGTCTGTTGCTGTAAAACCCTTTGTAGTGAGGTCTGTTGCTGTAAAACCCGTTGTAGTGAGGTCTGTTGCTGTAAAACCCGTTGTAGTGAGGTCTGTTGCTGTAAAACCCTTTGTAGTGGGGTCTTTGTCTGTTGCTGTAAAACTCTTTGTCTGTTGCTGTAAAACCCTTTGTCTGTTGCTGTAAAACTCTTTGTCTGTTGCTGTAAAACTCTTTGTCTGTTGCTGTAAAACCCTTTGTATTGAGGCCTCAACAGTTGATGGTTCAGGTTGACTCAAAAACGTTTATGCTGGTATGTCTGTTTCCAGTTCCATTTTTTCCATCTAACGTTCAGTCGAGCTTAGTGTTGAGCCTCTCCAGTTCCAATGCATGCTTGTCCTGTAATGACGCTTGGAGAGGGCGAGTAGAGCTGCTCGCTCTGCCTCAGCTTTTAGGCGTGCAGAGAACACTGAGGATGATGCAGTCTTAGAATAGTTTGTTTAACTTCATATTTTTTTGGGACACGTTGGAAAATGCTGTCGTGTGGTTCAATGAGCGTTTGTGGCTCAACTTTAGCTTTCCCCCCCCCCCCCATATTTCCACCTCTTTCAGGAAATGTTCATAAGTCGTCATTCTTGGTTGATAATAGTTAATGCTCTCCTGTTCTTGTTCCTCCTCTGTGACCAGCTCTAGCACAGATTCATGAGCATTCTTAAAGTCAATGAGAACAACATCAAATGCTTCAAGACTCTCATTCACAATTTCAACGTTTCCTCCCATCAACAAGAAGGACTTTTATTTCATTCATTTTGCGTGTACACACTCCAAGTTTGCCTCTCCGGGCTGCATAGAGTGAATTTAGATGCTCCTCTGCCCTCTCCAGTGGAGTCTTATTTGGGATTTCATCCGGCATCATTCACTTTTAGGTCACGCAATTTACAACGACACAGTTGTTGATTTGATTGTTAAACGTAATGCCCCTTTAGACCTCCTTTAATGCTTTAAAACAGAGTAATCTGTTTCGGCATATTGACCCATTTCGTATTGAACATGCAGAAGTTCGGCATTTTAAATGCGTCAAACTTTTCATCCCATTATAGGTTTTGTCCTCTTTATTTATATTTAAAACGCAGTATCTTAAGATCCTTTGGTTGTGCTCCATTGATGCATTGCATTTCCACATTAGGCCAAACATTAGACATTTGACTAGACTACATTGTGCTTTAGAATCTCAGTGTTTCCCAAACTTTAAACTTCTTAATTATTTTCACAGCGCTGTGTTTTGAATTCCGTTCCCAAGTTTATCAAACATTCCAATTATAAGCAGATTTCAGCTTCCATAATATGCACGATCAAACGATCGCATTGAACAGGGCAGCTCATTCTTTCGCAGTGTTTACTCACCGCTGGCGACTTCTAGGAGTTCAAATCCTTCCAAGCGAGCTGTTCTTATGGTCCGCATGCAATGGTAAATAGAACAATATCCAGCGTAGCAGAGCTTTCCTTCCAATAGTAAATCCTTCACGGGGTCTTTTGACTTTATTGTTGTGACTTCCTTACCATTTGAACATAGCCAAGCCTGAAGCAGGGTTGTTTTCTGACGCATACAATCCAAATTCGATGTTCCCAAAACTCAAACGGCAAAAAAAAATAAATAAAAAAAATTCAAGGAGATCCAACAAATGTATTTATTTTTAAATTATATCTAACAAAAAGTATTCTCCAATAAACCTGAAGTATAGAATGAATGGGCAAGAGGGGGAGGGGGGCAAAAATGAAGGTACACTAATAAGAAAGGAATATATCTCCATCAGGTAAGAATAAATCATAAAGCTACGTACGAACACAATATTTAATCACATACATTCACATTTCATACAGTGCATTCGGGAAAGTATTCAGACCCCTTGAATTTTTACACATTTTGTTAGGTTACAGCCTTATTCTAAAATTGATTAAATTGTTGGTTTTGTCTCAATCAATCGACTCACAATAACTCATAATGACCAAGGAAAAACAGGTTTTTAGAATTTACATAAGTATTCAGACCTTTTTACTCAGTACTTTGTTGAAGCACTTTTGGCAGCGATTATAGCCTCGAGTTTTCTTGGGTATGATGCTACAAGCTTGGCATACAGTTGAAGTCGGAAGTTTACATACACCGTAGCCAAATACATTTAAATGCAGTTTTTCACAATTCCTGACATTTAATCCGAGTAAAAATTCCCTGTCTTAGGTCAGTTAGGATCACCACTTTATTTTAAGAATGTGAAATGTCAGAATAATAGTAGAGAGAATCGAATATCGAATATCGAATCTTCCATTCCTCTCAAACATTTTTGAAAAAGCTGTTGCACAGCAACTCACTGCCTTCCTGAAGACAAACAATGTATACGAAACGCTTCAGTCTGGTTTTAGACCCCATCATAGCACTGAGACTGCACTTGTGAAGGTGGTAAATGACCTTTTAATGACGTCAGACCGAGGCTCTGCATCTGTCCTCGTGCTCCTAGATCTTAGTGCCGCTTTTGATACCATCGATCACCACATTCTTTTGGAGAGATTGGAAACCGAAATTGGTCTACATGGACAAGTTCTGGCCTGGTTTAGATCTTATCTGTCGGAAAGATATCAGTTTGTCTCTGTGAATGGCTTGTCCTCTGACAAATCAATTGTACATTTCGGTGTTCCTCAAGGTTCCGTTTTAGGACCACTATTGTTTTCACTATATATTTTACCTCTTGGGGATGTCATTCGAAAACATAATGTTAAATTTCACTGCTATGCGGACGACACACAGCTGTACATTTCAATGAAACATGGTGAAGCCCCAAAATTGCCCTCGCTAGAAGCCTGTGTTTCAGACATAAAGAAGTGGATGGCTGCAAACTTTCTACTTTTAAACTCGGACAAAACAGAGATGCTTGTTCTAGGTCCCAAGAAACAAAGAGATCTTCTGTTGAATCTGACAATTAATCTGGATGGTTGTACAGTCGTCTCAAATAAAACTGTGAAGGACCTCGGCGTTACTCTGGACCCTGATCTCTCTTTTGAAGAACATATCAAGACTGTTTCAAGGACAGCTTTTTTCCATCTACGTAACATTGCAAAAATCAGAAATTTTCTGTCCAAAAATGACGCAGAAAAATTAATCCATGCTTTTGTTACTTCTAGGCTGGACTACTGCAATGCTCTACTTTCCGGCTACCCGGATAAAGCACTAAATAAACTTCAGTTAGTGCTAAATACGGCTGCTAGAATCCTGACTAGAACCAAAAAATTTGATCATATTACTCCAGTGCTAGCCTCCCTACACTGGCTTCCTGTTAAGGCAAGGGCTGATTTCAAGGTTTTACTGCTAACCTACAAAGCATTACATGGGCTTGCTCCTACCTATCTTTCCGATTTGGTCCTGCCGTACATACCTACACGTACGCTACGGTCACAAGACGCAGGCCTCCTAATTGTCCCTAGAATTTCTAAGCAAACGGCTGGAGGTAGGGCTTTCTCCTATAGAGCTCCATTTTTATGGAATGGTCTGCCTACCAATGTGAGAGACGCAGACTCAGTCTCAACCTTTAAGTCTTTACTGAAGACTTATCTCTTCAGTAGGTCCTATGATTAAGTATAGTCTGGCCCAGGAGTGTGAAGGTGAACGGAAAGGCTGGAGCAACGAACCGCCCTTGCTGTCTCTGCCTTGCCGTTTCCCCTCTTTCCACTGGGATTCTCTGCCTCTAACCCTTTTACAGGGGCTGAGTCACTGGCCTACTGGTGTTCTTCCATGCCGTCCATGGGAGGGGTGCGTCACTTGAGTGGGTTGAGTCACTGACGTGGTCTTCCTGTCTGGGTTGGCGCCCCCCCCCTTGGGTTGTGCCATGGCGGAGATCGTTGTGGGCTATACTCGGCCTTGTCTTAGGACGGTAAGTTGGTGGTTGGAGACATCCCTCTAGTGGTGTGGGGGCTGTGCTTTGGCAAAGTGGGTGGGGTTATATCCTGCCTGTTTGGCCCTGTCCGGGGGTATCATCGGATGGGGCCACAGTGTCTTCTGATCCCTCCTGTCTCAGCCTCCAGTATTTATGCTGCAGTAGTTTATGTGTCGGGGGGCTAGGGTCAGTCTGTTACATCTGGAGTATTTCTCTTGTCTTATCCGGTGTCCTGTGTGTATTTAAATATGCTCTCTCTAATTCTCTCTTTCTCTCTTTCTGTCTTTCTCTCGGAGGACCTGAGCCCTAGGACCATGCCTCAGGACTACCTGGTATGATGACTCCTTGCTGTCCCCAGTCCACCTGGCCGTGCTGATGCTCCAGTTTCAACTGTTCTGCCTGCGGCTATGGAACCCTGACCTGTTCACCGGACGTGCTTGTTGCACCCTCGACAACTACTATGATTATTATTATTTGACCATGCTGGTCATTTATGAACATTTTAACATTTTAACATCTTGACCATGTTCTGTTATAATATCCACCCTGCACAGCCAGAAGAGGACTGGCCACCCCTCATAGCCTGGTTCCTCTCTAGGTTTCTTCCTAGGTTTTTGGCCTTTCTAGGGAGTTTTTCCTAGGGAGTTTTTCCTAGCCACCGTGCTTCTTTCACATGCTTTGCTTGCTGTTTGGGGTTTTAGGCTGGGTTTCTGTACAGCACTTTGAGAATATCAGCTGATGTACGAAGGGCTATATAAAAATAAATTTGATTTGAAATTTGATTTGAGAATGATTTATTTCAGCTTTTATTTCTTTCATCACATTCCCAGTGGGTCAGATGTTTACATTCACTCAATTAGTATTTGGTAGCATTGCCTTTAAATTGTTTAACTTGGGTCAAACATTTTGGGTAGCCTTCCACAAGCTTCCCACAATAAGTTGGGTGAATTTTGGCCCCTTCCTCCTGAAACTGAGTCAGGTTTGTAGGCCTCCTTGCTCACACACGTTTTTCAGTTCTGCCCACACATTTCTATAGGTTTGAGGTCAGGGCTTTGTGATGGCCACTCCAATACCTTGACTTTGTTGTCCTTAAGCCATTTTGCCACAACTTTGGAAGTATGCTTGGGGTTGTTGTCCATTTGGAAGACCCATTTGCGACCAAGCTTTAACTTCCTGATTGATGTCTTGCTTCAATATATCCACATGCATTTCTTACCTCATGATGCCATCTGTTTTGTGAAGTGCACAGGTCTCTCCTGCAGCAAAGCACCCCCACAACATGATGCTGCCACCCCCGTGCTTCATGGTTGGGATGGTGTTATTCATCTTGCAAGCATCACTTTTTCCTCCAAACATAACGATGGTTATTATGGCCAAACATTTATATTTTTGTTTCCTCAGACCAGAGGATATTTCTCCAAAAAGAACGATCTTTGTCCCCATGTGCAGTTGCAAACCTTAGTCTGGCTTTTTTATGGCGGTTTTGGAGCAGTGGCTTCTTCCTTGCTGAGCGACCTTTCAGGTTATGTCGATATAGGACTTGTTTTACTCTGGATATAGATTATTTTGTACCTGTTTCCTCCAGCATCTTCACAAGGTCCTTTGCTGTTGTTCTGGGATTGATTTGCACTTTTCGCACCAAAGTACGTTCATCTCTAGGAGACAGAACACGTCTCCTACCTGAGCGGTATGCTGGCTGCGTGGTCCCAGGGTGTTTATACTTGCATACCATTGTTTGTACAGATGAATGTGGTACCTTCAGGCATTTGGAAATGAATCCCAAGGATGAACCAGACTTGTGGAGGTCTACAGTTTTTTCTGAGGTCTTGGATGATTTCTTTTGATTTTCCCAGGATGTCAAGCAAAGAGGCATTGAGTGTCAAGGTAGGCCTTGAAATACATCCACAGGTACACCTCCAATTGACTCAAATGATGTCAATTAGCCTATCAGATGCTTCAAAAGCCATGACATCATGTTCTGGAATTTTCCAAGCTGTTTAAAGGCACAGTAAACTTAATGTATGTAAACTTCTGACCCACTGGAATTGTGATACAGTGAATTCTAAGTGAAATTGTAACGGCGTTGGTAGTCGTGATTAGGAATGAGGCGCAGGAAGCAACGAGCACAGGGAGTGTTGTTCTTTTAAAAAGGTAAAATAAAAAAAAGGGAAAAGCAAGGGTGGCAGCTAATAGACCGGTGGCCACCCGAGCAGGAGGGGGCGCCACCGTTGGTGGGAATCGTGACAGAAATAATCTGTCTGTAAACAATTATTGGAAAAATTACTTGTGTCGGGCACAAAGTAGATTTGCCAAAACTATAGTTTGTTAACAAGAAATTTGTGGAGTGGTTGAAAAACAATTTTTAATGACTCCAACCTAAGTGTATGTAAACTTCCGACTTCAACTGTATATACACATACACTACCGTTCACTGTGTTTTATATATGGTATTATATTATTTCTACTTTCAGGTAGTTTTTTCAAACAGCTTCATTAAATAGTACCCACAAAACACCAGTCTCAACATCAACAGTGAAGAGGCGACTCCGGGATGCTGGCCTTCTAGGCAGAGTTCCTCTGTCCAGTGTCTGTGTTCTTTTGCCCATCTTAATCTTTTATTTTTATTGGCCAGTCTGAGATATGGCTTTTTTCTTTGCATCTCTGCATTGCTTCCGACTCCAACTGTACCTGTATTTGAGAAGTTCTCCCATTCGTCTCTGCAATTACAGCCTTGAGTCTTCTTGGGTATGACGCTACAAGCTTGGCACATCTGTATTTGGGGAGTTTCTCCCATTCTTCTCTGCAGATCCACTCAAGCTCTGTCAGGTTTGATGGAAAGCGTTGCGGCACAGCTATTTTCAGGTCTCTCCAGAGATGTTCGATCAGGTTCAAGGCCAGGCTCTGGCTGGGCACTCAAGGATATTCAGAGACTTGTCCCGAAGCCACTCCTGTGTTGTCTTGGCTGTGTGCTTAGGGTCGTTGTCCTGTTGGAAGGTGAACCTTCACCCCCAGTCTGAGGTCCTGAGCGCTCTGGAGCAGGTTTCCATCAAGGATCTGTCTGTACATTGCTCCGTTCATCTTTTCCTCGATCCCGACTAGTCTCCCAGTCCCTGTAGCTGAAAAACACCCCCACAGCATGTTGCTGCCACCACCATGCTTCATCGTAGGGATGGTGCCAGGTTTCCTCCAGATGCAACGCTTGGCATTCAGGCTAAAGAGTTCAATCTTTGTTTCATTAGACAAGGGAATCTTGTTTCTCATGGTTCAGAGAGTCTTTAGGTGCCTTTGGCAAACTTCAAGCAGGCTGTCATGTGCCTTTTACTGAGGAGTGGCTTCCGTCTGATCACTCTACCATAAAGGCCTGATTGGTGGAGTGCTGCAGAGATGGTTGTCCTTCTGGAAGGTTCGCCCATCTCCACAGAGGAACACTGGAGCTCTGTCAGTGACCATCAGGTTCTTGGTCACCTCCATGACCAAGGCCCTTCTCCCCCTGATTGGTCAGTTTGGCCGGGCGGCCAGCTCTAGGAAGAGTCTTGGTGGTTCCAAACTTCTTCCATTTAAGAATGATGGAGGCCACTGTGTTCTTGGGAACCTTCAATGTTTTGGTACCCCTCCCCAGATCTGTGCCTCGACACGATCCTGTCTCTGAGCTCTACAGACAATTCCTTCGACCTCATGGCTTGGTTTTTGCTCTGACATGCACTGTCAAATGTGGGACCTTATATAGACAGGTGTGTGCCTTTCCAAATCATGCCCTGCACAATGTGTCTTAGCAATGTGTCTTAGCAATGTGTCTTGGCAAGCTCTTATGTTCCACCCCCAACATATGCTGTGACCGCACCTGGCTTAAATGGTGCCTCTAGAGACAAAGCCTCTCTCATCTTCACTCAATGCCTAGGTTTACCTTCACTGTACTCACATCCTACCATACCCTTGTCTGTACATTATGCCTTGAATCTACTCTTCCGCTCCCAGAAACCTGCTCCTTTTACTCTGTGTTCCGAACACACTAGATGATCAGTTATTTTAGCCTTTAGCTGTACTCTTATCCTACTCCTCCTTTGTTCCTCTGATGATGTAGAGGTTAACTCAGGCCCTGCAGCCCCCAGCATCACTCCCATTCCCCAGGTGCTCTCATTTGTTGACTTCTGTAACCGTAAAAGCATTGGTTTCATTCATGTTAATATTAGAAGCCTCCTCCCTAAGTTTGTTTTATTCACTGCTTTAGCACACTCTGCCAACCCAGATGTCCTAGCCGTGTCTGAATCCTTGCTTAGGAAGGCCACCAAAAATCCTGAAGTTTCCATCCTCAACTATAACATTTTCCGACAAGATAGAACTGCCAAAGGGGGAGGAGTTGCAATCTACTGCAGAGATAGAACTCTGCAGGCTATCATACTATCCAGGTCTGTGCCCAAACAATTCAAGCTTCTACTTTTAAAAATCCACCTTTCCAGAAACAAGTCTTTCACTGACGCCGCTTGTTATAGACCACCTTCTGCCCCCAGCTGTGCCCTGGACACCATATGTGTACTGATAGCCCCCATCTATCTTCAGAGATCGTACTGTTAGATTACCTAAACTGGGACTTGCTTAACACCCCGGACGTCCTACAAGCTAAGTTAGATGCCCTCAATCTCACACCAATCATCAAGGAACCTACCAGGTACAACCCTAAATCCCTAAATGATATCACAACCCTAAATCCCTCTTAGATATCATCCTTACCAACCTGCCCTCTATATGCTGGGGCTATTCGATAACTTTTCAGGGAAGTCAGGAACCAATATACTCAGTCAGTTAGGAAAGCTAAGGCTAGCTTTTTCAAACAGAAATTTGCTTCCTGTAGCACTAATTCCGAAAGGTTTTGGGACACTGTAAAGTCCATGGAGAATAAGAGCACCTCCTCCCAGCTGCCCACTGCACTGAGGATAGGAAACACTGTCACCACCGATAAATCTACGATCATTTCAATCAGCATTTTTCTACAGCTGGCCATGCTTTCCACCTGGCTACCCCTACCCCGGCTAACATCTCAGCACCCCCTGCAGCAACTTGCCCAACCCCCCCCCCCCCCCCCCCACTTCTACTTCACCCAAATCCAGACAGCTGATGTTCTGAAAGAACTGCAAAATGTGGATCCCTACAAATCAGCTGGGCTAGAAAATCTGGACCCTCTCTTTCTAAAATGATCCGCCGAAATTGTTGCAACCCCTATTACTAGCCTATTCAACCTCTCTTTGGTATCATCTGAGATCCCTAAAGATTGGAAAGCTGCCGCGGTCATCCCCCTCTTCAAAGGGGGAGACACTCCAGACCCAAACTGCTACAGACCTATATCTATTCTACCCTGCCTTTCTAAGGTCTTCGAAAGCCAAGTTAACAAACAGATTACCGACCTTTTCGAATCCCACTGTAACTTCTCCGCTATGCAATCTGGTTTCAGAGCTGGTCATGGGTGCACCTCAGCCACACTCAAGGTCCTAAATGATATCTTAACCGCCATCGATAAGAAACAATACTGTGCAGCCGTATTCATTGACCTGGCCAAGGCTTTCGACTCTGTCAATCACTGCATTCTTATCGGCAAACTCAATAGAAGCCTTGGCTTCTCAAATGACTGCCTCGCCTGGTTCACCAACTACTTCTCAGATAGAGTTCAGTGTGTCAAATCGGCGGGCCTGTTGTCCGGACCTCAGGCAGTCTCTATGGGGGTGCCATAGGGTTAAATTCTCGGGCTGACTCTTTTCTCTGTATATATCAATGTTGTCGCTCTTGCTGCTGGTGATTCTCTGATCCACCTCTACGCAGGTGACACCTTTCTGTATTCATCTGGCCCTTCTTTGGACACTGTGTTAACAGACCTCCAAATGAGCTTCAACGCCATACAGCACTCCTTCCGTGGCCTCCAACTGCTTTTAAATGCTAGTAAAACTTAATGCATGCTCTTCAACCGATTGCTGCCCGCACCCGCCCGCCCGTCTAGCATCACTACTCTGGACGGTTCTGACCTAGAATATATGGACAACTACAAATACCTAGGTGTCTGGTTAGACTGTAAACTCTCCTTCCAGACTCACATTAAGCATCTCCAATCCAAAATTAAATCTAGAACCGGCTTCGTATTTCGCCACAAAGCCTCCTTCACTCATGCTGCTAAACATACCCTCGTAAAACTGACTGTTCTACCGATCCTTGATGATGAAAGTTTTAAAATAGCCCCCAACACTCTACTCAGCAAACTGGATGTAGTCTATCACAGTGCCATCTGTTTTGTCACCAAAGCCCCATATACTACCCACCACTGCGACCTGTATGCTCTCGTTGGCTGGCCCTCACTTCATATTCGTTGCCAAACCCACTTGCTCCAGGTCATCTATAAGTCTTTGCTAGGTAAAGCTCCGCCTTATTTCAGCTCACTGATCACCATAGCAACACCCACCCGTAGCACGCGCTCCAGCAGGTATATTGCACTGGTCATCCCCAAAGCCAACACTTCCTTTGGCCGCCTTTCCTTCCAGTTCTCTGCTGCCAATGACTGGAACGAATTGCAAAAATCACTGAAGCTGGAGACTCATATCTCCTTTAAGCATCAGCTGTCTGAGCAGCTTGCCGATCACTGTACCTGTACACAGCCCATCTGTAAATAGCCCACCCAACTACCTCATCCCCATATTGTTATTTATCCTCTTGCTCTTTTGCACCCCAGTATCTCTACTTGCACATCATCATCTGCACATCTATCACTCCAGTGTTAATGCTAAATTGTAATTATTTCTCCTCTAAGGCCTATTTATTGCCTTACCTCCCTAATCTTCTACATTTGCACACACTGTACATAGATTTTTCTATTTTTCTTTTCTTTTGTGTTATTGACTGTACGTTTGCTTATGTGTAACTCTGTGTTGTTGTTTTTGTCGCACTGCTTTTCTTTATCTTGGCCAGGTCGCAGTTGTAAACAAGAACTTGTTCTCAACTGGCCTACCTGGTTAAATAATGTACCTTTTACTGAGGAGTGGCTTCCGTCTGGTCACTCTACCATAAAGGCCTGATTGGTGGAGTGCTGCAGAGATGTTTGTCCTTCTGGATGGTTCTCCCATCTCCACAGAGGAACTCTGGAGCTCTGTTAGAGTGACCATCGGGTTCTTGGTCACCTCCCTGACCAAGGCCCTTCTCCCCCTGATTGCTCAGTTTGGCCGGGTGGCCAGCTCTTGGAAGAGTCTTGGTGGTTCCAAACTTCTTCCATTTAAGAATGATGGAGGCCACTGTGTTCTTGGGGACCTTCAATGCTGCATAAATGTTTTGGTAAAGTTCCCTAGATCTGAGCCTCGACACAATCATGTCTCGGCACTCTACGAACAATTCCTTCGACCTCATAGCTTGGTTTTTACTCTGACATGCACTGTCAACTGTGGGACCTTATATAGACAGGTGTGTGCCTTTCCAAATCATGTCCAATCAATTGAATTTACTACAGGTGGACTCCAATCAAGTTGTAGAAACATCTCAAGGATGATCAATGGAAACAGGATTCACCTGAGCTCCATTTCGAGTCTCATAGCGAAGGGTCTGAATACTGTATTTGTATATATTTTTTTGCAAAAAAAAATCTCAAACGCGGTTTTCACTTTGTCATTATGGGGTATTGTGTGTAGATTGCTGAGGAATGTTTTTTAATTTAATACATTTTAGAATAACACTGTACCGCAGAAAAATTTGGAAAAAGTCAAAGGGTCTGAATACTTTCCAAAGGCGGTGTATGTATTTATACTCCGGACTCCGACATTGCTCGTCCTAATATTTATACATTTCTTAATTCCATTATTTTACTTTTAGATTTGTGTGTATTGTTGTGAATTGTTAGATATTACTGCACTGTTGGAGCTAGGAACACAAGCATTTCACTACACCCACAATAACATCTGCAAAAAATATGTAACCAATAAAATTTGATTTGATTTGATTGGATGTATAGACGTTATGGACAGTATGTGGAAAGAATACATGGATAGAATACATGGATAGAATACATGGATAGAATACATGGATAGAATACATGGATAGAATACATGGAATAGAATACATGGATAGAATACATGGATAGAATACATGGATAGAATACATGGAATAGAATACATGGATAGAATACATGGATAGAATACATGGATAGTATACATGGATAGAATACATGGATAGAATAGATGGAATAGGATGGACTTGACTACAATACAGTATACAGTATACATATGAAGTGGACAGCAGTAGTTATATAGGATGAACCAGGACTAGAATAGAGTATATACATATGAAGTGGACAGCAGTAGTTATATAGGATGAACCAGGACTAGAATACAGTATATACATATGAAGTGGACAACAGTAGTTATATAGGATGAACCAGGACTAGAATACAGTATATACATATGAAGTGGACAGCAGTAGTTATATAGGATGAACCAGGACTAGAATACAGTATATACATATGAAGTGGACAACAGTAGTTATATAGGATGAACCAGGACTAGAATACAGTATATACATATGAAGTGGACAGCAGTAGTTATATAGGATGAACCAGGACTAGAATACAGTATATACATATGAAGTGGACAGCAGTAGTTATATAGGATGGACCAGGACTAGAATACAGTATATACATATGAAGTGGACAGCAGTAGTTATATAGGATGAACCAGGACTAGAATACAGTATATACATATGAAGTGGACAGCAGTAGTTATATAGGATGAACCAGGACTAGAATACAGTATATACATATGAAGTGGACAGCAGTAGTTATATAGGATGAACCAGGACTAGAATACAGTATATACATATGAAGTGGACAGCAGTAGTTATATAGGATGAACCAGGACTAGAATACAGTATATACATATGAAGTGGACAGCAGTAGTTATATAGGATGAACCAGGACTAGAATACAGTATATACATATGAAGTGGACAGCAGTAGTTATATAGGATGAACCAGGACTAGAATACAGTATATACATATGAAGTGGACAGCAGTAGTTAGTTATATAGGATGAACCAGGACTAGAATACAGTATATACATATGAAGTGGACAGCAGTAGTTATATAGGATGAACCAGGACTAGAATACAGTATATACATATGAAGTAGGTAAAGCAGTAGTTATATAGGATGAACCAGGACTAGAATACAGTATATACATATGAAGTGGACAGCAGTAGTTATATAGAATACAGTATATACATATGAAGTGGACAACAGTAGTTATATAGGATGAACCAGGACTAGAATACAGTATATACATATGAAGTGGACAGCAGTAGTTATATAGGATGAACCAGGACTAGAATACAGTATATACATATGAAGTGGACAGCAGTAGTTATATAGGATGAACCAGGACTAGAATACAGTATATACATATGAAGTAGGTAAAGCAGTATATTAACATTATTAAAGTGGCCAGTGATTCCATGTCTATGTACAGAGGGCAGCAGTCTCTAAGGTTCAGGGTACTGGGTGGAGGCTAGTAACAGTAACTAAGGTTCAGGGCAGGGTACTGGGTGGAGGCTAGTAACAGTAACTAAGGTTCAGGGCAGGGTACTGGGTGGAGGCTAGTAACAGTAACTAAGGTTCAGGGCAGGGTACTGGGTGGAGGCTAGTAACAGTAACTAAGGTTCAGGGCAGGGTACTGGGTGGAGGCTAGTAACAGTAACTAAGGTTCAGGGCAGGGTACTGGGTGGAGGCTGGCTAGTAACAGTAACTAAGGTGCAGGGTTGAGTAACTGGGTGGAGGCTGGCTAGTAACAGTAACTAAGGTGCAGGGTTGAGTAACTGGGTGGAGGCCGGCTAGTGACAGTCTCTAAGGTGCAGGGTTGAGTAACTGGGTGGAGACTGGCTAGTAACAGTAACTAAGGTTCAGGGTTGAGTAACTGGGTGGAGTCTGGCTAGTAACAGTAACTAAGGTTCAGGGTTGAGTAACTGGGTGGAGGCCGGCTAGTAACAGTAACTAAGGTGCAGGGCAGGGTACTGGGTGGAGGCCGGCTAGTAACAGTAACTAAGGTTCAGGGCAGGGTACTGGGTGGAGGCTGGCTAGTAACAGTAACTAAGGTTCAGGGTACTGGGTGGAGGCTGGCTAGTAACAGTAACTAAGGTTCAGGGTACTGGGTGGAGGCAGGCTAGTAACAGTAACTAAGGTTCAGGGCAGGGTACTGGGTGGAGGCTAGTAACAGTAACTAAGGTTCAGGGCAGAGTACTGGGTGGAGGCCGGCTAGTAACAGTAACTAAGGTGCAGGGTTGAGTAACTGGGTGGAGGCTGGCTAGTAACAGTAACTAAGGTTCAGGGCAGGGTACTGGGCGGAGGCCGGCTAGTGACAGTGACTAAGGTTCAGGGCAGGGTACTGGGTGGAGGCCGGCTAGTAACAGTAACTAAGGTTCAGGGTACTGGGTGGAGGCTGGCTAGTAATGGCTATTTAACAGTCTGATGGCCTGGAGATAGAAGCTTTTTTTTCAGTCTCTCGATCCCCGCTTTGATGCACCTGTACTGACCTCTCCTTCAGGATGATGGAGGGAGAACAATGGGGATGAGATGAAGGGATGTAGGGGGGAGGGCAGACAGAGGATGGGAGGATGGGAGGATGGGAGGATGAGGGGATGGGAGGATGAGAGGATGAGAGGATGGGAGGATGGGAGGATGGGAGGATGAGGGGATGAAGGGATAGGAGGATGAGGGGATAGGAGGATGAGGGGATGGGAGGATGGGAGGATGAGAGGATGAGGGGATGGGAGGATGAGGGGATGGGAGGATGAGGGGATGGGAGGATGAGGGGATGGTGGGGATGGGAGGATGAGGGGATGGTGGGGGATGGGAGGATGAGGGGATGAGTGGATGAGTGGATGAGGGGATGGTGGGGATGGGAGGATGGGAGGATGAGGGGATAGGAGAATGAGGGGATGGGAGGATGGGAAGATGAGAGGATGAGGGGATGGGAGGATGAGGGGATGGGAGGATGAGGGGATGGGAGGATGAGGGGATGGTGGGGATGGGAGGATGAGGGGATGAAGGGATGGGAGGATGGGAGGATGGGAGGATGAGGGGATAGGAGGATGAGGGGATGGGAGGATGGGAGGATGAGAGGATGAGGGGATGGGAGGATGAGGGGATGGGAGGATGAGGGGATGGGAGGATGAGGGGAGGGGGGGGATGGGTGGATGAGGGGATAGTGGGGGATGGGAGGATGAGGGGATGGTGGGGATGGGAGGATGGGAGGATGAGAGGATGAGGGGATGGGAGGATGAGTGGATGAGGCGATGGTGGGGGATGGGAGGATGAGGGGATGAGTGGATGAGGGGATGGTGGGGATGGGAGGATGGGAGGATGAGGGGATGGTGGGGATGAGTGGATGAGGGGATAGGAGGATGAGGGGATGGGAGGATGGGAGGATGAGAGGATGAGGGGATGGGAGGATGAGGGGATGGGAGGATGAGGGGATGGGAGGATGAGGGGATGGTGGGGATGGGAGGATGAGGGGATGGTGGGGGATGGGAGGATGAGGGGATGAGTGGATGAGTGGATGAGGGGATGGTGGGGATGGGAGGATGGGAGGATGAGGGGATAGGAGAATGAGGGGATGGGAGGATGGGAAGATGAGAGGATGAGGGGATGGGAGGATGAGGGGATGGGAGGATGAGGGGATGGGAGGATGAGGGGATGGTGGGGATGGGAGGATGAGGGGATGAAGGGATGGGAGGATGGGAGGATGGGAGGATGAGGGGATAGGAGGATGAGGGGATGGGAGGATGGGAGGATGAGAGGATGAGGGGATGGGAGGATGAGGGGATGGGAGGATGAGGGGATGGGAGGATGAGGGGATGGTGGGGGATGGGTGGATGAGGGGATAGTGGGGGATGGGAGGATGAGGGGATGGTGGGGATGGGAGGATGGGAGGATGAGAGGATGAGGGGATGGGAGGATGAGTGGATGAGGGGATGGTGGGGGATGGGAGGATGAGGGGATGAGTGGATGAGGGGATGGTGGGGATGGGAGGATGGGAGGATGAGGGGATGGTGGGGATGAGTGGATGAGGGGATGGGAGGATGAGGGGATGGTGGGGATGAGTGGATGAGGGGATGGTGGGGGATGGGAGGATGAGGGGATGGTGGGGATGAGTGGATGAGGGGATGGGAGGATGAGGGGATGGTGGGGATGAGTGGATGAGGGGATGGTGGGGGATGGGAGGATGAGGGGATGGGAGGATGAGGGGATGGTGGGGATGAGTGGATGAGGGGATGGTGGGGATGGGAGGATGAGGGGATGAGGGGATAGGAGGATGAGGGGATGGTGGGGATGAGTGGATGAGGGGATGGGAGGATGAGGGGATGGTGGGGATGAGTGGATGAGGGGATGTGTGGATGTGGGGATGAGAGGATGAGGGGATGGGAGGATGAGTGGATGAGGGGATGGTGGGGGCAGGTAATTGAAAGAGTGAGCGGATGATTCAACCCGTTTTTGTCCTCCTTTGTGTTGATGATGCGTTGCGGGTAGCGGGGTGTCGCCGAGGGTTCTGACGCAGAGAAGGTTTGGCGTGTGTGTGTGTGTGTGTGTGTGTGTGTGTGTGTGTGTGTGTGTGTGTGTGTGTGTGTGTGTGTGTGTGTGTGTGTGTGTGTGTGTGTGTGTGTGTGTGTGTGCAGGGTTGATGATAACAGTAATAGTCTGCTGGCTAGCCACTCAGACCACCATCACTATCTACTTTCACACACTCCACTACACACACAAGCTGTGTGTGTGTGTGTGTGTGTGTGTGTGTGTGTGTGTGTGTATGTGTGTGTATGTGTGTGTGTGTGTGTGTGTGTGTGTGTGTGTGTGTGTGTGTGTGTGTGTGTGTGTGTGTGTGTGTGTGTGTGTGTGTGTGTATGTGTGTGTGTGTGTGTGTGTGTGTGTGTGTGTGTGTGTGTGTGTGTGTGTGTGTGTGTTCTTCTGGTTTTAGTCCCTTCATGATGAGTGTGTCCAGAGCAGAAAAAGAGAGTATGAGTCAAACACAAAGAGAAAATAAATTAATATACAGTCCAGCTCCCCTTCACCGCCCTTCACTTCATTTCACCTCCCCTCCTTCCCTCCTTCCTTCCCTCCCTTCATCTCCCTCCTTCCCTCCTTTCCTCCCTCCCCCCCTCCTTCCCTCCTTCCTTCCCTCCCTTCATCTCCCTCCTTCCCTCCTTTCCTCCCTTTACCTCCCCTCCTTCCCTCCCTCCTTTCCTCCCTTCACCGCCCCTCCTTCCCTCCTTCCTCCCTCCCTTCATCTCCCTCCTTCCCTCCTTCCCTCCATCCACCTACCCTCCTTCCCCCCTCCGCCTCCCCTCCTTCCCTCCATTCACCTCCCTCCTTCCTTCCCTTCACCTACCCTCCTTCCCCCCTCCGCCTTCCCCTCCTTCCCTCCCTTCTCCTTCCCTCCTTCCCTCCATTCACCCCCCCTCCTTCCCTCCATTCACCTCCCTCCTTCCTTCCCTTCACCTACCCTCCTTCCCCCCTCCGCCTTCCCCTCCTGCCCTCCCTTCTCCTTCCCTCCTTCCCTCCATCCACCTCCCCTCCTTCCCCCCTCTGCCTTCCCCTCCTGCCCTCCCTTCTCCTTCCCCTCTTTCCTTCCATTCACCTCCTGTTCTTCCCTCTTTCCCTCCCTACACCTCCCTCCCCTCCATTCACCTCCCGTTCTTCCTTCCCTTCACCTACCCTCCTTCCCCCCTCCGCCTTCCCCTCCTTCCCTCCCTTCTCCTTCCCTCCTTCCCTCCATTCACCCCCCCTCCTTCCCTCCCTTCTCCTTCCCTCCTTCCCTCCATTCACCCCCCCTCCTTCCCTCCCTTCTCCTTCCCTCTTTCCCTCCCTTCACCTCCCTCCCCTCCATTCACCTCCCGTTCTTCCATCCCTTCACCTTCCCTCTTTCCCTTCCTTCCTTCCTTCCTTCCTTCCTTCCTTCCTTCCTTCCTTCCTTCCTTCCTTCCTTCCTTCCTTCCTTCCTTCCTTCCTTCCTTCCTTCCTTCCTTCCTTCCTTCCTTCCTTCCTTCCTTCCTTCCTTCCTTCCTTCCTTCCTTCCATTCACATCCCTCCTTCACCTCCCTCCTTCCCTCCCTTCTCCTCCCTCCTTCCCTCCCTTCACCTCCCTCCTTCCCTCCCTTCACCTCCTTCCTTCCCTCCCTTCACCTCCTCCCCCCTCCTTCCCTCCCCTTCACCTCCCCTCCCACCCCTTCCTTTGACGTCTTGCTGGAGGGCGATAAGTGCAACGAAGAATAGGACGTTAGGGGGAGGTTGACTCCAACATGGACCAGATGTAACTGGTCTCAAGGGAATGATTGTGTAAGGGGGATGTTTTGTACAATGTGAGCATTACGTACCCAGGGGAGTAATGATTGTATAAGGGGAAATTCCAGTATTATATTTGATCTGATGTAACTCAGTGGTGGGGAGGAGAAGTATAAGGAAGGCTTGACACGATATACAGTAAGTCGTTGTTAGCAAGTTAGGTTGGTTTGTTCAAATCTCTTTAGTTTTTTTCTGCAGAGAACCTGTTTTTTATTTTATTTTTTGCTTCAACTGCTGTTTTTATCTTTTGGGATCGGAACATGTTTAACTTTTTCAGAATTCTTCTAAGACATCAGATAAACCTTCGCAGGGTCCATATAATTAGTATTTTTCTTTAGTAGGAACAGGATTACGTTTCCTCAAAGTTAGCAGCTAGGGTATCCATATTATAAGTAGACTGATTTTAAAAGGCTTTGCTTGAATAAATACAGGCGTTGTGTTTCCTCTCGAGGGTCCCCCCGACCGAAATAGACCAGAAGGGTTTCTCTTTCTGTTACTGTGTTGGGTCCATGCTTGGTGTGTGTATGAAACATGTCTCAGGATGTTAGGCTAAGACACAGTGATTATACCTCTTCAGTCTCGTGGGACACTAGGTCCCATTACCGTGAGTAACTCCAGGTCCGCAGTTGAAGGGTTTGTGACGCGCTCCCATGGGTATTTATTAAACAGTTTCCGAGCGGGGAAAGTATACTCAGAACTCAAGTTTCCCCCTGGTCGTATAGCCCTAGGAGAGACTGATGAACTACGGGTCGCCTTACCCCTGAGCTGGATGCCCCGCTGAGTGGTTTCGGGCTGCGGCTGGTATCAGCGGGTTGCCAGATCAGGACTGAGTTGGAGGGGCAACGACCAGTAGAGAAGCAGGGGTAACCTAGGCTAGCTCATTAATCTCAGGGGAGAGGCGGTCAAGACATTTTTGGCATCACTGGGTGGGCTGGGTAAAAAAAGCCTTGGACTAAAGGGTTAGTCTTGAAAAAAGCCCACAATTAAGTAACAAAAAAGAAACCATAGGCTGTGTAGGAAAACCCATCCAAATACAAGGAGTGTTAAAATCGATAGGCCCATCAAGCAAGAGAATATAGCAGTAATCGAATCATGGCCGAAGCTCTGTCCAACAACTATGTGTTACTTCCCCTCGGGGACACCGATCTTGTAGAGGTTATCAATACGACCAGGTCAATTAGCTGAGCTAGATCAGCAATGGGAGGAGAAGCCCATTCTCATAGCTCGGATTCCTGAGGGAAACTCCCTCGGGTCCCTAGGAAGGGGAGCGATAGGCACCATAATAAGTCCTAATGAGTTATCGGATAAGTACCTCAAGGTGGTGGGAAAGGACCCCAGAGGTACTGTTGATGCTCACCAAGGACGGTGTAAGGGCAACCCCAAGGCAGACGGGGTATGAAGCCAAAAGGGATAAAATGTATCTGGACGAACTATCAGGATAATACCCAAAGGGGTTAAGGCGGGGTACATGATCCAGAGGCATAGGAGGAGTGCGAAAACGCAGGCTGATGGTCCTGCAGCAGCTCAGGTTCCCAAGCCCGGGAACCCTACCGTGTAAAGAGGTACTGAGAAGGGCTAATCCCCAATGTGAAGGGAGATCCCCAAAAGGTGGGAACTGTCGGGCAAGACACTACGCAAGAATCCTGTTCAATGACTGCAGCTCAGCCTGGCAGCTTCATTAAATAGTACCCGCAAAACACCAGTCTCAACGTCAACAGTGAAGAGGCGACTCCGGGGATGCTGGCCTT
>NC_138301.1:124173012-124235512 GCF_965601325.2 Salmo salar | reverse complement strand
GGGGAAGAGAGAGAGGTAGAGAGGGGGAGAGAGAGAGGGAGGGGGGGAGGAAGAGACTGAGGTAGAGAGGGGAAGAGAGAGAGGTAGAGAGGGGAAGAGAGAGAGGTAGAGAGGGGAAGAGAGAGAGGTAGAGAGGGGAAGAGAGAGAGGTAGCGAGGGGGAGAGAGAGAGGTAGAGAGGGGAAGAGAGAGAGAGAGAGACAGAGGTAGAGAGGGGAAGAGAGAGAGAGAGAGACAGAGGTAGAGAGGGGAAGAGAGAGAGAGAGAGACAGAGGTAGAGAGGGGGAGAGAGAGAGAGAGAGAGGTAGAGAGGGGGAGAGAGATGCCTTGAAGTGGAACGAGGGAACGGAGAAGCTGAAGCTCAATATGACGTTTAATTTCCTTTCTTTCCTTCACCCCCCCCCTTTCACTCAACGTCACGTCATGTCAATCTGCCTTTCTGACATCTCTCTCTCCTCTCTTTTTCTATCTCCGTCTTTCTTTCTTCCTCTCTACCACTCTTTCCCTCTCTACCCTCCACTGATGTAGGCGGATGCGGTGGATTGAGACACATCCAATGAGAAAAAACCCCCAGATATTTTATCTCTTGCTTAAACTGACAGATTTTTTTATGGGGAATTTTGTATTATGCTAATTTGATTTCCACTGGGGGCGCGGACATTGACCTTAGGCGGTTAATAGAAAAGCAACCAAATTAGATTTTTTTTTGTGTGTGTTCACAACCGTGCTTTAACCACATCAAGGGACGACTTTTCAGTTCTGGGAAATAAATGTATTTGTCCTTTAATTCAGTGCATATGCCCCTGCGCGCTGTTGTTTGGTTAGCGGTGTTTCCATAGCGCAGTACGAGGACATGTGATGAGTTTACAAAATGTAATTGGGCCAATTATCTACAAATTCTATCTTTTGGGAGGGGCAGAAAACAGTTTTCAACCAGCGATTGAGTTGTGAGACTCTGCTGTAGAGCTCATCACTCCCCCGAACTGGGAGGGGGCCAGAGACAATGTAAATTTGTTTGTAGTAGTTAAGTGTTGAGTTAGAATACCTCAATAATTATTTGAAATCATTTTGGTGACTTAACATTTTTTTTTTGCTAGCTAGCAGACGCAGTTGAATGTAAATCCACCTAGATACAGCTACGTCTAATAATTTAAGGTTAAATGTTGAAATTTGGAAAAGCTTGGGGGAAATGTACAGTGGAAGACATTATTAAAGGGGATGCAGTAAAAGGGATAACAACGTTATGAAGGATGATGCGCATACAGACTAGGTCTGTTGAGCCTATAGGAACGAGGCCGTAGGGCCTGTAAGAGGTTGATAATGAAAGGTTATAACGCTGAAATGTTGTAATGATGGATATCTACGAGGTAATGTGAATAATACATTAGGTTAGAGTGGGATTTTAATGGAGCTAAGTGGGGAGTGGTAACGTTTAAAAATTAGTGTTTTAAAAGTTGAGGTTAATAATGTACATGAAGAATTCTAGTTTGGAAATCCCCTGGTCAGAGCGGCCAGGAGGAGACATCCTGGTCAGAGAGGCCAGGAGGAGACATCCTGGTCAGAGAGGCCAGGAGGGGACATCCTGGTCAGAGAGGCCAGGAGGGGACATCCTAGTCAGAGAGGCCAGGAGGGGAGCTACCAGGAGTGGACATCTTGGTCAGAGCGACCAGGAGGAGACATCCTGGTCATAGAGGCCAGGAGGGGAGCTACCAGGAGGGGACATTCTGGTCAGAGCGGCCAAGAGGGGACATCCTGTTCAGAGAGTCCAGGAGGGGACATCCTGGTCATAGAGGCCAGGAGGGGACATCCTGGTCATAGAGGCCAGGAGGGGACATTCTGGTCAGAGCGACCAAGAGGGGACATTCTGGTCAGAGAGTCCAGGAGGGGACATCCTGGTCATAGAGGCCAGGAAGGGACATCCTGGTTATAGAGGCCAGGAGGAGAGCTACCAGGAGGGGACATTCTGGTCAGAGCGGCCAGGAGGAGACATCCTGGTCATAGAGGCCAGGAGGGGACATTCTGGTCAGAGCGACCAAGAGGGGACATTCTGGTCAGAGAGTCCAGGAGGGGACATCCTGGTCATAGAGGCCAGGAAGGGACATCCTGGTCATAGAGGCCAGGAGGGGACATTCTGCCAAGGCTGGCATCCTGTGTAGGCTAACGTCCTGCCTCCGCATTAGGTGTTAACTACTGAATGCGTCATAGGAGCAGGTGCTAGTCACGATGAGTTAGCAGAAAGAAGCATGAAGGGTATAAAAGAGTCATGATTTTGGGGAGAGCGGTACTCTCTTTGAGCTTGCTAGAAGAACCTGTTGACTGCTGGAAGAAGATTTTGGCGGAAGGTTTTTAGCTTAAAATAGATATATTTTTTTGTTATACATCTATTTTTATTATACTTACTAAAACCTCTGAAGGATCGGAGCCTTTTTTCCCTAAATTTTCGCCTAAAATGACAGGATATGCATATTCTTAGTACCATTTGAAAAGAAACACTTTGAAGTTTGTGGAAATGTGAAATTAATGTAGGAGAATATAACACATTAGACCTGGTAAAAGACAATACAAAGAAAAAAACCAACCCTTTTTTGAATTTTTTTGTACCATGTTTGAAATGCAAGAGAAAGGCCATAATGTATTATTCCAGCCCAGGTGCAATTTAGATTTTGGCCACTAGATGGCAGCAGTGTATGTGCAAAAGTTTTAGACTGATCCAATGTACCATTGCATTTCTGTTCATTTTGTATCTAGACTGCCCAAATGTGCCTAATATGTTTATTAACAACTTTTCATGTTCATAATTGTGCACTCTCCTCAAACAATAGCATGGTATTCTTTCACTGTAATAGCTACTGTAAATTGAACAGTGCAGTTAGATTAACAAGAATTAAAGCTTTCTGCCAATATCAGATATTTCTAAGTCCTGGGAAATGTTCTTGTTACTTGTTGTTGACTTCGAGGCTGGTATAAAGAAACCTAACCATAGTGACTGAGTGCATTGGTAGGAGTCTTAGTGAGGGGTGTCTCTGGGCTAAAGCCAGCCTAGAGGAGGGCAACATGCTCATGGTATCTTGGCCTCCCATCCTATTCTAACCACCTCTCGCTGGCTTTGTATTCATGTTACCTGATGAAATTGCTGTTACCATATGATCTTGTTGCCATTAAATGCACATTAAAATGTTATAAATCAACACCGCAAGACTCTCCCTGTCCTCTGCCGTGCACCTTTTTGTATTACTGCTGATGATATCTGGACATGTGCATGTTGCTAGCCCCAATTCTGACTTGTGCTCTGATATCTGCTTCACTGATTTCTGCTCTCGTAAAAGCCTGGGTTTTCTACACGTTAAGACTAGAAGCTTATTACCTAAAATGGATCAAGGTTGAAAGGTTTATAAGGTTCAGGGTGAGGGAGTTTAGGCACTCGACTTTGAGGATAGCCCCAATTCACTGTAAGGCCCTTACTGTTGAGCAGTGTCTGGTTCTAGATGAGGCAGCGCAGCATCTGTCAGATCTGTAGTGAGGAATAACTGACCTGCCATTGGGTAGGCAGGGTGAGTTGAATTGTTAATCCTTGCGGAAATTGTATTTTTAGTGTTTGACAAAGTTTTCCCATCTCCCGATTTTAGATGGTTCTGGTGCAACAGACATGTCCTTATCTAGATGGTGTGACCAAAGCATTTCCCAACAGACCTGCTAACTTTCTTTGTTGTTACTTTTAAGGCTGGAACTAACATGCACCTTCAGCAGGTAGAGAGAGAAGAAGCATTCGTCCACCAGCTCAGGGACCAGCTACACAATTCACAGTCCTGTGTAAAGGTCAATGTAATTACATTGGTGGACTTCTTGAAACTTTATGTATTTGTATTGTTTTAAAAAATGTAAAAAAATAAAA
The DNA here is from genome assembly GCF_965601325.2 of Salmo salar. Taxonomy (NCBI): domain Eukaryota; kingdom Metazoa; phylum Chordata; class Actinopteri; order Salmoniformes; family Salmonidae; genus Salmo; species Salmo salar. The sequence continues at coordinate 124,231,621 of NC_138301.1, read as the reverse complement.
AAGGAAATGTATGGTTTAAACACGTCTAGCGATTATTTGTTTTTAGCTGTTAGTGATGATTCCCTAAGTGTTAATACATTGGTGTTTACCGTCATTAAGCCTTTATGTGTTATGAATGACCAAAATGGGGTCAGTTCTGCTGATTTATGAAGGTTCTCAGGATACACAGGTTACTGGAGTGGGTGAGAGGTATTACAAAGGCTTGATGGACCTAAAAGAGTTGCGTTTGTGTGTGTATTTGTGTGTGTGTGTGTGTGTGTGTGTGTGTGTGTGTGTGTGTGTGTGTGTGTGTGTCTCCCTGTGTGTGTGTGTGTGTGTGTGTGTGTGTGTGTGTGTCTCCCTGTGTGTGTGTGTGTGTGTGTGTGTGTGTGTGTGTGTGTGTGTGTGTGTGTGTGTGTGTGTGTGTGTGTGTGTGTGTGTGTGTGTGTGTGTGTCTCCCTGTGTGTGTGTGTGTGTGTGTGTGTGTGTGTGTGTGTGTGTGTGTGTGTGTGTGTGTGTGTGTGTGTGTGTGTGGTGTGTGTGTGTGTGTGTGTGTGTGTGTGTGTCAGAACCAAGATGATTTGGACTAGTCCAACCTGAGAACACTGCACCAGGTGTTCCTCATCTGTTCCCATGGAGACCAGGGCTTGATTACTACCTGTTACAATGATATGGCTTGTTATATTGTTATATAAAGACCTGACTGGGTCCAGCACCCCACAGTATGACTTGTTATATTGTTCTATAAAAACCTGACTGGGTCCATCACCCCACAGTATGACTTGTTATATTGTTCTATAAAGACCTGACTGGGTCCAGCACCCCACAGTATTACTTGTTATATTGTTATATAAAGACCTGACTGGGTCCATCACCCCACAGTATGACTTGTTATATTGTTCTATAAAGACCTGACTGGGTCCAGCACCCCACAGTATGACTTGTTATATTGTTCTATAAAGACCTGACTGGGTCCAGCACCCCACAGTATGACTTGTTATATTGTTCTATAAAGACCTGACTGGGTCCAGCACCCCACAGTATGACTTGTTATATTGTTCTATAAAGACCTGACTGGGTCCAGCACCCCACAGTATGACTTGTTATATTGTTCTATAAAGACCTGACTGGGTCCAGCACTCCACAGTATGACTTGTTATATTGTTCTATAAAGACCTGACTGGGTCCAGCACCCCACAGTATGACTTGTTATATTGTTCTATAAAGACCTGACTGGGTCCATCACTCCACAGTATGACTTGTTATATTGTTTTCTGTTTGTTTGTGTACTGAAGAACATGTAACGTGTAACAAGTTGAGGAGAGATTGACTTCATCACTACTTGTATTTATGAGAGGTATTGACATGTTGAAAGCACCGAGCTGTCTGTTTAAACAACTAGCACACAGCTCAGACACCCATGCATACCCCACAAGACATGCCACCAGAGGTCTGTTTAAACAACTAGCACACAGCTCAGACACCCATACATACCCCACAAGACATGCCACCAGAGGTCTGTTTAAACAACTAGCACACAGCTCAGACACCCATACATACCCCACAAGACATGCCACCAGAGGTCTGTTTAAACTACTGGCACACAGCTCAGACACCCATACATACCCCACAAGACATGCCACCAGAGGTCTCTTCACAGTCCCCAAGTCCAGAACAGACTATGGGAGGCGAACAGTACTACATAGAGCCATGACTACATGGAACTCTATTCCACATCAAGTACAGTGAGGGGAAAAAAGTATTTGATCCCTTGCTGATTTTGTACGTTTGCCCACTCATTAAAATGCAAATCAATGCATTACATTTTTGACATGCGTTTTTCTGGATTTTTGTTGTTGTTATTCTGTCTCTCACTGTTCAAATAAACCTACAATTAAAATTATAGACTGATCATTTCTTTGTCAGTGGGCAAACGTACAAAATCAGCAGTGGACCGAATACTTTTTTCCCTCACTGTAACTGACGCAAGCAGTTTAAAAAACAAAAACACCACACGGAACAGCAGGGACTGTGAAGCAACACAAACACAGACACATGCATACACCCCCACCCCCCACACACATACACACGTATGATAAAATATGCACTATACATACACATTTATTTAGAACTGTAGATATGTGGTAGTGGTGGAGTAGGGGCCTGAGGGCACACATTGTGTTGTGAAATCTGTGAATGTATTGTAATGTTTTAAAATGGTGTAAACTGACTTAATTTTGCTGGACCGCCAGGAAGAGTAGCTGCTGCTTTGGCAGGAACTAATGGGGATCCATAATAAACCCCAGGAAGAGTAGCTGCTGCCTTGGCAGGAAGTAATGGGGATCCATAATAAACCCCAGGAAGAGTAGCTGCTGTCTTGACAGGAACTAATGGGGATCCATAATAAACCCCAGGAAGAGTAGCTGCTGCCTTGGCAGGAACTAATGGGGATCCATAATAAACCCCAGGAAGAGTAGCTGCTGCCTTGGCAGGAACTAATGGGGATCCATAATAAACCCCAGGAAGAGTAGCTGTTGCCTTGGCAGGAACTAATGGGGATCCATAATAAACCCCAGGAAGAGTAGCTGCTGCCTTGGCAGGAACTAATGGGGATCCATAATAAACCCCAGGAAGAGTAGCTGCTGCCTTGGCAGGAACTAATGGGGATCCATAATAAACCCCAGGAAGAGTAGCTGCTGCCTTGGCAGGAACTAATGGGGATCCATAATAAACCCCAGGAAGAGTAGCTGCTGCCTTGGCAGGAACTAATGGGGATCCATAATAAACCCCAGGAAGAGTAGCTGTTGCCTTAGCAGGAACTAATGGGGATCCATAATAAACCCCAGGAAGAGTAGCTGCTGCCTTGGCAGGAACTAATGGGGATCCATAATAAACCCCAGGAAGAGTAGCTGCTGCCTTGGCAGGAACTAATGGGGATCCATAATAAACCCCAGGAAGAGTAGCTGCTGCCTTGGCAGGAACTAATGAGGATCCATAATAAACCCCAGGAAGAGTAGCTGCTGCCTTGGCAGGAACTAATGGGGATCCATAATAAACCCCAGGAAGAGTAGCTGTTGCCTTGGCAGGAACTAATGGGGATCCATAATAAACCCCAGGAAGAGTAGCTGTTGCCTTGGCAGGAACTAATGGGGATCCATAATAAACCCCAGGAAGAGTAGCTGCTGCCTTGACAGGAACTAATGGGGATCCATAATAAACCCCAGGAAGAGTAGCTGCTGCCTTGGCAGGAACTAATGGGGATCCATAATAAACCCCAGGAAGAGTAGCTGCTGCCTTGGCAGGAACTAATGGGGATCCATAATAAACCCCAGGAAGAGTAGCTGCTGCCTTGGCAGGAACTAATGGGGATCCATAATAAACCCCAGGAAGAGTAGCTGCTGCCTTGGCAGGAACTAATGGGGATCCATAATAAACCCCAGGAAGAGTAGCTGTTGCCTTGGCAGGAACTAATGGGGATCCATAATAAACCCCAGGAAGAGTAGCTGCTGCCTTGGCAGGAACTAATGGGGATCCATAATAAACCACAGGAAGAGTAGCTGCTGCCTTGGCAGGAACTAATGGGGATCCATAATAAACCCCAGGAAGAGTAGCTGCTGCCTTGGCAGGAACTAATGGGGATCCATAATAAATACAAAATACAAATGTTTTTATTTTAAATTTTTATTTCACCTTTATTTAACCAGGTAGGCAATGTCACGATTGTCGTAAGGAGTGGACGCAGCGGGAAAATGATCTTTTTTTATTTGAAGAAGGAAAAATAAAAATAAACACGTATACAAAACAAACGACTCCAAACAGTCCCGTCAGGTGCAACAACCACTAAACCAGGAAATAACTACCCACAAACCCCCATCGAACAAACACCCCTATAAATAGGACCTTCAATCAGAGGCAACGAAAAGCAGCTGCCTCCAATTGGAGGTCAACCCAATAAACACCACATAGAAATAGACCAACTAGAAATAACATAGAAATACACTAACATAGAACATAACCCAAACAACCCCGAAACACCCTAAACAAACACACCCTGCCACGCCCTGACCAAACTACAATAACAAACAGCCCTTTTACTGGTCAGGACGTGACAGGCAAATTGAGAACAAGTTCTCATTTACAATTGCGACCTGGCCAAGATAAAGCAAAGCAGTTCGACACATACAACAACACAGAGTTACACATGGAGTAAAACAAACATACAGTCAATAATATAGTAGAAAAATAAGTCTATATACAAAGTGAGCAAATGAGGTGAGATAAGGGAGGTAAAGGCAAAAAAAAGCCATGGTGGCAAAGTAAATACAATATAGCAAGTAAAACACTGGAATGGTAGATTTGTAGTGGAAGAAAGTGCAAAGTAGAAATATAAATAATGGTGTGCAAAGGAGCACAAATAAATAATTAAATAAATAATTACAGTAGGTGAAGAGGTAGTTCTTTGGGCTAAATTATCGATGGGCTATGTACAGGTGCAGTGATCTGTGAGCTGCTCTGACAGCTGGTGCTTAAAGCTAGTGAAGGAGATAAGTGTTTCCAGTTTTAGAGATTTTTGTAGTTCGTTCCAGTCATTGGCAGCAGAGAACTGGAAGGAAAGGCGGCCGAAGAGGAATTGAATTTGGGGGTGACCAGAGAGATATATCTGCTGGAGCGCGTGCTACAGGTGGGTGCTGCTATGGTGACCAGCGAGCTGAGATAAGGTGGGACTTTACCTAGCAGGGTCTTTTTTTTCACCTTTATTTAACCAGGTAGGCAAGTTGAGAACAAATTCTCATTTACAATTGCGACCTGGCCAAGATAAAGCAAAGCAGTTCGACAACATACAAAAACACAGAGTTACACATGGAGTAAAACAACATACAATCAATGATGCAGTAGAAAAAAAAATAAGACTATATACAATGTGAGCAAATGATGTGAGATAAGGGAGGTAAAGGCAAAAAAATGCCATGGTGGCAAAGTAAATAAAGTATAGCAAGAAAAACACTGGAATGGTAGATTTGTAGTTTGAAGAAAGTTCAGAGATAAAATATAAATAATATGGTGCAAAGGAGCAAAATAATAAATAAAATAAATACAGTAGGGGAAGAGGTAGTAGTTTGGGCTAAATTATAGATGGGCTAGGTACAGGTGCAGTGATCTGTGAGCTGCTCTGACAGCTGGTGCTTAAAGCTAGTGAGGGAGATAAGTGTTTCCAGTTTCAGAGATTTTTATAGTTCGTTCCAGTCATTGACAGCAGAGAACTGGAAGGAGAGACGGCCAAAGGAGGAGTTGGCTTTAGGGGTGACCAGAGAGATATACCTGCTGGAGCGCGTGCTACAGGTGGGTGCTGCTATGGTGACCAGTGAGCGGAGATAAGGGGGGACTTTACCTAGCAGGGTCTTTTAGATGACCTGGAGCCAATGTGTTTGGCGACGATTATGAAGCGAAGGCCAGCCAACGAGAGCGTACAGGTCGCAGTGGTGGGTAGTATATGGGGCTTTGGTGACAAAACGGATGGCACTGTGATAGACTGCATCCAGCTTGTTGAGTAGGGTATTGGAAGCTATTTTGTAAATGACATCGCCGAAGTCGAGGATTGGTAGGATGGTCAGTTTTACGAGGGTATGTTTGGCAGCATGAGTGAAGGATGCTTTGTTGCGAAATAGGAAGCCAATTCGAGATTTCACTTTGGATTGGAGATGATTGATGTGAGTCTGGAAGGAGAGTTTACAGTCTAACCAGACACCTAGGTATTTGTAGTTGTCCACAAATTCTAAGTTAGAACCGTCCAGAGAAGTGATGCTGGACAGGCGGGCAGGTGCAGGCAGCGATCGGTTGAAGAGCATGCATTTAGTTTTACTTGTGTTTAGGAGCAGTTGGAGACCACGGAAGGAGAGTTGAATGGCATTGAAGCTCGTCTGGAGGGTTGTTAACACAGTGACCAAAGAAAGGCCAGAAGTGTACAGAATGGTGTAGTCTGCGTAGAGGTGGATCAGAGATTCACCAGCAGCAAGAGCGACATCATTTATGTATACAGAGAAAAGAGTTGGCCCAAGAATTGAACCCTGTGGTATCCCCATAGAGACTGCCAGAGGTCCAGACAGTAGGCTCTCCGATTTGACACACTGAACTCTGTCAGAGAAGTAGTTGGTGAACCAGGCGACGCAATCGTTTGAGAAACCAAGGCTACTGAGTCTACCAATGAGGATGTGGTGATTAACAGAGTCAAAAGCTTTGGCCAGGTCAATGAATACGGCAGCACAGTATTGTTTCTTATCGATGGCGGTTACGATGTCGTTTAGGACCTTGAGCGTAGCTGAGGTGCACCCATGACCAGCTCTGAAACCAGATTGCATAGCGGAGAGGGTGTGGTGGGATTCGAAATGGTCGGTAATCTGTTTGTTGACTTGGCTTTCGAAGACCTTAGAAAGGCAGGGTAGGATGGATATAGGTCTGTAGCAATTTGGGTCAAGAGTGTCACCTCCTTTGAAGAGGGGGATGACAGCAGCTGCTTTCCAATCTATGGGAATCTCAGACGACACGAAAGAGAGGTTGAACAGGCTAGTAATAGGGGTTGCAATAATTTCGGCAGATAATTTTAGAAAGAAAGGGTCCAGATTGTCAAGCCCAGCTGATTTGTAGGGGTCCAGATTTTGCAGCTCTTTCAGAACATCAGCTGAATGGATTTGGGAGAAGGAGAAATGGGGGAGGCTTGGGCGAGTAGCTGTGGGGGGTGCAGTGCTATTGAATGCAGTAGGGGTAGTTAGGTGGAAAGCATGGCCAGCCGTAGAAAAATGCTTATTGAAATTCTCAATTATAGTGGGCTTATCGGTGGTGACAGAGTTTCCTATCCTCAGTGCAGTGGACAGTTGGGAGGAGGTGTTCTTATTCTCCATGGACTTTACAGTGTCCCAGAACTTTTTAGAGTTGGAGTTGCACGAAGCGAATTTCTGTTTGAAAAAGCTAGCCTTGGCGTTTCTAACTGCCTGTGTGTATTGGTTTCTAACTTCCCTAAAAAGTTGCATATCGCGGGGGCAGTTCGATGCTAATGCAGAACGCCACAGGATATTTTTGTGTTGGTTAAGGGCAGTCAGGTCTGGGGAGAACCAAGGGCTATATCTGTTCCTGGTTCTAAATTTCTTGAAAGGGGCATGCTTATTTAAGATGGAGAGGAAGGCTTTTAAAAAAAATAACCAGGCATCCTCTACTGACGGGATGAGGTCAATATCCTTCCAGGATACCAGGGCCAGGTCGATTAGAAAGGCTTGCTCGTTGAAATGTTTCAGGGAGCGTTTGACAGTGATGAGTGGAGGTCGTTTGACCGCTGACCCATTACGGGTGCAGGCAATGAGGCAGTGATCGCTGAGATCTTGGTTGAAAACAGCAGAGGTGTATTTAGAGGGCACGTTGGTTAGGATGATATCTATGAGGGTGCCAGTGTTTGCGGCTTTGGGGTTGTACCTGGTGGGTTCATTAATAATTTGTGTGAGATTGAGGGCATCAAGCTTGGATTGTAGGATGGCTGGTGTGTTAAGCATGTCCCAGTTTAGGTCACCTAGTAGCACGAGCTCTGAAGATAGATGGGGGGCAATCAGTTCACATATGGTGTCCAGAGCACAACTAGGGGCCGAGGGGGGTCTATAGCAGGCGGCAACGGTGAGAGACTTGTTTTTGGAGAGGTGGATTTTTAAAAGTAGAAGTTCAAATTGTTTGGGTACAGACCTGGATAGCAGGACAGAACTCTGCAGGCTATCTCTGCAGTAGATTGCAACACCGCCCCCTTTGGTCGTTCTATCTTGTCTGAAAACGTTGTAGTTAGGGATGAAGATTTCAGAGTTTTTGGTGGACTTCCTAAGCCAAGATTCAGACACAGCTAGGACATCCGGGTTGGCAGAGTGTGCTAAAGCAGTGAATAAAACAAACTTAGGGAGGAGGCTTCTAATGTTAACATGCATGAAACCAAGGTTATTACGGTTACAGAAGTCATCAAAAGAGAGCGCCTGGGGAGTAGGAGTGGAGCCAGGCACTGCAGGGCCTGGATTCACCTCTACATCCCCAGAGGAGCAGAGAAGAATAAGTATGAGGGTACGGCTAAAAGCTATAAGAATTGGTCGTCTGTGACGTCCAGAATAGAGAGAAAAAGGAGCAGGTTTCTGGGGGCGATAAAATAGCTTCAAGGTATAATGTACAGACAAAGGTATGGTGGGATGTGAGTACAGAGGAGGTAAACCTAGGCATTTAGTGATTATGAGAGAGATATTGTCTCTAGAAACATCATTGAAACCAGAAGATGTCATAGCATGTGTGGGTGGAGGAACTGAGAGGTTGGATAAGGTATAATGAGCAGGGCTAGAGGCTCTACAGTGAAATAAGCCAATAAACACTAACCAGAACAGCAATGGAGAAGGCATATTGACATTAAGGAGAGGCATGCTTAGCCGAGTGATCAAAGGGTCCAGTGAGATTCAGACAGCTAGCCGGGCCATAGGTAGCAAGCTGGTGGAAGATGGGAGGGAGGTCTGTTTTTAGCCACCTCGTGCGTTTCCGTCTGTGGGTTAGTGGGGTTCCGTGTGGAAGGGGGGACCAGTCCAAGTTGGCAAAATAGTTAGTTATAGTGGCCCAAGAAAAGTGTCCGATAGACCTATTCAGATCGCAGCCGAAAAGACAGCTAACGATTAGCGGGCCGCAGATGGGCGATCAGGTTACGTCGCGACGGAGGGGCCAGTTGGATAACTCCCTCGGGCAGATAACGTCGGTGGTCCAGTCGTGAAGACCCGATGGGGCTCCGCATCGGCAGTAAAACGGGTCAGGATAGGTGAGTTGTAGCCCAGGAGACACTTCAGCTGGCTAGCTCAGGAATAGCCCAGGAGTGGCTGACGGAACTCTTCAGCTGGCTAGCTGGCTAGCTCCGTAATAATGTGTGTTAATTCCGTGACCGACGTTGCCAATAGTCACTCAGGTAGCAGCTAGTTAGCTGCAAGATCCAGGTGTAAATGTCCAGAGCCTGCGGTAGAAATCGGGGAAAGGAGAGAGAATAGGTCCGGTATGCTCTGGTCTGAGTCGCGCTGTACAAAAACTGGTGAAAGCTTTTCGAGCTAATGGATAGCTGAGGACAGCTAACCGTGGCTAGCTGAACTTCAACGTTAGCCAGTGAAAATGGCTAACCTCTTGCTAGCTTCTGTTGTGGAATTCAGATGAGGTAAATAATACTTTCTTTTTAAATTGGTGAGGCGCGTTGCAGGAGAGTGCTTTGAGGTTGAGTTTTTAGAATAAAAAAAAAAAAAATGTAGATGACCTGGAGCTGGTGGGTTTGGCAACGAGTATGAAGTGAGGGACAGAGTGAAGCTAGGGCCAGCCAACGAGAGCATACAGGTCGCAGTGGTGGGTAGTATATGGGGCTTTGGTGACAAAACGGATGGCACTGTGATCGACTGCATCCAATTTATTGAGTAGAGTGTTGGAGGCTATATTGTAAATGACATCGCCGAAGTCAAGGATCGGCAGGATAGTCAGTTTTACGAGGGTGTGTTTGGCAGCATGAGTGAAGGATGCTTTGTTGCGAAATAGGAAGCCGATTCTAGATATAACTTTGGATTGGAGATGTTTGATGTGAGTCTGGAAAGAGAGTTTACAGTCTAACCAGACACCTAGGTATTTGTAGTTGTCCACATATTCTAAATACAAACCACTTCCTTAGGTTGAGGGCTTTTACCAAGGTAAGTTTTTTCTTGGTGACAACGTCCCCAGGCTATTGGGCACACGTCACATATGAGCCTGGGATATCAACCATTAAAAGTTGGCCTTTAGTGGAAGTATTTTGTCATCAGGCTCTGACCTTTGCTTGCGAAAATCTTCCCCCTGGACGTCTCTAGTTAACACAGCCACAAAGTCATAACTATGGTTAAAAATCCATTTCCACAATTTCTCTTCTTACAATTTGATTTGAAACCTAAACTTAACATTCTGCACATTTCGACGAAAAGGTTGTAATTAATAACGAAAATGACGAAATAACGAAAATGTCTGGGAATGTAACTACGTGCAATTTGACGACTTTAGAGTGTCGTCCTTTACATAACGTGACGTACAGTTATAGACGCTTTGTAATACATTTATGTAGTGATTATGAAGGCATTATGAAGGCTTTTTGAAGCCGTTATAAGATTAATGTAATTTAATGTTGGACCTCAATGCTATTATCAATGCTAGTATCAATGCTAGTATCAATGCTAGTATCAATGCTAGTATCAATGCTAGTATCAACGCTATTATCAATGCTAGTATATATGCTAGTGTCAATGCTATAATCAATGCTAGTATCAATGCTATCATCAATGCTAGTATATATGCTAATATCAATGCTATTATATATATATATATACTGCTCAAAAAAATAAAGGGAACACTTAAACAACACAATGTAACTCCAAGTCAATCACACTTCTGTGAAATCAAACTGTCCACTTAGGAAGCAACACTGATTGACAATAAATTTCACATGCTGTTGTGCAAATGGAATAGACAACAGGTGGAAATTATAGGCAATAAGCAAGACACCCCCAATAAAGGAGTGGTTCTGCAGGTGGTGACCACAGACCACTTCTCAGTTCCAATGCTTCCTGGCTGATGTTTTGGTCACTTTTGAATGCTGGCGGTGCTTTCACTCTAGTGGTAGCATGAGACTGAGCCTACAACCCACACAAGTGGATCAGGTAGTGCAGCTCATCCAGGATGGCACATCAAGCGAGCTGTGGCAAGAAGGTTTGCTGTGTCTGTCAGCGTAGTGTCCAGAGCATGGAGGCGCTACCAGGAGACAGGCCAGTACATCAGGAGACGTGGAGGAGGCCGTAGGAGGGCAACAACCCAGCACCAGGACCACTACCTCCGCCTTTGTGCAAGGAGGAGCAGGAGGAGCACTGCCAGAGCCCTGCAAAATGATCTCCAGCAGGCCACAAATGTGCATGTGTCTGCTCAAACGGTCAGAAACAGACTCCATGAGGGTGGTATGAGGGCCCGACGTCCACAGGTGGGGGTTGTGCTTACAGCCCAACACCGTGCAGGACGTTTGGCATTTGCCAGAGAACACCAAGATTGGCAAATTCGCCACTGGCGCCCTGTGCTCTTCACAGATGAAAGCAGGTTCACACTGAGGACATGTGACAGACGTGACAGAGTCTGGAGACGCCGTGGAGAATGTTCTGCTGCCTGCAATATCCTCCAGCATGACCGGTTTGGCGGTGGGTCAGTCATGGTGTGGGGTGGCATTTCTTTGGGAGGCCGCACAGCCCTCCATGTGCTCGCCAGAGGTAGCCTGACTGCCATTAGGTACCGAGATGAGATCCTCAGACCCCTTGTGAGACCATATGCTGGTTCGGTTGGCCCTGGGTTCCTCCTAATGCAAGACAATGCTAGACCTCATGTGGCTGGAGTGTGTCAGCAGTTCCTGCAAGAGGAATGCATTGATGCTATGGACTGGCCCGCCCGTTCCCCAGACCTGAATCCAATTGAGCACATCTGGGACATCATGTCTCGCTCCATCCACCAACGCCACGTTGCACCACAGACTGTCCAGGAGTTGGCGGATGCTTTAGTCCAGGTCTGGGAGGAGATCCCTCAGCAGACCATCTGCCACCTCATCAGGAGCATGCCCAGGCGTTGTAGGGAGGTCATACAGGCACGTGGAGGCCACACACACTACTGAGCCTCATTTTGACTTGTTTTAAGGACATTACATCAAAGTTGGATCAGCCTGTAGTGTGAGTCCAAATCCAGACCTCCATGGGTTGATAAATTGGATTTCCATTGATTCTTTTTGTGTGATTTTGTTGTCAGCACATTAAACTATGTAAAGAAAAAAGTATTTAATAAGATTATTTCTTTCATTCAGATCTAGGATGTGTTGTTTAAGTGTTCCCTTTATTTTTTTTGAGCAGTGTACATATACACCACTTAGGGCGGCGAGGGGTATAATATAATAATATAATACACTTAGTTTGGAGTCATTAAAACTAGTTTTTCAACCACAAGTCTCTTGTTAACAAACTATAGTTTTGGCAAGTCGGTTAGGACATCTACTTTGTGGATGACACAAGTAATTTTTCTAACAGTTGTTTACAAACAGATTATTTCACTTCTAATTCACTGTATCACAATTCCAGTGGATCAGAAGTTTACATACACTAAGTTGACTGTGCCTTTAAACAGCTTGGAAAATTCTAGAAAATGTCATGGCTTTAGAAGCTTCTGATAGGCTAATTGACATCATTTGAGTCAATTGGAGGTGTACCTGTGGATGTATTTCAAGGCCTACTTTCAAACTCAGTGCCTCTTTGGTTGACATCATGGGAAAATCAAAAGAAATCAGCCAAGACCTCAGAAAAAATGTTTGACCTCCACAAGTCTGATTCATCCTTGGGAGCAATTTCCAAAACACCTGAAGGTACCACGTTCCTCTGTACAAACAAAAGTACGCAAGTATAAACACCATGGGACCACGCAGCCATCATACCTCTCAGGAAAGGAGACGCGTTCTGTCTCCTGGAGATGAACGCACTTTGGTACGAAAAGTGCAAATCAATCCCAGAACAACAGCAAAGGACCTTGTGAAGATGCTGGAGGAAACAGGTACAAAAGTATCTATATCCACAGTCAAACGAGTCCTATATCGACATAACCTGAAAGGCTGCTCAGCAAGGAAGAAGCCACTGCTCCAAAACCGCCATAAAAAAGCCAGACTACGGTTTGCAACTGCACATGGGGACAAAGATCGTACTTTTGGAAAAATGTCCTCTGGTTTGATGAAACAAAAATAGAATTGTTTGGCCATAATGACCATCGTTATGTTTGGAGGAAAAAGGGGGATGCTTGCAAGCCGAAGAACACCATCCCAACCGTGAAGCACGGGGGTGGCAGCATCATGTTGCAGGGGTGCTTTGCTGCAGGAGGGACTGGTGCACTTCACAAAACAGATGGCATCATGAGGCAGGAAAATTATGTGGATATATTGAAGCAACGTCTCAAGACAGCGAGGAAGTTAAAGCTTGGTCGCAAATGGGTCTTCCAAATGGACAACAACCCCAAGCATACTTCCAAAGTTGTGGCAAAATGACTTAAGAACAACAAAGTCACGGTATTGGAGTGGCCATCACAAAGCCCTGACCTCAATCCCATAGAAAATTTGTGGGCAGAACTGAAAAAGCGTGTGCGAGCAAGGAGGCCTAAAAACCTGACTCAGTTACACCAGCTCTGTCAGGAGGAATGGGCCAAAATTCACCCAACTTATTGTGGGAAGCTTGTGGAAGGCTTCCCGAAACGTTTGACCCAAGTTAAACAATTTAAAGGCAATGCTACCAAATACTAATTGAGTGTATGTAAACTTCTGATCCACTGGGAATGTGATGAAAGAAATAAAAGCTGAAATAAATCATTCTCTCTACTGTTATTCTGATATTTCACATTCTTAAAATAAAGTGGTGATCCTAACTGACCTAAGACAGGGAATTTATACTAAGATTAAAGGTCAGGAATTGTGAAAAACTGAGTATAAATGTATTTGGCTAAAGTGTATGTAAACTTCCGACTTCAACTGTAGTATAATATTGTTGTTGGTGTCTCTGAGAGGGGTATATATAGTATAATATTGTTGTTGGTGTCTCTGAGAGGGGTATATATAGTATAATATTGTTGTTGGTGTCTCTGAGAGGGGTATATATAGTATAATATTGTTGTTGGTGTCTCTGAGAGGGGTATATATAGTATAATATTGATGTTGGTGTCTCTGAGAGGGGTATATATAGTATAATATTGTTGTTGGTGTCTCTGAGAGGGGTATATATAGTATAATATTGTTGTTGGTGTCTCTGAGAGGGGTATATATAGTATAATATTGTTGTTGGTGTCTCTGAGAGGGGTATATATAGTATAATATTGTTGTTGGTGTCTCTGAGAGGGGTATATATAGTATAATATTGTTGTTGGCGTCTCTGAGAGGGGTATATATAGTATAATATTGTTGTTGGTGTCTCTGAGAGGGGTATATATAGTATAATATTGTTGTTGGTGTCTCTGAGAGGGGTATATATAGTATAATATTGTTGTTGGTGTCTCTGAGAGGGGTATATATAGTATAATATTGTTGTTGGTGTCTCTGAGAGGGGTATATATAGTATAATATTGTTGTTGGTGTCTCTGAGAGGGGTATATATAGTATAATATTGTTGTTGGTGTCTCTGAGAGGGGTATATATAGTATAATATTGTTGTTGGTGTCTCTGAGAGGGGTATATATAGTATAATATTGTTGTTGGTGTCTCTGAGAGGGGTATATATAGTATAATATTGTTGTTGGTGTCTCTGAGAGGGGTATATATAGTATAATATTGTTGTTGGTGTCTCTGAGAGGGGTATATATAGTATAATATTGTTGTTGGTGTCTCTGAGAGGGGTATATATAGTATAATATTGTTGTTGGTGTCTCTGAGAGGGGTATATATAGTATAATATTGTTGTTGGTGTCTCTGAGAGGGGTATATATATAGTATAATATTGTTGTTGGTGTCTCTGAGAGGGGTATATATAGTATAATATTGATGTTGGTGTCTCTGAGAGGGGTATATATAGTATAATATTGTTGTTGGTGTCTCTGAGAGGGGTATATATAGTATAATATTGTTGTTGGTGTCTCTGAGAGGGGTATATATAGTATAATATTGTTGTTGGTGTCTCTGAGAGGGGTATATATAGTATAATATTGATGTTGGTGTCTCTGAGAGGGGTATATATAGTATAATATTGTTGTTGGTGTCTCTGAGAGGGGTATATATAGTATAATATTGATGTTGGTGTCTCTGAGAGGGGTATATATAGTATAATATTGTTGTTGGTGTCTCTGAGAGGGGTTTATATAGTATAATATTGTTGTTGGTGTCTCTGAGAGGGGTATATATAGTATAATATTGTTGTTGGTGTCTCTGAGAGGGGTTTATATAGTATAATATTGTTGTTGGTGTCTCTGAGAGGGGTATATATAGTATAATATTGTTGTTGGTGTCTCTGAGAGGGGTATATATAGTATAATATTGTTGTTGGTGTCTCTGAGAGGGGTTTATATAGTATAATATTGTTGTTGGTGTCTCTGAGAGGGGTATATATAGTATAATATTGTTGTTGGTGTCTCTGAGAGGGGTTTATATAGTATAATATTGTTGTTGGTGTCTCTGAGAGGGGTATATATAGTATAATATTGTTGTTGGTGTCTCTGAGAGGGGTATATATAGTATAATATTGTTGTTGGTGTCTCTGAGAGGGGTATATATAGTATAATATTGTTGTTGGTGTCTCTGAGAGGGGTATATATAGTATAATATTGTTGTTGGTGTCTCTGAGAGGGGTATATATAGTATAATATTGTTGTTGGTGTCTCTGAGAGGGGTATATATAGTATAATATTGTTGTTGGTGTCTCTGAGAGGGGTATATATAGTATAATATTGTTGTTGGTGTCTCTGAGAGGGGTATATATAGTATAATTATCATATTTTAGGGAAGATCCAGATACAGACAGTGTTGAAGAAAAAAAAGTTTGTTACTAGAACAGGGGGGCAGGCAAAAAGACAGGTCAAGGGCAGGCAGAGGTCAGTAATCCAGATCAGAGTCCATAAGGTACAGGACGTTAGGCAGGCTCTGGGTCAGGCCAGGCTGGCTCCAGGTGGTGGGGTTGGCTGAGACCAGGCAGCGAAGAGACGTTTCCAAGTCTTGTTTGGCTCGCTCCGACTGGCCGTTGGACTGGGGGTAGAACCCGGGAAACAGGCTGGCCAAAGACCCAATGAGCGTGCAGAACTCCTTCCAGAACCATGGACGAGAACTGAGGACCCCGGTCGGAGACGATGTCCACCGGGATCCCATGGATCCGGAAGACGTGCTGCACCATGAGCTGGGCGGTCTCTTTGGCAGAGGGTAGCTTGGGGAAAGGAATGAAGTGGGCGGCTTTGGAAAACCGATCCACTACAGTCAGGATGGTGGTGTTGCCAACAGAAAGGGGAAGACCCATGACGATGTCCACAGGGTGTGTGTGTATGTGTGTGTGTGTGTGAGTAATCTTAATTGGTGTGATAATGCATTAACCGACTGTTAAATTAGGTCCCCAGGCTTTTATTAGACTGATCTAAGCCCTGTTAAAACCTCTGAAAGATCCTCCCCTTTTTTTCAAATTTCGCCTGAAATGACATACTTAAATCTAACTGCCTGTAGCTCAGGCCCTGAAGCAAGGATATGTATATTCTTGGTACCATTTGAAAGGAAACACATTGAAGTTTTTGGAAATGTGAAAGGAATGTAGGAGAATATAACACAATAGATCTGGTAAAAGATAATACAAAGAAAAAACTAACCGTTCTTTTGTATTTTTTTTGTACCATCATATTTGAAATGCAAGAGAAAGGCCATAATGTATTATTCCAGCCCAGGTGCGATATACATTTTGGCCACTAGATGGCAGCAGTGTATGTGCAAAGTTTTAGACGGATCCAATGAACTATTGCATTTCTGTTCAAAATGTTGTATCAAGACTGCCCAAATATACCTAATTTGTTTATTAATAACTTTTCATGTTCAAAATTGAGCACTCTCCTCAAACAATAGCATGGTATTATTTCACTGTAATAACTACTGTAAATTGAACAGTGCAGTTAGATTAACAAGAATTAAAGTTTTCTGCCAATATCAGATATGTCTATGTCCTGGGAAATGTTCTTGTTACTTACAACCTCATGCTAATAGCATTAGCCTAAGTTTGCTCAACAGTCCCGCAGGGGACCCACCAATCCTGAAGAAGTTTTAAGGAGCTTTTTGGTCCTAGACTTGACGTTCCGGTACCGCTTGCCGTGCGGTAGCAGAGAGAACAGTCTATGACTTGGGTGAATGGAGTCAGACAATTTTTTGGGCCTCCTCTGACACACGCCTAGTATATAGGTCCTGGATGGCAGGAAGCTTAACCCCAGTGATGTACTGGGCCGTACGCACTACCCTCTGTAGCACCTTACGGTCAGATGCCGAGCTGTTGCCATACCAGGCGGTGATGCAACCGGTCAGGATGCTCTCGATAGTGCAGCTGTAGAACTTTTTGAGGATCTGGGGAACCATGCAGAATATTTTCAGTCTCCTGAGGGGAAAAAGTTGTTGTCGTGCCCTCTTCAAAACTGTCTCAGTGTGTTTGAACCACGATAGTTCGGCGATGATGTGGACACCAAGGAACTAAACACTCTCGACCCGCTCCACTTCAGCCCCTTCGTTTCCTGTAGTCCACGATCATCTCCTTTGTCTTGCTCACATTGAGGGAGAGGTTGTTGTCCTGACACCACGCTGCCAGGTCTCTGACCTCCTCCCTATAGGCTCTCTCATGAATAAAGGGCATTGGATAACATGAATAAAGGGCATTGGATAACATGAATAAAGGGCATTGGATAACATGAATAAAGGGCATTGGATAACATGAATAAAGGGCATTGGATAACATGAATAAAGGGCATTGGATAATATGAATAAAGGGCATTGGATAACATGAATAAAGGGCATTGGATAACATGAATAAAGGGCATTGGATAATATGAATAAAGGGCATTGGATAACATGAATAAAGGGCATTGGATAATATGAATAAAGGGCATTGGATAACATGAATAAAGGGCATTGGATAATATGAATAAAGGGCATTGGATAACATGAATAATGGCAAATAACCTGATTGGGATGGTATTCCTCCTGAGGTCTAAAGTTTTGGAACCAATTAGGTCCACTGTTACTTGAAATGATTAACCTGTTAGGGCTAGGGGGCAGTATTGACACGGCTGGATAAAAAAACATACCCGATTTAATCTGGTTACCACTCCTACCCAGTAACTAGAATATGCGAATATGCATATACTTATTACATATGGATAGAAAACACCCTAAATTTTCTAAAACTGTTTGAATGGTGTCTGTGAGTATAACAGAACTCATTTGGCAGGCAAAACCCTGAGACATTTTCTGACAGGAAGTGGATACCTGATGTGTTGTATTACCTTTAAACCTATCCCATTGAAAAACACAGGGGCTGAGGAATATTTTGGCACTTCCTATTGCTTCCACTAGATGTCACCAGCCTTTACAAAGTGTTTTGAGTCTTCTGGAGGGAGATCTGACCGAACAAGAGCCATGGAACGATGATGGCCCATTAGACACCTGGCGCGCGAGTTCATGTTGGGTACCCTCGTTCCAATACGTTATAAAAGAGTATGCATTCGTCCACCTTGAATATTATTCATGTTCTGGTTAAAAAAGGCCCTAATGATTTATGCTATACAACGTTTGACATGTTTGAACGAACGTAAATATATTTTTTCCCCTCGTTCATGACGAGAAGTCCGGCTGGCTTAGATCATGTGCTAACAAGACGGAGATTTTTGGACATAAATGATGAGCTTTTTTGAACAAAACTACATTCGTTATGGACCTGTGATACCTGGAAGTGACAACTGATGAAGAGAATCAAAGGTAATGGATTATTTACATAGTATTTTCGATTTTAGATCTCCCCAACATGACGTCTAGTCTGTATCGCAACGCGTATTTTTCTGGGCGCAGTGCTCAGATTATTGCAAAGTGTGATTTCCCAGTAAGGTTATTTTTAAATCTGGCAAGTTGATTGCGTTCAAGAGATGTAAATCTATAATTCTTTAAATGACAATATAATATTTTACCAATGTTTTCTCATTTTAATTATTTAATTTGTGACGCTGACTTGACTGCCGGTTATTGGAGGGAAACGATTTCCTCAACATCAATGCCATAGTAAAACGCTGTTTTTGGATATAAATATGAACTTGATAGAACTAAAAATGCATGCATTGTCTAACATAATGTCCTAGGAGTGTCATCTGATGGAGATTGTAAAAGGTTAGTGCATCATTTTAGCTGGTTTTATGGTTTTGGTGACCCTGTCTTTGACTTGACAAAACATTACACACAACTCTTGTAAATGTACTGTCCTAACATACTCTAAATTTATGCTTTCGCCGTAAAACCTTTTTGAAATCGTAAAACGTGGTTAGATTAAGGAGATGTTTATCTTTCAAAGGGTGTAAAATAGTTGTATGTTTGAAAAATTTGAATTTTGACATTTATTCGGATTCAAATTTGCCGCTCTTGAAATGCACCTGCTGTTGATGGAGTGCACCACGGGTGGCACGCTAGCGTCCCACCTAGCCCATAGAGGTTAACACAGCCATTCACAAAGGTTCATTTGGAACTTTGGTTTTATATGTAAAAAAAGAAATACAGGTAAGGACATCACCCAGTCAACAAGCTCACAACAGGAAGTGGCTCTAACTGCCGTCCTCTAACTTTTATAAACACATATATTCAAATATTTTCATAAATTCTGTCGTCCCCATCTCAAAACTTACCCTAATTAGTACATCTGGACCAAATACAGGTTTGTTATTAAAAAAAAGAATGTTTTCCTCCGATAACCTCTATCGATTACATGTCTTTCATGCTTCATCAGAAACCAAAGCTCCTTGGGCAGATCCGTCTCTCAACGCAGAAAATACTTTTGATAGACTAGTATGGTTATATCTCTGGTCGGTTTTGGAAAATATGGGACTTGGCTCCAATTTCTTTCATATGATTAAAATACTATATGTCAATCCCTTAGCCATAGCAATAACAGGCAATGCCTGCTCTGTTCTGTTCAGAATAACTAGAAGTAGTAGGCAAGGAGATTCCATCTCACCACTGCTATTTTTATTTTCTACCTGGTCCAGGCATTTTGACAATGAAAAGAAATTACACCAATATCTCTCAATTCTACGGGGCATAACATCTCATTATACGCCAACAATATCTTACTTTATTCATACATTGTATCTCAAAAACTTTGAAGATCATAGACAAATTCAGCTCCATCTCAAGTTATAAAATAAATCTAACCAAATCTGACCTACTGCCGCTTTCGTGTAAATTCAGTACTGAGAGTGAGTTGGTAATTTCTTCAAACAATCCACCCCTATGGTGGAACAAGCTCCCTCACGACGCCAGGACAGCGGAGTCAATCACCACCTTCCGGAGACACCTGAAACCCCACCTCTTTAAGGAATACCTGGGATAGGACAAAGTAATCCTTCTAACCCCCCCCCCCTAAAAGATTTAGATGCACTATTGTAAAGTGGTTGTTCCACTGGATATCATAAGGTGAATGCACCAATTTGTAAGTCGCTCTGGATAAGAGCGTCTGATAAATGACTTAAATGTAAATGTAAAATGTAATATCGATTAATTATTGCAATAATGAAACCGTCAACCCAACAGTCTTGACTGTTGGGCTGAGAGCCTAACTGAAAATGAAAATGATATTATATAGGTCCTGGTTCCAACTCCCATAAACCACCTTTTTTTTTATCTACACAGGATGGTGTTTTACCCCCAGCCCAGCTTAGTTTCCCAGATGCCAGGAAGATGAGACAATGAGAGATTGTTCTAAACTCCTCCAAGCTCTCTCTATCTCGGGTCACACACACCACATCTTGTCTATGAAATGCCAGCTGTAGGTTTTTAGGCTCCTCTCAGTTCACACAGACATTTGATGAGAACAGAAATGTCTTACTAATTTCTTTGTCTTTTTTTCAATGTAACCTTTATTTAACTCGACAAGTCAGTTAAGAACAATTTCTTATTTACAATGATGGCCTACCCCGGCCAAATACAGATGACGCCGGGCCAATTGTGCGCCACCCCACTCACGGCCAGATGTGATGCAGTCTGGATTCGAACCAGGTACTGCAGTGTTCATATAATAAGACCTGTTCATGTAAATACATGCCAGAACATTCCAAATAGTATTTTAAAAATTATTCCAATATTCACCTATTTGTTCTTTCAAATAAAGTTTATCTAAGTACCTGTTTTGAAATGTCTTGAAAATTATTTGAAATACCTGAAATAACATTAAAACCCAGGTCTGCACCTGTCATATTTCATCACTTCACATTCAGGTATTTTACTGACTGTTCATATTTTAGATACAGTGCCTTGCAAAAGTATTCATCCCCCTTGGCGTTTTTCCTATTTTGTTGCATTACAACCTGTAATTTAAATTGATTTTTATTTGGATTTCATGTAATGGACAAACACAAAATAGTCCAAATTGGTGAAGTGAAATGAAAAAAACAACTTGTTAAAAAAAATTCTAACATTTTAAAAAAACTGAAAAGTGGTGCGTGCATACTGTATTCACCCCTTTGCTATGAAGCCCCTAAATAAGATCTGGTGCAACCAATTACCTTCAGAAATCAAATAATTAGTAAATAAAGTCCACCTGTGTGCAATCTAAGTGTCACATTATCTGTCACATGATCTCAGTATATATATATATATATATATATATTTACACCTGTTCTGAAAGGCCCCAGAGTCTGCAACACCACTAAGCAAGGGGCACCATCAAGCAAGCGGCACCATGAAGACCAAGGAGGTCTCCAAACAGGTCAGAGACAAAGTTGTGGAGAAGTATAGATCAGGGTTGGGTTATAAAAAATATCTGAAACTTTGAACATCCCATGGAGAACCATTAAATCCATTATGAAAAAATTGAAAGAATATGGCACCACATCAAACCTGCCAAAGACCAAAGATAACCCTGAAAGAGCTGCTAAGCTCCACAGCGGAGATTGGAGCATCTGTCCATAGGACCACTTTAAGCCGTACACTCCACACAGCTGGGCTTTACTGAAGAGTGACCAGAAAAAAGCCATTGCTTAAAGAAAAAAATAAGCAAACACATTTGGTGTTCGCCAAAAGGCATGTGGGAGACTCTCCAAACATATGGAGAAGGTACTCGGGGTGATGAGAGCTTTTTGGCCATCAAGAAAAACACAATGTCTGGTGCAAACTCAACACCTCTCATCAGCCCGAGAACACCATCCCCACAGTGAAGCATGATGGTGGCAGCATCATGCTGTGGGGATGTCTGTCATCGGCAGGGACTGGGAAACTGGTCAGAATAAAGGAATGATGTATGGCGCTAAATACAGGGAAATTAGTAAGGGAAACCTGTTTCAGTCTTCCAGAGATTTGAGACTGGGACGGAGGTTCACCTTCCAGCAGGACAATGACCCTAATCATACTGCTAAAGCAACACTCCAGTGGATTAAGGGGAAACATTTAAATGTCTTAGAATGGCCTAGTCAAAGCCCAGACCTTAATCTAATTGAGAATCTGTTGTATGACTTAAAGGCTGCTCTACATCAGCAGGAACCCATCCAACTTGAAGGAGCTGGAGCAGTTTTGCCTTGAAGAATGGGCAAAAATCCCAGTGGCTAGATGTGCCAAGCTTATAGAGACATACCCCAAAAGACTTGCAGCTGTAATTGCTGCAAAAGGTGGCTCTACAAAGTATTGACTTTAGGGGGTGAATAGTTATGCACGCTCAAGTTTTCAGTTTTTTTTGTCTTATTTCTTGTTTGTTTCACAAGAAAAAATATTTTGCATCTTCAAAGTGTTAGGCATGTTGTGTAAATCAAATAATACAAACCCCCCCAAAAAATCTATTTTAATTCCAGGTTGTAAGGCAACGAAATAGTAAAAATGGCAAAAGGGAGTGAATACTTTCACAAGCCACTGTAGAAAAGGTTTCAACAGTTTGTGTACTTCATTCTATGCATTGTTTTGTACATAGGGCTTTCTGCACATCATTACAATTCTAATTACATTAAAAAACTATTCCTTTAAGGGGGCCAGTGTGTGTTTAAGATTGTGTGTTTTAGGGTGTGTGTATGATTTCTTTGTGTATGATTTCTGGGTGTATATGTGTGTTGTATACAGATCAGCCTCTCTGATCTCCAGTGAGAAATCACTCCCCCAGCGAGTCCTCTCTCTCTCCTTCCTCTCTCTCCCCCCCCCCTCTCTCTCTCTGTCTTTGCCGTTTCCTGCGATGCACACCGTTGTTTGGGAAAATTACCCTCTCCTGGCTCCCGGGTGGCGGAAGAAAGAGATTGGAGGAGAGAGAGAGAGGGGGGGCTGTGATTGCTGCTATTGTCTAGAGATGGAGGCTCTAAGCCACTGAGAGGATAATTGGCACACAAGGAGGGCTGTGAGAGAGAGAGAGAGAGAGAGAGAGACAGACTATAAAGCTTTTTGTGAATGGGTTAGATTTTGAGCTCAGAGAAGAGAAATACACGCACTCACACACATAGTACACACACACGCTGGTGGTGTGACGGCTGTGTAGGCTGGTGCTGTGACGGCTCTGTAGGCTGGTGCTGTGACGGCTGTGTAGGCTGGGGCTGTGACGGCTGTGTAGGCTGGTGCTGTGACTGTAGTAGGCTGGTTCTGTGACGGCTGTGTAGGCTGGTGCTGTGACGGTAGTAGGTTGGTGGTGTGATGGCTGTGACTGTAGTAGGTTGATGGTGTGACTGCTGTTCCTGTAGGTTCAACAACAATCTACAAGTCCAGTGCAGTTCCATGTGATGTCTGTCATTTGTGTTGGTTTGAATTCCTGTTTTAGGCACATGTCAAGTTACGACTTGACACATGTCAAGTTAGGTTGAAAGTGCTCTGTGCAACAATATATGCGTGTTTGGATTTTCCTCCTGGATTTTCAAGAACATGGCTTGGAAAAACATCTGTAGAAATAGTCTAGTACCTCTAGCGTAGAAATAACATAGTTCTACTTTCTTACCTTATCTTATTCCAATCCACTGCATGGACGTTAAGTATTATATTATTGTTTATATTTCAAACTCTTGGAATGACAACCAATTTAACCAATGTCTCAGCCTCCAGTATTTATGCTGCAGTAGTTTATGTGTCGGGGGGCTAGGGTCAGTCTGTTACATCTGGAGTATTTCTCTTGTCTTATCCGGTGTCCTGTGTGAATTTAAATATGCTCTCTCTAATTCTCTCTTTCTCTCTTTCTCTCTTTCTGTCTTTCTCTCGGAGGACCTGAGCCCTAGGACCATGCCTCAGGACTACCTGGTATGATGACTCCTTGCTGTCCCCAGTCCACCTGGCCGTGCTGCTGCTCCAGTTTCAACCGTTCTGCCTGCGGCTATGGAACCCTGACCTGTTCACCGGACGTGCTTGTTGCACCCTCGACAACTACTATGATTATTATTATTTGACCATGCTGGTCATTTATGAACATTTTAACATTTTAACATCTTGACCATGTTCTGTTATAATCTCCACCCTGCACAGCCAGAAGAGGACTGGCCACCCCTCATAGCCTGGTTCCTCTCTAGGTTTCTTCCTAGGTTTTTGGCATTTCTAGGGAGTTTTTCCTAGCCACCGTGCTTCTTTCACATGCTTTGCTTGCTGTTTGGGGTTTTAGGCTGGGTTTCTGTACAGCACTTTGAGATATCAGCTGATGTACGAAGGGCTATATAAATACATTTGATTTGATTTGATTTGAACGTCTACGGGATGGGTGTCCCTATACCGGGACAGTTGTTGCTAAAGTGCGCTAATGTGACTAGAATGACGTTGTCTACAAAAGCCAACTTTCCCGGGACATAGACATGTCTTATATGGGCTGCAAGCTTAAAGTATTGTTAATCTAACTGCAGTGTCCAATTTACAGTAGCTATTACAGTGAAAAAATAGCATGCTATTGTTTGAGGGGAGTGCACAACAACAAAACACTTTTATCACGGCAACTGGTTTGATACCTTTACCTCTGAAGGTAAATAATGTACTTACATTCAGTAATCTTGCTCTGATTATCATCCTGAGGGTCCCAGAGATAAAATGTAGCTTAGTTTTATTTTATAAAATAAATGTTTATATTTAAATGTAGGAACTGGGGTCTGCAGTTTGACCCTACTGCTGTCTCTGACTCCACACCCACCTCGCCCGGCCATCTAGATGTGAGAAAGTTAGTCTGTAAGCTAATGATCCATCATGTATGACGTTCCTGGGACTGTGTAAACTAAACATTTTTATTACCATATCATTTTTGCATGTTCTCTATAGTTATGTACTTGAATTATGTACTATCAATTGACCTATTCGGCACATTTGAGCAAACTCCCGACAGACTTATAAATATTGTGCAGTGATGTAATTCTTCACTGGATCAGTCTGAAACTTTGCACACACACACTGCTGCCATCTGGTGGCCAAAACCAAAATTACACCTAGACTCCTATCTGAATGTATGGCCTTTCTTTCAAAGATGTATGGTCTTTTACCATATCTAATGTGTTATATTCTCCTACATTAATTTCACATTTCCACAAACTTCAACGTGTTTCCTTTCAATTGCTATCAAGAATATGCATATCCTTGCTTCAGGTCCTGATCTACAGGCAGTCAGATTTGGTTATGTCATTTTAGGAGAAATTTGAAAAATAGGGTCCGATCCTTTAAGAAACAGGAAATCATTTACGGAGCTATATTAGTGCCAACAGAACCTGTATTTTGATTCAATATTTAGATAACGTTTTATTTGCACATATAGAAGTGTTAAATACATTGAAAGAATATTGCATTCAGCTATAAATATCTACTATGATGTATTTACTGTAAATATGCACCTTTTCAATGTATATTCTCAATTTCAATTAGGTAGATATTCAATTAATTCCTTGTCTATAAACTTTACAAACTTTGATTTATTTTTATAATAAGAACACTACACAGTTGAAGTTTAACCGTAGTGGTGTCTTCGAGTTCTCCAGTACAAATTCCGATTCAGGTTTGAAATTAAATTATTTTAAATTCTGTTTCAAAACAACTGTTTGTCAGTTATTAATTAAACCCGCATTTCTGTATTTACGCAGTAGCTCTTTTTCCCATGGTCAGATTAACTCACAGACTGGCCTTGGGTACTGTATAAAAACTACAACTACAGACTGGTCTTGGGTACTGTCTAAAAACTACAACTACAGACTGGTCTTGGGTACTGTATAAAAACTACAACTACAGACTGGCCTTGGGTACTGTATAAAACTACAGACTGGTCTTGGGTACTGTATAAAAACTACAACTACAGACTGGTCTTGGGTACTGTATAAAAACTACAACTACAGGCTGGTCTTGGGTACTGTATAAAAACTACAACTACAGACTGGCCTTGGGTACTGTATAAAAACTACAGACTGGTCTTGGGTACTGTATAAAAACTACAACTACAGACTGGCCTTGGGTACTGTATAAAAACTACAGACTGGTCTTGGGTACTGTATAAAAACTACAACTACAGACTGGTCTTGGGTACTGTATAAAACTACAGACTGGTCTTGGGTACTGTATAAAAACTACAGACTGGTCTTGGGTACTGTATAAAACTACAGACTGGTCTTGGGTACTGTATAAAAACTACAACTACAGACTGGCCTTGGATACTGTATAAAACTACAACTACAGACTGGCCTTGGGTACTGTCTAAAAACTACAACTACAGACTGGTCTTGGGTACTGTATAAAAACTACAACTACAGACTGGTCTTGGGTACTGTATAAAACTACAGACTGGTCTTGGGTACTGTATAAAAACTACAACTACAGGCTGGTCTTGGGTACTGTATAAAACTACAGACTGGTCTTGGGTACGGTATAAAAACTACAACTACAGACTGGTCTTGGGTACTGTATAAAACTACAACTACAGACTGGTCTTGGGTACTGTATAAAACTACAACTACAGACTGGTGTTGGGTACTGTATAAAACTACAGACTGGTCTTGGGTACTGTATAAAAACTACAACTACAGACTGGCCTTGGGTACTGTATAAAAACTACAACTACAGACTGGTCTTGGGTACTGTATAAAACTACAGACTGGTCTTGGGTACTGTATAAAAACTACAACTACAGACTGGTCTTGAGTACTGTATAAAACTACAGACTGGCCTTGGGTACTGTATAAAACTACAACTACAGACTGGTCTTGGGTACTGTCTAAAAACTACAACTACAGACTGGTCTTGGGTACTCTATAAAACTACAACTACAGACTGGCCTTGGGTACTGTATAAAACTACAGACTGGTCTTGGGTAGGCGGTGGGATGAAAAACTACAGAGGGCTGGGACGAGACTGGCGGGCTGTGGGTGGGACTGTATGAAAACTACAGAGTGGTCTTGGGTACTGTATAAAAACTACAACTACAGACTGGTCTTGGGTACTGTATAAAAACTACAACTACAGACTGGTCTTGGGTACTGTATAAAAACCTAGACCTACTAGAAGGGCTGATTCCCCTCACAGATAAACTTTCACTTTACCGAATTAGAAGTATATGGACCCAGGATGAATACTGTAAATAAAGACACTGTAAACATTGCTATGGTGGGTTTGAATGAATCCCAGCCTTAATGGGGTTCACAGATGTGACAGATGGTTTTGCTACTGTTTGATCATTTCCTCCTCGACCTTTCCTGAGTAAGACCTGGATGTTTTGTATTTAATAAATATTTATATTTCTGTTGTCGCTAAACATCACTCCAGATCACAATACTATGAATATCACTCATTAATATCACTCCCAATATCACTCCCAAAATCACACCATACTACGAATATCACTCATTAATATCACTCCCAATATCACTCCCAAAATCACACCATACTATGAATATCACTCATTAATATCACTCCCAATATCACTCCCAAAATCACACCATACTACGAATATCACTCATTAATATCACTCCCAATATCACTCCCAAAATCACACCATACTACGAATATCACTCATTAATATCACTCCCAATATCACTCCCAAAATCACACCATACTACGAATATCACTCATTAATATCACTCCCAATATCACTCCCAAAATCACACAATACTATGAATATCACTCATTTATATCACTCCCAAAATCACACCATACTACGAATATCACTCATTAATATCACTCCCAATATCACTCCCAAAATCACACCATACTATGAATATCACTCCCAAAATCACTCCCAAAATCACACCATACTACGAATATCACTCCCAATATCACTCCCAATATCACTCCCAAAATCACACCATACTACGAATATCACTCATTAATATCACTCCCAATATCACTCCCAAAATCACACCATACTACGAATATAACTCATTAATATCACTCCCAATATCACTCCCAAAATCACACCATACTATGAATATCACTCCCAAAATCACTCCCAAAATCACACCATACTACGAATATCACTCCCAATATCACTCCCAATATCACTCCCAAAATCACACCATACTACGAATATCACTCCCAATATCACTCCCAAAATCACACAATACTATGAATATCACTCATTTATATCACTCCCAATATCACACCATACTACGAATATCACTCCCAATATCACTCCCAAAATCACACAATACTATGAATATCACTCATTTATATCACTCCCAATATCACACCATACTACGAATATCACTCAGTAATATCTAAATATCTAATTTACTTTGGTAATCTTTGGAGGTGACATCATTCTGGCCAGGGGCTACCATTTGGTATGTAGGGGTTAGAGAGTTTAACTTGTATTTGCAATGCTAGTGTGTTTATGTCTGTGTGTGTGTTTGTGTGTGTGTGTGCTAGGTAGTAATTAAATGCGTAGACCTCTCCACTATCTCCTCCTCCAGCAGTAGCAGTGACGCACACACAGACACACACACACACACACACACACACCACACACACACACACACACACACACACACACACACACACACACACACACACACACACACACACACACACACACACACACACACACCGATGAGTCACCCAACCCCCCAGGATCACCCCTCCTTCACTCCCTCCATCGCTCTCTCACTCACTCCCTCCTTCCCTCACTCGCTCCAACCCCCTCTTCCCAGCTTTACCTAACCCACTCTCTCCGCCACTCTGTCCACTCTGTCCCCTCTGTCCCTCTCTCTCCACCACTCTGTCCCCTCTGTCCCTCTCTCTCCACCACTCTGTCCCCTCTGTCCCTCTCTCTCCACCACTCTGTCCCCTCTGTCCCTCTCTCTCCGCCACTCTGTCCACTCTGTCCCCTCTGTTCCTCTCTCTCCACCACTCTGTCCCCTCTGTTCCTCTCTCTCCACCACTCTGTCCCCTCTGTTCCTCTCTCTCCACCACTCTGTCCCCTCTGTCCCTCTCTCTCCGCCACTCTGTCCCCTCTGTTCCCCTCTGTCCCTCTCTCTCCACCACTCAGTTCACTCTGTTCCTCTCTCTCCACCACTCTGTCCCCTCTGTTCCTCTCTCTCTGTCCCCTCTGTTCCTCTCTCTCTGTCCCCTCTGTCCCTCTCTCTCCGCCACTCTGTCCACTCTGTCCCCTCTGTTCCTCCTCTCCCCCTCGCCCCCGCCCCCCCACCACTCTGTCCCCTCTGTTCCTCTCTCTCCACCACTCTGTCCCCTCTGTTCCTCTCTCTCCACCACTCTGTCCCCTCTGTTCCTCTCTCTCTGCCACTCTGTCTACTCTGTCCCCTCTGTCCCTCTCTCTCCACCACTCTGTCCCCTCTGTCCCTCTCTCTCCACCACTCTGTCCCCTCTGTTCTTCTCTCTCCGCCACTCTGTCCCCTCTGTTCCCCTCTCTCCACCACTCTGTCCCCTCTGTTCCTCTCTCTCCGCCACTCTGTCCCCTCTGTCCCTCTCTCTCCACCACTCTGTCCCCTCTGTTCTTCTCTCTCCGCCACTCTGTCCCCTCTGTTCCCCTCTCTCCACCACTCTGTCCCCTCTGTTCCTCTCTCCGCCACTCTGTCCCCTCTGTTCCCCTCTCTCCACCACTCTGTCCCCTCTGTTCCTCTCTCTCCGCCACTCTGTCCCCTCTGTCCCTCTCTCTCCACCACTCTGTTCCTCTCTTTCCACCACTCTGTCCCCTCTGTTCCTCTCTCTCCACCACTCTGTCCCCTCTGTTCCTCTCTCTCTGTCCCCTCTGTTCCCCTCTGTCCCTCTCTCTCCTTTCATCTTCTTTATAGGATACCTGCACAACGTCATAAAACAAAGGTTCACGCTATTCTGCTCCCGGCAAACTACTTCGTGTTTTTAGCAGTTGGTCATGAGCATTTTTTAGAAGTATAGTGTATGTATATACACTGAGTAAGGCAAACATTAGGAACACCTTCCTAATATTGTATTCAGACCTAGGTCTGTTACGGTGACCGTATTATCGCCACACCGACCGGTCACGAGTCACGAAGGCAGGCAAATTCCACGTGACCGTTTAGTCACGGTAACTAGGCTTCTCCAAGCTCTGATGTGACCGTTTAGTCACGGTAACTAGGCTTCTCCAAGCTCTGATGTGACCGTTTAGTCACGGTAACTAGGCTTCTCCAAGCTCTGATGCTGCTGATGGTCGTTAGTAACCTACCAAACGTGCTAACTACCTGATACTCACCACTCTATTATAGTTAGTATAGAACAGGGGTTAGTAGTAGATAGTTATATAGTATAGAACAGGGGTTAGTAGTAGATAGTTCTATAGTATAGAACAGGGGTTAGTATACAACAGGGGTTAGTATAGAACAGGGGTTAGTAGTAGATAGTTATATAGTATAGAACAGGGGTTAGTAGTAGATAGTTCTATAGTATAGAACAGGGGTTAGTAGTAGATAGTTCTATAGTATAGAACAGGGGTTAGTAGTAGATAGTTCTATAGTATAGAACAGGGGTTAGTATAGAACAGGGGTTAGTAGTAGATAGTTATATAGTATAGAACAGGGATTAGTAGTAGATAGTTCTATAGTATAGAACAGGGGTTAGTATAGAACAGGATCAGCGTCTAGAATACAAAAGAAACCAGAAAGAACATAGTAATACAATACATAGTCATAGACCACACCGGATAGTAGTCAAACACCCTACTACGTAAGACACCACCCGCCACTACAAGATACCCTCTGCCACGTCCTGACCAGCTACTAGCAAACCCATCGGTCAGGACGTGACGCTCTATCATTTGAATCAGGGTTGTATCACAGATAAGTGGCCAGATACGTCTCTAAATTAAGCACATGATGCGATTACAGGAGGTGTAGTAGTCTACTGGTATAGTATAACCTAACCTAATATAGAAGCGAGGGGGTTGAGTATGGGGAAGATCTTTCACCATAGAAAAGGCGCCTTTAGAATAGCTTACCTGCATAATCGCATGGGTCACTTTTGATAAGGGTTTCCAGCTAGTGGAAGTTCAGGCGTATAGCCACTGCCAGTGCGCATTGCTGTATAATATAGAACAGGGGTTAGTATAGAACAGGGGTTAGTAGTAGATAGTTCTATAGTATAGAACAGGGGTTAGTAGTAGATAGTTCTATAGTATAGAACAGGGGTTAGTAGTAGATAGTTCTATAGTATAGAACAGGGGTTAGTATAGAACAGGGGTTAGTATAGAACAGGGGTTAGTAGTAGATAGTTCTATAGTATAGAACAGGGGTTAGTAGTAGATAGTTCTATAGTATAGAACAGGGGTTAGTATAGAACAGGGGTTAGTAGTAGATAGTTATATAGTATAGAACAGGGGTTAGTAGTACCCCTAAGTAGTACCCCTAACAATACCCCTAAGCTTCTACCCTCAAGCTTATATATATATATATATGTATATAGCCTCCATATTGACTCTGTACCGGTACCCCCTGTATATAGCCTCCACATTGACTCTGTACCGGTACCCCCTGTATATAGCCTCCACATTGACTCTGTACCGGTACCCCCTGTATATAGCCTCCACATTGACTCTGTACCGGTACCCCCTGTATATAGCCTCCACATTGACTCTGTACCGGTACCCCCTGTATATAGCCTCCACATTGACTCTGTACCGGTACCCCCTGTATATAGCCTCCACATTGACTCTGTACCGTAACACCCTGTATATAGCCTCCACATTGACTCTGTACCGTAACACCCTGTATATAGCCTCCACATTGACTCTGTACCGGTAACACCCTGTGTATAGCCTCCACATTGACTCTGTACCGTAACACCCTGTGTATAGCCTCCACATTGACTCTGTACCGGTACCCCCTGTATATAGCCTCCACATTGACTCTGTACCGGTACCCCCTGTATATAGCCTCCACATTGACTCTGTACCGTAACACCCTGTGTATAGCCTCCACATTGACTCTGTACCGTAACACCCTGTATATAGCCTCCACATTGACTCTGTACCGTAACACCCTGTGTATAGCCTTCACGTTGACTCTGTACCGGTACCCCCTGTATATAGCCTTCACGTTGACTCTGTACCGTAACACCCTGTGTATAGCCTCCACATTAACTCTGTACCGTAACACCCTGTGTATAGCCTCCACATTGACTCTGTACCGTAACACCCTGTGTATAGCCTTCACGTTGACTCTGTACCGGTACCCCCTGTATATAGCCTCCACATTGACTCTGTACCGGTACCCCCTGTATATAGCCTCCACATGGACTCTGTACCGGTACCCCCTGTATATAGCCTCCACATTGACTCTGTACCGTAACACCCTGTATATAGCCTCCATATTGACTCTGTACCGGTACCCCCTGTATATAGCCTCCACATTGACTCTGTACCGGTACCCCCTGTATATAGCCTCCACATTGACTCTGTAATGGTACCCCCTGTATATAGCCTCCACATTGACTCTGTACCGTAACACCCTGTATATAGCCTTCGTGTTGACTCTGTACCGGTACCCCCTGTATATAGCCTCCACATTGACTCTGTACCGGTACACCCTGTGTATAGCCTCCACATTGACTCTGTACCGTAACACCCTGTGTATAGTCTCCACGTTGACTCTGTACCGTAACACCCTGTATATAGCCTCCACATTGACTCTGTACCGTAACACCCTGTGTATAGTCTCCACGTTGACTCTGTACCGTAACACCCTGTGTATAGTCTCCACGTTGACTCTGTACCGTAACACCCTGTATATAGCCTCCACATTGACTCTGTACCGGTACCCCCTGTATATAGCCTCCACATTGACTCTGTACCGGTACACCCTGTGTATAGCCTCCACATTGACTCTGTACCGTAACACCCTGTGTATAGTCTCCACGTTGACTCTGTACCGTAACACCCTGTGTATAGCCTTCACGTTGACTCTGTACCGTAACACCCTGTGTATAGTCTCCACGTTGACTCTGTACCGGTACCCCCTGTATATAGCCTCCACATTGACTCTGTACCGGTACACCCTGTGTATAGCCTCCACATTGACTCTGTACCGTAACACCCTGTGTAGAGCCTCGTTATTGTTATGTAAATGTATTGTGTTACTTTTTGATTGATTCGATTTTTTTACTTTAGTTTATTTAGTAAATATTTTATTACCTCTATTTCTTGAACTGCATTGTGGGTTAAGGGCTTGTAAGTAAGCATTTCACTGTAAGGTTTTACCTGTTGTATTTGACGCATGTGACAAATAACATTTGATTTGATATTAAACATCAAAACATAAAGACCAACGTTTGTAGAAAAACTAAAGTTATATTAATAACTCTAAGTTAAGCATATAGGAAGGCACAGGAGACCAAAGATGCGTAGAAGGGTGTTTTATTTCCTAAGTCCAACAATACCATAACCAGGCGATGAACAAGGAAAGAACGAACCAGACAAAAAACTCAACAGGGTCGGAACACAGTCCAGAAACAAAATAACGTTCTTCCACAAAAATAAATCAGGAAAACAAAACAACCCCAAAACCCCACAAAACCTAAACCTAGCAAGACTAAATACCCCACTAATTACCTAACTCAAAACAGGTGTGACACAAAACCAGACAAAACCAACCGAAAAGGAAAAGAGAATCGGTGGCAGCTAGTAGGCCGGCGACGACGACCGCCGAGCGCCGCCCGAACAGGGAGAGGAGCCACTTTCGGTGGAAGTCGTGACAATTGCCCTCAAATCTTTTGGAGAAAATATCCTGTCTATTTTATTCAGCTTTGTTCAAGTGTATTCTTCATACTATAAAATAATATAAAATAATGCCATGGAATCAAATCTTGTCTGCTAAATGAACTAGTGTAGCCCACAGTCATTTGGCATAGCCAGATCAGGATCTAACGTCAGGACAACTACATTTTCTTCATATCATGTTTCTTTAGACCTGTTGTCACAAGCGTCGTTGTAGGTAGACCAAAACGCCTGATGCCCATGGTCCCTTTCCATCCAATATCTCCTCCCATGTCCACGACTCTAAGTAGCTCTCCTGCTGCTCCTTCCTCCGCTGCTTGGTCCTTTCTTGGTGGGTGGTTCTGTAACAAGCGTCGTTGTAGGTGGACCAAAACGCAGCGGGTATATTTATCATCTTCTTCATTTATTGAAGGAAAAACACTTACACAAAACAACCCACGAAACCAGTCCCGTAAGGAACACAGACTATACAGGAAACAACCACCCACAAACACAAGAGAAAAACTAACCCACTTAAATATGGCCTCCAATTAGAGGTAACGACAACCAGCTGCCTCTAATTGGAGGTCCAATCAAAACCCCAACATAGAAATAGAAAAACTAGATAAACACATAGAAATAGAAAATGTAGAATAAAACCCCAAAAACCCGAAACACACAAAACAAACACCCCCCCCCTGCCACGCCCTGACCAAACTACAATAACAAATAACCCCTTTTACTGGTCGGGACGTGACACCTGTCTAAAATAATGTATTTATTGTGATGGTGTAGGATATATTACATGGATTTATTACACTTTTTAAAATGTAAATGTTCCAAAAGTTTACATCAGTGGCTTGTAGGTTGTGTGTTCGAAGTCAGGAGATGATAAATGTGTTTATGATAATTAACGGTCAATTAAACGTGAGACCGACAGTTATTTGCTGACGAAATGTCATGACCGTCATAGCCCTATTCAGACCATTTCACATTTTCCACATTTTGTTATGTTACAGCCTTATTCTAAAATGGATTAAATCATTTTTTTCCACTCAAAAACTCCAGCATCTTCACAAGGTCCTTTGCTGTTGTTCTGAGATTGATTTTCACTTTTCTCACCAAAGTACGTTTATCGCTAGGAGACAGAACGCGTCTCCTTCCTGAACGGTATGACGGCTGCGTGGTCCCATGGTGTTTATACTTGCGTACTATTGTTTGTACAGATGAATGTGGTACCTTCAGGCGTTTTGAAATTGCTCCCAAGGATGAACCAGACTTGTGGAGGTCTACCATTTTTTTTCTGAGGACTTGGCTGATTTCTTTAGATTTTCTCATGATGTCAAGCAAAGAGGCACTGAGTTTGAGTGGTTTG
Organism: Salmo salar; assembly: GCF_965601325.2. Classification (NCBI taxonomy): domain Eukaryota; kingdom Metazoa; phylum Chordata; class Actinopteri; order Salmoniformes; family Salmonidae; genus Salmo; species Salmo salar. Next base: position 124,196,392 of record NC_138301.1, on the reverse strand, counting down.
TGGAGTGGTTGAAAAACTAGTTTTAATGACTCCAACCTAAGTGTATTTAAACTTCTGACTTCAACTGTATGTAATTTGGACCGTGTCCCTGCTCTTACAAACGGGGATCTGGATCAAAAGCTGTTTTTTAAATAGCAGATTGATGAATTAGTCAAAAAGTTGAAAATAAAAGTGGGCTTCTTCAATAGAAATTTGTTCCTGCCTTTCGCTTATGTCACGTAGGTTGATACTGTACATTGTTATGTTTTCATTTATAAAGCCCTTTTATAAAAAAGTCTCTCTGTTACTAACATCTTTACTGAACTATAGATATACGAGTTACCACCCCCGGTCTTAACTCTTGGTCTCTACGGAGTTAGGTATACAAGCTTTCAGTTTTCTTGCACTTTATTTGTTGATTAAGAACAAGAGAGAGAAGAAGAGATGGACAGAGAGAGACAGAGAGAGAAGAAGAGATGAACAGAGAGAGAGAGAAGAAGAGATGGACAGAGAGAGAGAAGAGATGGACAGACAGAGAGAGAAGAAGAGATGGCCAGATAAAGAGAGAAGAAGGAGAGATGGACAGATAGAGAGAGAGAGAGAGAGAGAGAGAGAGAGGAAGAAGAGATGGCCAGATAAAGAGAGAAGAAGGAGAGATGGACAGATAGAGAGAGAGAGAGAGAAGAAGAGATGAACAGAGAGAGAGAAGAAGAGATGGACAGAGAGAGAGAAGAAGAGATGGACAGACAGAGAGAGAAGAAGAGATGGCCAGATAAAGAGAGAAGAAGGAGAGATGGACAGAGAGAGAGAGAGAGAGAGGAAGAAGAGATGGCCAGATAAAGAGAGAAGAAGAAGAGATGGACAGATAGAGAGAGAGAGAGAGAGAAGAAGAGATGAACAGAGAGAGAGAGAAGAAGGAGAGATGGACAGATAGAGAGAGAGAGAGAGAAGAAGAGATGAACAGAGAGAGAGAGAAGAAGGAGAGATGGACAGATAGAGAGAGAGAGAGAGAGAGAGAGAGAGAGAGGGGAAGAAGAGATGAGCAGTTAAGGAGGAGTAGAGAGCAGAGACTGTGAAGAGTGAGATATCGAGAGGAAGGGGTAATATTTCATGTTCATAGCTCTTTTCGTTTTATGATACGAGTGGGAAGAGAGAGAGCATCACATTTATGACTCATATAATTGTGTGCCCACCCTTCCACACCAGCAGCACTCTGTGTACACAGACACACAGCATCTGCTGCAGGAAAACAAAAGTCAATTTTAGACGTTGCTTGGTGTGAATATCCCATTAGTTACACACAACAACAAAAAAAATGCAGCAGAGAGGTGGAGGGACAATATGCTGCGTGTTTCATCCCCCGAGAGATATAAGTCATAAAACAGACAGAATATTAACGTTGGAGATGTATTTCTCTTCAACAAGTCTTCAACATTAGAGCATACCCATCCATATCTACTGCGTTATTATTATGATGATATTGTTCAGACATGCTCAGGCACCCCTCCGCCCCATAATATCTCTTCCCCATAGTATCTCTGTGTGGCGTGATGTCATCGCCGGCCATGTGTTTTCCCCTAAAACGTTGCGACATTATTTTCTACTGCCAATTAGCTGCACCAGTTACATACAGCTATAGTATAGAACAGAGGTTAGTATAGAACAGGGGTTAGTATAGAACAGGGGTTAGTAGTAGATAGTTCTATAGTATAGAACAGGGGTTAGTAGTAGATAGTTCTATAGTATAGAACAGGGGTTAGTACAGAACAGGGGTAAGTATAGAACAGGGGTTAGTAGTAGATAGTTCTATAGTATAGAACAGGGGTTAGTAGTAGATAGTTCTATAGTATAGAACAGGGGTTAGTAGTAGATAGTTCTATAGTATAGAACAGGGGTTAGTATAGAATAGGGGTTAGTATAGAACAGGGGTTAGTAGTAGATAGTTCTATAGTATAGAACAGGGGTTAGTAGCAGGTAGTTCTATAGTATAGAACAGGGGTTAGTAGTAGATAGTTCTATAGTATAGAACAGGGGTTAGTATAGAACAGGGGTTAGTATAGAACAGGGGTTAGTAGTAGATAGTTCTATAGTATAGAACAGGGGTTAGTAGCAGGTAGTTCTATAGTATAGAACAGGGTTAGTATAGAACAGGGGCTAGTATAGAACAGGGGTTAGTATAGAACAGGGGTTAGTAGTAGATAGTTCTATAGTATAGAACAGGGGTTAGTATAGAACAGGGGTTAGTATAAAACAGGGGTTAGTATAGAACAGGGGTTAGTAGTAGATAGTTCTATAGTATAGAACAGGGGTTAGTAGCAGATAGTTATATAGTATAGAACAGGGGTTAGTATAGAACAGGGGTTAGTAGTAGATAGTTCTATAGTATAGAACAGGGGTTAGTAGTAGATAGTTCTATAGTATAGAACAGGGGTTAGTAGCAGATAGTTCTATAGTATAGAACAGGGGTTAGTATAGAACAGGGGTTAGTATAGAACAGGGGTTAGTAGTAGATAGTTCTATAGTATAGAACAGGGGTTAGTAGCAGGTAGTTCTATAGTATAGAACAGGGGTTAGTATAGAACAGGGGTTAGTATAGAACAGGGGTTAGTATAGAACAGGGGTTAGTAGTAGATAGTTATATAGTATAGAACAGGGGTTAGTAGTAGATAGTTCTATAGTATAGAACAGGGGTTAGTATAGAACAGGGGTTAGTATAGAACAGGGGTTAGTATAGAACAGGGGTTAGTAGTAGATAGTTCTATAGTATAGAACAGGGGTTAGTATAGAACAGGGGTTAGTATAGAACAGGGGTTAGTATAGAACAGGGGTTAGTAGTAGATAGTTATATAGTATAGAACAGGGGTTAGTAGTAGATAGTTCTATAGTATAGAACAGAGGTTAGTATAGAACAGGGGTTAGTATAAAACAGGGGTTAGTATAGAACAGGGGTTAGTAGTAGATAGTTATATAGTATAGAACAGGGGTTAGTAGTAGATAGTTCTATAGTATAGAACAGAGGTTAGTATAGAACAGGGGTTAGTATAGAACAGGGGTTAGTATAGAACAGGGGTTAGTAGTAGATAGTTCTATAGTATAGAACAGGGGTTAGTATAGAACAGGGGTTAGTATAGAACAGGGGTTAGTATAGAACAGGGGTTAGTAGTAGATAGTTATATAGTATAGAACAGGGGTTAGTAGTAGATAGTTCTATAGTATAGAACAGAGGTTAGTATAGAACAGGGGTTAGTATAAAACAGGGGTTAGTATAGAACAGGGGTTAGTAGTAGATAGTTATATAGTATAGAACAGGGGTTAGTAGTAGATAGTTCTATAGTATAGAACAGGGGTTAGTAGTAGATAGTTCTATAGTATAGAACAGGGGTTAGTATAGAACAGGGGTTAGTATAAAACAGGGGTTGGTATAGAACAGGGGTTAGTAGTAGATAGTTCTATAGTATAGAACAGGGGTTAGTAGCAGATAGTTCTATAGTATAGAACAGGGGTTAGTATAGAACAGGGGTTAGTATAGAACAGGGGTTAGTAGTAGATAGTTCTATAGTATAGAACAGGGGTTAGTAGCAGGTAGTTCTATAGTATAGAACAGGGGTTAGTATAGAACAGGGGTTAGTATAGAACAGGGGTTAGTATAGAACAGGGGTTAGTAGTAGATAGTTATATAGTATAGAACAGGGGTTAGTAGTAGATAGTTCTATAGTATAGAACAGGGGTTAGTATAGAACAGGGGTTAGTATAGAACAGGGGTTAGTATAGAACAGGGGTTAGTAGTAGATAGTTCTATAGTATAGAACAGGGGTTAGTAGCAGATAGTTCTATAGTATAGAACAGGGGTTAGTAGTAGATAGTTCTATAGTATAGAACAGGGGTTAGTATAGAACAGGGGTTAGTATAAAACAGGGGTTAGTATAGAACAGGGGTTAGTATAAAACAGGGGTTAGTATAGAACAGGAGTTAGTAGTAGATAGTTCTATAGTATAGAACAGGGGTTAGTATAGAACAGGGGTTAGTATACAACAGGGGTTAGTATAGAACAGGGGTTAGTAGTAGATAGTTATATAGAATAGAACAGGGGTTAGTAGTAGATAGTTCTATAGTATAGAACAGGGGTTAGTAGTAGATAGTTCTATAGTATAGAACAGGGGTTAGTAGTAGATAGTTCTATAGTATAGAACAGGGGTTAGTATAGAACAGGGGTTAGTAGTAGATAGTTATATAGTATAGAACAGGGATTAGTAGTAGATAGTTCTATAGTATAGAACAGGGGTTAGTATAGAACAGGGGTTAGTAGCAGATAGTTCTATAGTATAGAACAGGGGTTAGTATAGAACAGGGGTTAGTATAGAACAGGGGTTAGTATAGAACAGGGGTTAGTAGTAGATAGTTATATAGTATAGAACAGGGGTTAGTAGTAGATAGTTCTATAGTATAGAACAGGGGTTAGTATAGAACAGGGGTTAGTATAGAACAGGGGTTAGTAGTAGATAGTTCTATAATATAGAACAGGGGTTAGTAGCAGATAGTTCTATAGTATAGAACAGGGGTTAGTAGTAGATAGTTCTATAGTATAGAACAGGGGTTAGTATAGAACAGGGGTTAGTATAAAACAGGGGTTAGTATAGAACAGGGGTTAGTAGTAGATAGTTATATAGTATAGAACAGGGGTTAGTAGTAGATAGTTCTATAGTATAGAACAGGGGTTAGTATACAACAGGGGTTAGTATAGAACAGGGGTTAGTAGTAGATAGTTATATAGTATAGAACAGGGGTTAGTAGTAGATAGTTCTATAGTATAGAACAGGGGTTAGTAGTAGATAGTTCTATAGTATAGAACAGGGGTTAGTAGTAGATAGTTCTATAGTATAGAACAGGGGTTAGTATAGAACAGGGGTTAGTAGTAGATAGTTATATAGTATAGAACAGGGATTAGTAGTAGATAGTTCTATAGTATAGAACAGGGGTTAGTATAGAACAGGGGTTAGTAGCAGATAGTTCTATAGTATAGAACAGGGGTTAGTAGCAGATAGTTCTATAGTATAGAACAGGGGTTAGTATAGAACAGGGGTTAGTATAGAACAGGGGTTAGTAGTAGATAGTTCTATAGTATAGAACAGGGGTTAGTAGCAGATAGTTCTATAATATAGAACAGGGGTTAGTATAGAACAGGGGTTAGTAGTAGATAGTTCTATGGTATAGAACAGGGGTTAGTAGTAGATAGTTCTATAGTATAGAACAGGGGTTAGTAGTAGATAGTTCTATAGTATAGAACAGGGGTTAGTATAGAACAGGGGTTAGTATAGAACAGGGGTTAGTAGTAGATAGTTCTATAGTATAGAACAGGGGTTAGTAGTAGATAGTTCTATAGTATAGAACAGGGGTTAGTAGTACCCCTAAGTAGTACCCCTAACAATACCCCTAAGCTTCTACCCTCAAGCTTATATATATATATATGTATATAGCCTCCACATTGACTCGGTACCGGTACCCCCTGTATATAGCCTCCACATTGACTCGGTACCGGTACCCCCTGTATATAGCCTCCACATTGACTCGGTACCGGTACCTCCTGTATATAGCCTCCACATTGACTCGGTACCGGTACCCCCCTGTATATAGCCTCCACATTGACTCGGTACCGGTACCCCCTGTATATAGCCTGGTTATTGTTATGTCATTTTCTCATGTTAATTTTTTTTATTTAATTTTTGTACTATTTCTTGAACTGCATTGTTGGTTAAGGTCCTATAAGTAAGCATTTCATGCTAAGGTCTGCACCTGTTGTATTAGGCACATGTGACAAAGTAGCAGGTATGCTCTCTCTGGCGCTCTAGGTCACCATGCTCCTGCGTCTCAGCCGGATTGACCGGTTTGCCGCACCTCAGACAGAGGTGTCCGGTCCGCTCCTGATCCCCGGCATCGTCATCTTGGTCGGTGTCCTGCGGCTGGAGCAGCGCATCAGGGACGGGGTACTGTCACATGTGCTCCCTCTCCGGCCTCTAGGTCACCAGGCTGCTTGTTATGGCGCACACCTGTCATCATCTTTACGCACACCTGCGCGTCATCAGACTCACCTGGACTCCATCAGACTCACCTGGACTCACCTGGACTCACCTGGACTCCATCAGACTCACCTGGACTCCATCAGACTCACCTGGACTCACCTGGACTCCATCAGACTCACCTGGACTCACCTGGACTCCATCAGACTCACCTGTACTCCATCAGACTCACCTGGACTCCATCAGACTCACCTGGACTCACCTGGACTCCATCAGACTCACCTGGACTCACCTGGACTCCATCAGACTCACCTGTACTCCATCAGACTCACCTGGACTCACCTGGACTCACCTGGACTCCATCAGACTCACCTGGACTCACCTGGACTCCATCAGACTCACCTGGACTCACCTGGACTCCATCAGACTCACCTGTACTCCATCAGACTCACCTGGACTCACCTGGACTCACCTGGACTCCATCAGACTCACCTGGACTCACCTGGACTCCATCAGACTCACCTGGACTCACCTGGACTCCATCAGACTCACCTGTACTCCATCAGACTCACCTGGACTCACCTGGACTCACCTGGACTCCATCAGACTCACCTGGACTCACCTGGACTCCATCAGACTCACCTGGACTCACCTGGACTCCATCAGACTCACCTGTACTCCATCAGACTCACCTGGACTCACCTGGACTCCATCAGACTCACCTGGACTCACCTGGACTCCATCAGACTCACCTGGACTCACCTGGACTCCATCAGACTCACCTGTACTCCATCAGACTCACCTGGACTCACCTGGACTCACCTGGACTCCATCAGACTCACCTGGACTCACCTGGACTCCATCAGACTCACCTGGACTCACCTGGACTCCATCAGACTCACCTGTACTCCATCAGACTCACCTGGACTCACCTGGACTCACCTGGACTCCATCAGACTCACCTGGACTCACCTGGACTCCATCAGACTCACCTGGACTCACCTGGACTCCATCAGACTCACCTGTACTCCATCAGACTCACCTGGACTCACCTGGACTCACCTGGACTCCATCAGACTCACCTGGACTCACCTGGACTCCATCAGACTCACCTGGACTCACCTGGACTCCATCAGACTCACCTGTACTCCATCAGACTCACCTGGACTCACCTGGACTCCATCAGACTCACCTGGACTCACCTGGACTCCATCAGACTCACCTGGACTCACCTGGACTCCATCAGACTCACCTGTACTCCATCAGACTCACCTGGACTCACCTGGACTCCATCAGACTCACCTGGACTCACCTGGACTCCATCAGACTCACCTGTACTCCATCAGACTCACCTGGACTCACCTGGACTCCATCAGACTCACCTGGACTCACCTGGACTCCATCAGACTCACCTGGACTCACCTGGACTCACCTGGACTCCATCAGACTCACCTGGACTCACCTGGACCCACCTGGACTCCATCAGACTCACCTGGACTCCATCAGACTCACCTGGACTCACCTGGACTCCATCAGACTCACCTGGACTCACCTGGACCCACCTGGACTCACCTGGACTCACCTGGACTCCATCAGACTCACCTGGACTCACCTGGACTCCATCAGACTCACCTGGACTCACCTGGACTCCATCAGACTCACCTGGACTCCATCACTACCCTGATTACCTGCCCTATATATGTCACTCCCTTTGGTTCCTTCCCCAGGTGTTATTGTTTTTGTTTCTGTTTCATGTCTGTGAGTTGTTTGATGTTTCTTGCTTTGTATTATGTTGCGTTTATTTATTAAAACACTCACTCCCCGAACTTGCTTCCTGACTCTCAGCGCACATTGTTACAGAAGTCTCTGTATGTAGGTCTCTCTGTATGTAGGTCTCTGTAGGTCTCTGTCTGCAGGTCTCTCTGTCTGTAGGTTGCTGTCTGTAGGTCTCTGTAGATCTCTGTAGTTCTCTCTGTCTGTAGGTTGCTGTCTGTAGATCTCTGTAGTTCTCTCTGTCTGTAGGTCTCTGTAGGTCTCTGTAGTTCTTTATTTCTGTAGGTCTCTCTGTAGTTCTCTCTGTCTGTAGATCTCTGTCTGTAGGTCTCTGTCTGTAGTTCTCTCTGTCTGTAGGTCTCTCTGTCTGTAGATCTCTGTCTGTAGATCTCTGTCTGTAGTTCTCTCTGTCTGTAGGTCTCTGTAGTTCTCTCTGTCTGTAGTTCTCTCTGTCTGTAGGTGTCTGTCTGTAGGTCTCTGTAGGTCTCTCTGTCTGTAGGTCTCTGTAGGTCTGTCTGTAGGTCTCTGTAGGTCTCTGTAGTTCTCTCTGTCTGTAGTTCTCTCTGTCTGTAGTTCTCTCTGTCTGTAGTTCTCTCTGTCTGTAGGTCTCTCTGTCTGTAGGTCTCTGTAGTTCTCTCTGTCTGTAGTTCTCTCTGTCTGTAGTTCTCTCTGTCTGTAGGTCTCTGTAGTTCTCTCTGTCTGTAGTTCTCTCTGTCTGTAGGTCTCTGTAGGTCTCTCTGTCTGTAGGTCTCTGTAGTTCTCTCTGTCTGTAGTTCTCTCTGTCTGTAGTTCTCTCTGTCTGTAGGTCTCTGTAGTTCTCTCTGTCTGTAGTTCTCTCTGTCTGTAGTTCTCTCTGTCTGTAGTTCTCTCTGTCTCTAGGTCTCTGTAGTTCTCTCTGTCTGTAGTTCTCTCTGTCTGTAGTTCTCTCTGTCTGTAGTTCTCTCTGTCTGTAGTTCTCTCTGTCTGTAGTTCTCTCTGTCTGTAGTTCTCTCTGTCTCTAGGTCTCTGCTTCTAGTTCTCTGTCTGTAGGTCTCTCTGATAGGATGCCAGCTAAATGAGTGGAAGAGTGGAATGTTTACCTTCTCTAAGCCTGTGGCTGGACGGCGTTCGCACTTGTTGGATGCATCTCCGCCTTGTTGTTTGTCGTTATGCAACCTGCCGGTGTTTCCCGGGGCTCCCCCATCTGATAGCGGAGTCGAAGGGGCACAGCAAGAGGAGCAAGACAATCAACGATGGTCACATGTCACGAGCCGTGGAAGCTGAAGACAGCGGCCTCCCGCAAAGCAGTCTCCACTCCCAATGAGAGACCCGGAGGGGATACAAATAACATATAGTTTCGCTGCCCTGGAGCCTGATCTTCCTGCACCTTCGTCGATGGGGGTACCTGTGTCTGCGGCCGCAGTGCCTACGCCTACGATTTCTAAGTCGACGTCGGCAACCTCCCATACCTGCTCTGGGTTGAGCGGGGCTTCTCCACCAGTCGGAGGTCTGCACAAGGCGACCCGGGAGCTCCGGGCTCAAGTTATCCTGCCTCTCGCCCATCCATCCAGGGTTCTCCGAATCTTGTAAAGCGTAGGAGTGGGCGGATTTCTTTGTCCTTCTAGCCAGCCGTGATTTTGGGCAGCTCCATGGTAAGAATTGTGAACGTTCCTGGTGCAAAAACAATGTCCCATCCTGGAGCTCGAGTAAATGACATTACCAAGCTGCTCCTGAATGTACTACACCAAGACATGGAAATCGATTCTATCGTAGTCCATGTGGGTTTTAATGACATTATGAAGGGCAGCTCTGAACAGTTGAAACTGGATTTTAAAGAGCTGATTGACTCTCTGCTAGACACTAATAAAAGACCCATCATATCTGGCCCTGATCCCTCTCTGATCCCTCTCTGATCCCTCTCTGAATCGTGGCATTGAACGCTTTAGCACGATTCTTTCTCTTCACAACTGACCACGTGATTATTGCAGGTCAATGTCAGTAACTTTTGTTGACGATTTTGATACTTTTTGGAAACTAAAAAAAAACTTTTATAAGGAGGATGGGATCCACCCAAATCATTTGGGTTCCTGTAGCATTATAAGGCTGCGTTGAGACAATGACTTATCAATGACCCCAAGCCCAGCTCAGTTCATCCCTACCACTGTGTCGCTGAGTCATCACAATGGTTCAGCAAATGCACATTATACCAGAGGCATTGGTAGACACAATGTAAGTAAACTAATTTATGTCCCTCTAACTGCCCCGAATGCCTCTTCTGATCCTACAGCTATTGTCTGCAGTAATCATGTGCCTGTGAATCAGAGTTATACTGTTAGCACTGAGGCGGTGTGCCCAGTAGGAAGTCCACTGTGTGTAGCTCACCCTGCACTAACATAAATAACATGAGCATGTCTACCTCTGCTAAGCTTCCCAGTAAAGCAATGAAAACAAGCAAGCATCCCGGAAAAGTGATTAAAAAAGCTCACGTTGAAATATGTAGCTTAAGAAACAAGGTTCATGAAATTAATAACTTGCTAGTAACAGATGACATTCACATTCTGTGTCACGTTCTGACCAGTAAAGGGGTTATTTGTTATTGTAGTTTGGTCAGGACGTGGCAGGGGGGTATTAGTTTTATGTGGTTCGGGGTGTGTGTTTATGTAGAGGGGTGTTTGGTTAGTGTTTTCCGGGGTTTTTGGGCTATGTTCTATGTTAATATATTTCTATGTTCTAGTCTAGTCTTTGTAGTTCTATGTTTAGTTTATTGATTGGGGCCTTCAATTGGAGGCAGCTGTCTATCGTTGCCTCTGACTGAAGGTCCTATAATTAGGGATGTGTTTGTCATGGGAATTGTGGGAGGTTGTTCATTGTACTGCTGTGTGAGCCTGGTCGGTCGTTTATTGTTTTGTTTATTAGTCGTGTTCACAATAAAAGTTAAGATGAGCACTCAACCCGCTGCGCCTTGGTCCAATTACTACGACGGACGTTACATTCTGACTATCCCTCAAACTCACTTAGACAATACCTTTGATGATGCAGTCGTAGCAACACAAGGTTATAACATCTACAGAAAAGACAGAAATGCCAATGGGGGAGGTGTTGCTGTTTATATTCAGAACCACATTCCTGTAAAGATTAGAGAGGATCTCATGTTAAATACTGTTGAAGTAATATGGCTACAGGTTCATCTGCCTCACCTAATGTCCATTCTGGTGGGAAGCTGCTATAGACCACCAAGTGCTAACAGTCAGTATCTGGATAATATGTGTGAAATGCTTGATAATGTATGTGATATCAACAGAGAGGTATATTTTCTGGGTGATTTAAATATTGACTGGCTTTCATCAAGCTGCCTACTCAAGAAAAAGCTTCAAACTGTAACCAGTGCCTGCAACCTGGATCAGGTTATCAGTCAACCTACCAGGGTATTTACAAACAGCACAGGAATTAAATCAACAATATGTATTGATCACATCTTTATTAATGCTGCAGATATTTGCTTTAAAGCAATATCCAAATCCATAGGATGTAGTGATCACAATATAGAAGCCATATCTAGGAAAACCAAAGTTCCAAAGGTTGGACCTAATATAGTGTATATGTCACGTCCTGACCAGTATAAGGGTTATTTGTTATTGTAGTTTGGTCAGGACGTGGCAGAGGGTATTTTGTTTATGTGGTTCGGGGTGGTGTTTTATGTAGTAGGGTGTTCGATTTATTATTTCTGGGTTTTTGGGGTTATGTTCTAGGTTTGTATTTCTATGTGGTCTCTAGTCTTTTGTATTTCTATGTCTAGTTTATTGGGGTTGGACTCTCAATTGGAGGCAGGTGTTTTCTAGTTGCCTCTGATTGAGAGTCCTATATATGGGTTTGTGTTTGGTTAAGTGTTTGTGGGAGATTGTTTCTTGTTTTGCTGAGTGTGAGCCTGACAAGACTGTTTTGTTGTTCGTGCTTTCTTCGTTTTGTTGTTTTGGTGTTCTCTTTATTTTAAAATAAATATCAAGATGAGCATCCACATTCCTGCTGCGTTTTGGTCCTCTATTCCCGACGACAACCGTTACGAGAACAATAGAATATAAGTATAAGAGGTCATACAATAAGTTTTATAGTGATTCATATGTTGATGATGTAAATAATATTTGTGGGTCTGTTTTTTTTTATAAATGTATTTTATTTAACCACGTAGGCCAGTTGAGAACAAGTATTGAAACACACCTTAGGAGTTTTATATAGTATATTATATTATATTATATTATATTATATTATATTATATTATATTATATATTCCATTCACAGATTCCTGAGGCTTCCAGATTAGCTGTGATTACAGGGCAAAACAGATCAACTGGACGTGGCTAAATATCCAACCATTAAAGGTTTAAGATACGCCTCCGCTCTGATCTGTCCCCTATGTACACTGAAACACAAATATAAACACAACACGCAACCATTTCAAAGATTTTACTGAGTTATAGTTCATATAATGTAATCAGTCAATTGAAATAAATGCAATTGTGTGTGTCGTTTGTAGCTTATGCTATGCGTTGACATCAGCAAACCACTCACACGACACCATACACGTGGTCTGCAGTTGTGAGGCCAGTTGGACGTACTGCCAAATTCTCTAAAAAAACGACATTGGAGGTGGCTTATGGTAGAGAAATGAACATTCAATTATCTGGCAATAGCTCTGGTGGACATTCCTGCAGTCAGCATTCCATTTGAACGCTCCCTCAAAACCTGAGACATCTGTGGCCATTGTGTTGTGTGACAAAACTGCACATTTTAGAGTAGCCTTTAATTGTCTCCAGCACAAGGTGCACCTGTGTAATGATCATGCAGTTTAAATCAGCTTCTTGATATGCCACACCTGTCAGGTGGATGGATTATCTTGGCAAAGGAGAAATGCTCACTAACAGGGATGTAAACATATTTTTGCACAAAATTTGAAAGCAATAAGCTTTTTGTGCGTATGGAACATTTCTGGGATCTTTTTATTTCGGCTCATGAAACATGGGACCAACACTTTACATGTTGTGTTTATATTTTTGTTCAGTGTACATTTAAATGTATAAGAACTGCTACCACATATCACTTACAAAATTGGTACAGGACTCCCACTAACGGGTTTAACAAAAATAGCCTTTTACGAGGCATGCCATAAAATATATTAATGAGCCAGCGATTATTTCCCCTCTCAAATTGTTTTACCACAATGCATCATAATTTACAGTATACTGCTGTAAATATACAGAAAAACAACAATACACTACTTTATTGTTGAATTGTATTGAAAAACGATTCAGCAATTTCTAATTGTAAATATGTAAATGATATATAACTCTTCAGGAATTTCTAATAGTAAATATGTAAATTATATATTACTCTTCAGGAATTGCTAATGGTAAATATGTAAATTATATATTACTCTTCATGAATTTCTAATGGTAAATATGTAAATTATGTATTACTCTTCATGAATTTCTAATGGTAAATATGTCAATTATATATTACTCTTCATGAATTTCGAATAGTAAATGTGTAAATTATATATTACTCTTCATGAATTTCGAATAGTAAATATGTAAATTATATATTACTCTTCAGGAATTTCTAATTGTAAATATGTAAAGGATATATAACTCTTCAGGAATTTCTAATAGTAAATATGTAAATTAGATATTAGTCTTCAGGAATTTCTAATAGTAAAGAAGTAAATTAGATATTAGTCTTCAGGAATTTCTAATAGTAAATATGTAAATTATATATTACAACTGATATTTGGTGTTTTATATCACAAAGGCTTCAAACTGACAGTGACTATAGGGCAAAACTGGCCAGAAGGACATGGCTAGCCACTTAACCGTTAAAGGTTTAAGACCCACTAGCCACTTAACCGTTAAAGGTTTGAGACCCACTAGCCACTTAACCGTTAAAGGTTTGAGACCCACTAGCCACTTAACCGTTAAAGGTTTGAGACCCACTAGCCACTTAACCGTTAAAGGTTTGAGACCCACTAGCCACTTAACCGTTAAAGGTTTGAGACCCACTAGCCACTTAACCGTTAAAGGTTTGAGACCCACTAGCCACTTAACCGTTAAAGGTTTGAGACCCACTAGCCACTTAACCGTTAAAGGTTTGAGACCCACTAGCCACTTAACCGTTAAAGGTTTGAGACCCACTAGCCACTTAACCGTTAAAGGTTTGAGACCCACTAGCCACTTAACCGTTAAAGGTTTGAGACCCACTAGCCACTTAACCGTTAAAGGTTTGAGACCCACTAGCCACTTAACCGTTAAAGGTTTGAGACCCACTAGCCACTTAACCGTTAAAGGTTTGAGACCCACTAGCCACTTAACCGTTAAAGGTTTGAGACCCACTAGCCACTTAACCTTTAAAGGTTTGAGACCCACTAGCCACTTAACCGTTAAAGGTTTGAGACCCACTAGCCACTTAACCGTTAAAGGTTTGAGACCCACTAGCCACTTAACCGTTAAAGGTTTGAGACCCACTAGCCACTTAACCGTTAAAGGTTTGAGACCCACTAGCCACTTAACCGTTAAAGGTTTGAGACCCACTAGCCACTTAACCTTTAAAGGTTTGAGACCCACTAGCCATTTAACCGTTAAAGGTTTGAGACCCACTAGCCACTTAACCGTTAAAGGTTTGAGACCCACTAGCCACTTAACCGTTAAAGGTTTGAGACCCACTAGCCACTTAACCGTTAAAGGTTTGAGACTCACTAGCCACTTAACCGTTAAAGGTTTGAGACCCACTAGCCACTTAACCGTTAAAGGTTTGAGACCCACTAGCCACTTAACCATTAAAGGTTTGAGACCCACTAGCCACTTAACCATTAAAGGTTTGAGACCCACTAGCCACTTTGATCCGTCACCTATATCAATTCAATTGTTAGGGAAACACTACCGCATATCAGTTAAAATGGCACAGCACTCTCACTAACAGGCGCAACGAAACAAAAAGACACACCCCAAAATATGTTAGTGAGTCAGAAATGACAATACTATGCACCAAATAGTACTCAAAAGGTTTTTTGGCGCTCCAAAAATGCAGTATGGTACTGAATTACAGTACATTACTGGCAGCAATTGGCCAGTAAGTTACTGTTCATTTACAGGAAAAGGTTTGTAGGATTCCTAAAATACAGTATATTACTGTATGGGTAGAGCATTCTCACTTACAAGTTGTAATACATATAACCTCTTAGAAGGCATGCAATAAAATGTTACACAATCCACCATAATTTACACTAGGCTACTGTTTTATTTTACAGTAATGTCCAAAATACATCAATTAATTTACGATAATTTACCCTATTCAGTTTATTCAGTATGATTATGTAAGTTACTGATAAAATGACAAAAATTGCTAACAGCACACTCACACACACACACACGGTGGATACAGCTGGCTTTGTGTTTACTTAATCATCATTCACCCTCACCGCCTCAGCTCTGACAAACTCATTCATATTTTATTTTACAACAGAGACAGAAAGAGAGAGAGAGACAGAGAGAAAGAGAGACAGAGAGAGAGAGACAGAGAGAGAGAGAGAGACAGAGAGAGACAGAGAGAGAGAGAGAGAGACAGAGAGAGAGAGAGACAGAGAGAGAGAGAGACAGAGAGAGAGAGAGAGAGAGAGAGAGATTGAAATAAATGGAGAGAGAGAGAGATTGAAAGAAATTGAGAGAGAGAGAGAGAGAGAGGGAGAGAGATTGAAAGAAATTGAGAGAGAGAGAGAGAGAGAGAGAGAGAGAGAAATTGAGAGAGAGAGATTGAAAGAAATTGAGAGAGAGAGAGATTGAGAGACAGAGAAAGAGCGAGAGATTGAGAGACAGAGAAAGGGAGAGAGATTGAGACAGATTGAAAAAAAATGAAATAGAGAGACAGACAGAGAGATAAAGAGAGACTAAAAGAAATGGAGAGAGAGAGGGAGATAAATAGAGAGAGAGAGAGAGAGAGAGAGAGAGAGAGAGAGAGAGAGAGAGAGAGAGAGAGAGAGAGAAAGAGGCCAGCTGGGTACAGACAGCTGCATGACTGGAAATACAATAACATTTAACTGACTAGGTCCCTTGGTACACTGGATTATTAGCTGATGTACTCCAACATACTCCCCAATATATTCCAATACACTCCCCAGTATACTCCAGCATACTCTGATATACTCCCCAGTATACTCCAATATACTCCCCAGTATACTCCCCAGTATATTCCAATATACTCCCCAATATACTCCACAATACACTCCCCAATACACTCCCCAATATACTCCAATATACTCCCCAATATACTCCTCAATACACTCCCCAATACACTCCCCAATATACTCCCCAGTATATTCCAATATACTCCCCAATATACTCCTCAATACACTCCCCAATATACTCCAATATACTCCCCAATATACTCCTCAATACACTCCCCAATACACTCCCCTATATACTCCCCAGTATATTCCAATATACTCCCCAATATACTCCTCAATACACTCCCCAATACACTCCCCAATATACTCCAATATACTCCCCAATACACTCCCCAATACACTCCCCAATACACTCCCCAATATACTCCAATACACTCCCCAATATACTCCAATATACTCCCCAATATACTCCAATATACTCCCCAGTATACTCCAATACACTCCCCAATATACTCCAATATACTCCCCAATATACTCCCCAATATACTCCCCAATATACTCCCCAGTATACTCCAATATACTCCCCAATATACTCCAGTATACTCCCCAATATACTCCAATATACTCCCCAATACACTCCCTGGTATACTCCAATATACTCCCCAATACACTCCCCAGTATACTCCAATATACTCCAATACACTCCCCAATATACTCCCCAATATATTCCAATGCACTCCCCAATATACTCCAATATACTTCCCAATATACTCCCCAATATACTCCCCAATATACTCCCTGTATACTCCCTGTATACACCAATATACTCCCCAATATGCTCCCCAATATACTCCCCAATATACTCCCCAATGCACTCCCCAATAAACTCCAATATACTCCAGTATACTCCACAATATACTCCCCAATACACTCCCCAATATACTCCCCAATGCACTCCCCAATAAACTCCAATATACTCCAGTATATACTCCAGTATACTCCACCATATACTACAATATACTCCATCATATACTCCAGTATACTCCATCATATAATACAATATACTCCATCATATACTACAATATACTCCATCATATACTACAATTTACTCCATCATATACTACAATATACTCCATCATATACTACAATATACTCCATCAAATACTACACTATACTCCATCATATACCACACTATACTCCATCATATACCACACTATACTCCATCATATACTCCAATACACTCCCCAATATACTCCCCAATATATTCCAATGCACTCCCCAATATACTCCAATATACTTCCCAATATACTCCCCAATATACTCCCTGTATACTCCCTGTATACACCAATATACTCCCCAATATGCTCCCCAATATACTCCCCAATATACTCCCCAATGCACTCCCCAATAAACTCCAATATACTCCAGTATACTCCACAATATACTCCCCAATACACTCCCCAATATACTCCCCAATGCACTCCCCAATAAACTCCAATATACTCCAGTATATACTCCAGTATACTCCACCATATACTACAATATACTCCATCATATACTCCAGTATACTCCATCATATAATACAATATACTCCATCATATACTACAATATACTCCATCATATACTACAATTTACTCCATCATATACTACAATATACTCCATCATATACTACAATATACTCCATCAAATACTACACTATACTCCATCATATACCACACTATACTCCATCATATACCACACTATACTCCATCATATACTCCAATACACTCCATCATATACTACAATATACTCCATCATATACTCCAATATACTCCATCATATATCCAGTATACTCCACCATATACTACAATATACTCCATCATATACTCCAGTATACTCCATCATATACTACAATATACTCCATCATATACTACAATATACTCCATCATATACTACAATATACTCCATCATATACTACAATATACTCCATCGAATACTACACTATACTCCATCATATACCACACTATACTCCATCATATACTCCAATACACTCCATCATATACTACAATATACTCCATCATATACTACAATATACTCCATCATATACTACAATATTCTCCATCATATACTACAATATACTCCATCATATACTACACTATACTCCATCATTTACTCCAGTATACTCCACAATATACTACAATATACTCCATCATATACTCCATCATATACTCCAATATACTCCATCATATACTCCAATACACTCCATCATATACTACAATATACTCCATCATATACTCCAATATACTCCATCATATACTACAGTATACTCCATCATATACTCCAGTATACTCCATCATATACTACAATATACTCCATCATATACTACACTATACTCAATCATATACTACAATATACTCCATCATATACTACAATATACTCCATCATATACTACACTATACTCCATCATATACTCCAGTATACTCCACAATATACTACAATATACTCCATCATATACTCCATCATATACTACAATATACTCCATCATATACTACAATATACTCAATCATATACTACAATATACTCAATCATATACTACAATATACTCCATCATATACTACAATATACTCCATCATATACTACACTATACTCCATCATATAC
This sequence comes from Salmo salar, assembly GCF_965601325.2. Classification (NCBI taxonomy): domain Eukaryota; kingdom Metazoa; phylum Chordata; class Actinopteri; order Salmoniformes; family Salmonidae; genus Salmo; species Salmo salar. The sequence continues at coordinate 124,177,842 of NC_138301.1, read as the reverse complement.
TCCAGTATACTCCACAATATACTACAATATACTCCATCATATACTACAATATACTCCATAATATACTCCAATATACTCCATCATATACTACACTATACTCCATCAAATACTACACTATACTCCATCATATACCACACTATACTCCATCATATACTCCAATACACTCCATCATATACTACAATATACTCCATCATATACTACAATATACTCCATCATATACTACAATATTCTCCATCATATACTACAATATACTCCATCATATACTACACTATACTCCATCATATACTCCAGTATACTCCACAATATACTCCATCATATACTCCATCATATACTCCATCATATACTCCATCATATACTACAATATACTCCATCATATACTCCAATACACTCCATCATATACTACAATATACTCCATCATATACTCCAATATACTCCATCATATACTACAATATACTCCATCATATACTCCAATATACTCCATCATATACTACAATATACTCCATCATATACTACAATATACTCAATCATATACTACAATATACTCAATCATATACTACAATATACTCAATCATATACTACAATATACTCCATCATATACTACAATATACTCAATCATATACTACAATATACTCCATCATATACTACAATATTATCCATCAGCCTTCAGAAAGTATTCACAACCCTTGACTCTTTCCACATGTTATTGTGTCACAGCCTGAATTTAAAATGGATAAAAACATATATATTGTCACTAGCCTACACACAACACACCATAATGTCAAAAGTGAAATTATGTTCCTTCAAATTGTCTTGTGTCAGTAAATATTTTACTCCTTTGTCATGGCAAGCTTAAAGAAGTTCAGGTGGAGCAGGTTGAGAGCTTCAAGTTCCTTGGTGTCCACATCACCAACAAACTAACATGGTCCAAACACACCAAGACAGTCGTGAAGAGGGCACAGCAAAAACCTATTCCCCCTCAGGTGACTGAAAAGATTTGGCATGGGTCCTCAGATCCTCAAAAGGTTCTACAGCTGCACCATCGAGAGCATCCTGACTGGTTGCATCACTGCCTGGTATGGCAACTGCTTGGCCTCCGACTGCAAGGCACTTGAGAGGGTAGTGCGAACGGCCCAGGACATCACAGGGGCCAAGCTTTCTGCCATCCAGGACCTCTATACCAGGCGGTGTCAGATGAAACCCCTAAAAATTGTCAAAGATCCCAGCCACCCTAGTCATAGATTGTTCTCTCTGCTACCGCACGGCAAGTGGTACCGGAGCGCCAAGTCTAGGTCCAAGGGGTTTCTGAACAGCTTCTACCCCCCAAGCCATAAGACTCCTGAACATCTAATCAAATGGCTACCCAGACTATTTGCATTGCTCCCCACCCCCCCCCCCTTTTACACCGCTGCTGCTCTCTGTTATCATCTATACATAATCTCTTCAATAACTCTACCTACATGTACATATTACCTCAACTAACTGGTGCCCCCGGACAATGACTCTGTACCGGTACCCCCCCCCCCCCCCCCCCCCCCTGTATATAGCCTCCTTAGCACTCAGAACCTCAATACTTTCCGAAGGCGCTGTATATCTGAATATTTCAATCGCTTTTTTTCACCCTTTTCACCCCCTGGAGTCGATTGACACACCGATGCGTCAATCTAAGTTACATAAGAAAACAAATCCCCGTCAAAACCCATCAGTTAAAGCTAGAGATATCAGTTGTTGTTCTTTGTTTTTGTTCTCAGTCCACCAGAGCTAGAGCAGTGTTTGTCAGAGTATGAGACATCCCGAAATTCAACTCTTCTAAAAAAAAAAAAAAAAAATTGTTTGATCTACAAACTACTATGGAAAAAGGGGGAGACTCTTACGAACATGGTGTTGTTCTCTGTTTTGCTCTACGACCCCCCCCCCCCCCCCTAGGGTTAGGGGGTAGGGGTTAGGATTAGGGTTAGGGGGTAGGGGTTAGGGTTAGGGTTAGGGTGTAGGGGTTAGGGTTAGGGGTTAGAGTTAGGGGTTAGGGGGTAGGGGTTAGGGGGTAGGGGTTAGATTTAGGGTTAGGGTTAGGGTTAGGGTTAGGGTTAGGGGGTAGGGGTTAGGATTAGGGTTAGGGGGTAGGGGTTAGGCTTAGGCTTAGGGGGTAGGGGTTAGGGGTTAGAGTTAGGGGTTAGGGGGTAGGGGTTAGGGGGTAGGGGTTAGGGGGTAGGGGGTAGGGGGTAGGTTTAGGGTTAGGGGGTAGGGGTTAGGGGGTAGGGGGTAAGAATTAGGTTTAGGGTTAGGGGGTAGGGGTTAGGGTTAGGGTTAGGGGGTAGGGGGTAGGGGGTAGGGGTTAGGGTTAGGGTTAGGGGGTAGGGGTTAGGTTTAGGGTTAGGGGGTTAGAGTTAGGGTTAGGGGGTAGGGGTTAGGGTTAGGGTTAGGGGGTAAGGGTTAGGGTTAGGGTTAGGGGGTAGGGGTTAGGTTTAGGGTTAGGGGGTAGGGGTTAGGGTTAGAGTTAGGGTGTAGGGGTTAGGGTTAGGGGTTAGAGTTAGGGGTTAGGGGGTAGGGTTAGGGGGTAGGGGGTAGGGGGTAGGGGTTAGATTTAGGGTTAGGGTTAGGGTTAGGGTTAGGGGGTAGGGGTTAGGATTAGGGTTAGGGGGTAGGGGTTAGGCTTAGGCTTAGGGGGTAGGGGTTAGGGGTTAGAGTTAGGGGTTAGGGGGTAGGGGTTAGGGGGTAGGGGTTAGGGGGTAGGGGGTAGGTTTAGGGTTAGGGGGTAGGGGTTAGGGGGTAGGGGGTAAGAATTAGGTTTAGGGTTAGGGGGTAGGGGTTAGGGTTAGGGTTAGGGGGTAGGGGGTAGGGGGTAGGGGTTAGGGTTAGGGTTAGGGGGTAGGGGTTAGGTTTAGGGTTAGGGGGTTAGAGTTAGGGTTAGGGGGTAGGGGTTAGGGTTAGGGTTAGGGTGTAGGGGTTAGGGTTAGGGGTTAGGATTAGGGTTAGGGGGTAGGGGTTAGGGTTAGGGTTAGGGTGTAGGGGTTAGGGTTAGGGGTTAGAGTTAGGGGTTAGGGGGTAGGGGTTAGGGGGTAGGGGTTAGATTTAGGGTTAGGGTTAGGGTTAGGGGGTAGGGGTTAGGATTAGGGTTAGGGGGTAGGGGTTAGGCTTAGGCTTAGGGGGTAGGGGTTAGGGGTTAGAGTTAGGGGTTAGGGGGTAGGGGTTAGGGGGTAGGGGTTAGGGGGTAGGGGGTAGGTTTAGGGTTAGGGGGTAGGGGTTAGGGGGTAGGGGGTAAGAATTAGGTTTAGGGTTAGGGGGTAGGGGTTAGGGTTAGGGTTAGGGGGTAGGGGGTAGGGGGTAGGGGTTAGGGTTAGGGTTAGGGGGTAGGGGTTAGGTTTAGGGTTAGGGGGTTAGAGTTAGGGTTAGGGGGTAGGGGTTAGGGTTAGGGTTAGGGGGTAAGGGTTAGGGTTAGGGTTAGGGGGTAGGGGTTAGGTTTAGGGTTAGGGGGTAGGGGTTAGGGTTAGAGTTAGGGTGTAGGGGTTAGGGTTAGGGGTTAGAGTTAGGGGTTAGGGGGTAGGGTTAGGGGGTAGGGGTTAGGGGGTAGGGGTTAGATTTAGGGTTAGGGTTAGGGTTAGGGTTAGGGGGTAGGGGTTAGGATTAGGGTTAGGGGGTAGGGGTTAGGCTTAGGCTTAGGGGGTAGGGGTTAGGGGTTAGAGTTAGGGGTTAGGGGGTAGGGGTTAGGGAGTAGGGGTTAGGGGGTAGGGGGTAGGTTTAGGGTTAGGGGGTAGGGGTTAGGGGGTAGGGGGTAAGAATTAGGTTTAGGGTTAGGGGGTAGGGGTTAGGGTTAGGGTTAGGGGGTAGGGGGTAGGGGGTAGGGGTTAGGGTTAGGGTTAGGGGGTAGGGGTTAGGTTTAGGGTTAGGGGGTTAGAGTTAGGGTTAGGGGGTAGGGGTTAGGGTTAGGGTTAGGGGTAAGGGTTAGGGTTAGGGTTAGGGGGTAGGGGTTAGGTTTAGGGTTAGGGGGTAGGGGTTAGGGTTAGGGGGTAGGTGTTAGGGGGTAGGGGTTAGGGTTAGGGTTAGGGGTAGGGGTTAGGGTTAGGGTTAGGGGGTAGGGGTTAGGGGGTAGGGGTTAGGGTTAGGGTTAGGGGTAGGGGTTAGGTTTAGGGTTAGGGGGTAGGGGTTAGGGTTAAGGTTAGGGGGTAGGGTTAGGGTTAGGGGGTAGGGGTTAGGGGGTAGGGGTTAGGGTTAGGGTTAGGGGGTAGGGGTTAGGGTTAGGGTTAGGGGGTAGGGGTTAGGGGGTAGGGGTTAGGGTTAGGGTTAGGGGGTAGGGGTTAGGTTTAGGGTTAGGGGGTAAGAATTAGGTTTAGGGTTAGGGGGTAGGGGTTAGGGTTAGGGTTAGGGGGTAGGGGGTAGGGGGTAGGGGTTAGGGTTAGGGTTAGGGGGTAGGGGTTAGGTTTAGGGTTAGGGGGTTAGAGTTAGGGTTAGGGGGTAGGGGTTAGGGTTAGGGTTAGGGGGTAAGGGTTAGGGTTAGGGTTAGGGGGTAGGGGTTAGGTTTAGGGTTAGGGGGTAGGGGTTAGGGTTAGGGGGTAGGTGTTAGGGGGTAGGGGTTAGGGTTAGGGTTAGGGGGTAGGGGTTAGGGTTAGGGTTAGGGGGTAGGGGTTAGGGGGTAGGGGTTAGGGTTAGGGTTAGGGGTAGGGGTTAGGTTTAGGGTTAGGGGGTAGGGGTTAGGGTTAGGGGGTAGGGGTTAGGGGGTAGGGGTTAGGGTTAGGGTTAGGGGGTAGGGGTTATGGTTAGGGTTAGGGGGTAGGGGTTAGGGGGTAGGGGTTAGGGTTAGGGTTAGGGGGTAGGGGTTAGGTTTAGGGTTAGGGGGTA
>NC_138301.1:124128012-124168012 GCF_965601325.2 Salmo salar | reverse complement strand
GCTAGGAAAAACTCCCTAGAAAGGCCAAAACCTAGGAAGAAACCTAGAGAGGAACCAGGCTATGAGGCTATGACTGTAGTGAAATAATCCCAGAATGTTGTTGGAAGCCATGTACAGCTCTATGCTGCCTGTGGAGGAACTGACGGAAGGTCAGTTGAGCTTTATTTCCATAATTTAATTGTTTATTGATTTGACGTCAGGTAGTCTGGTACAGTAGTAGGCTACACTGCACCATAACATTACCGTGACCATCTCAAGCGAAACCGTAATGTAACAGGGTACACACTCTTATCTCTTGATGCTCAGAGAGAAACAGCTGATTAGATCTCCGTTCTGCCGAACGCTCCACCGCGCAGCACGGCACGAGGCTGTTCATGGACCAATGGTCTGAGAGTTTATTTGTTTATTTGGATCCTCGTTCGTTTTTAGCAGAAGCAGCAGGTTTTCTTCCTGTGGTCCACACAAAACACAACATGACAAGTAACAGAAAATGATTACTTTAAAGAACTTTAAAATACAAATGTAAAATTGAAACCATAAACAATAAAAATACAACAACACAAACAATAAACCCAGTTACAGACTCATGTGAAGGCTAAATTACAGAGGAAGAACTTCTAGATGCAGAAGCCTTCAAGTCCGGGAAACCTCCAGGGCTGCATGGCATACCAGTTGAGATGTTCAGATGTACTCAAAGGTCCATTATTAACATGTTTTATCCATTCCTATAAAAATGTAAGACTATCAGATACTCAGCAAGGTCGGATTTCACTATTACGGAAACAGGACCCAGATGGTAAATATAAAGATCCAGTCCACCTAATAAACTGAAGACCATTTACACTTCAGTGTTGTGAGCAAAATGAACAGCGCGCATAGAATTAAGAATGGATTGTCAAATATTATTAGTCCTTATTCAGAGCTGACTTTGAAAAGGCTTTTGATAAAGTATGACTGGAATGTAAGTATAAATGCCTGCAATATTTCAATTTTGGATAATCTCTTATTTAACCTGTTGGGGATAGGGGGCAGTATTGACACGGCTGGATAAAAAACGTACCCGATTTAATCTGGTTACTACTCCTGCCCAGTAACTAGAATATGCATATAATTATTGGCTTTGGATAGAAAACACCCTAAAGTTTCTAAAACTGTTTGAATGGTGTCTGTGAGTATAACAGAACTCCTATGGCAGGCCAAAACCTGAGAAGATTTCAAGCAGGAAGTGGCCTGTCTGAGAAGTAGTGTTTCATCTTGGCTCTTTTTATTGAAGACTCAGGATCTGTGCAATAACGTGACACTTCCTACGTCTTCCATAGGGTCTCAGAGCCCGGGAAAACGTTGAACGATATCGAGGCAGGCTCTGGCTGAAACACTTTATCGCTTTTGGCAAGTGGCCACTCAGAGTACTATGGGCTTAGGCGCGTGCCCACTTCGACCGAATGCTTTGTTTTCCTTTGTCTGTTTATCTAAACGCAGATTCCCGGTCGGAATATTATCGCTTTTTTATTAGAAAAATTGCATAAAAATTGATTTTAAACAGCGGTTGACATGCTTCGAAGTACGGTAATGGAATATTTAGAATTCTTTTGTCACGAATTGCGCCATGCTCGTCACCCTTATTTAGCCTTTAGGATAGTGTCTAGAACGCACGAACAAAACGCCGCTGTTTGGATATAACGATGGATTATTTTGGACCAAACCAACATTTGTTATTGAAGTAGAAGTCCTGGGAGTGCATTCTGATGAAGACAACAAAGGTAAGAACATTTTTCTTATAGTAAATCTGACTTTGATGAGTGCTAAACCTGCTGGGTGTCTAAATAGCTAGCCCTGTGATGCCGGGCTATCTACTGAGAATATTGCAAAATGTGCTTTCACCGAAAAGCTATTTTAAAATCGGACATATCGAGTGCATAGAGGAGTTCTGTATCTATAATTCTTAAAATAATTGTTATGCTTTTTGTGAACGTTTATTGTGAGTAATTTAGTAAATTCACCGGCAGTGTTCGGTGGGAATGCTAGTCACATGCTAGTCACATGCTAATGTAAAAAGCTGGTTTTTGATATAAATATGAACTTGATTGAACAAAACATGCATGTATTGTGTAACATAATGTCCTAGGGTTGTCATCTGATGAAGATCATCAAAGGTTAGTGCTACATTTAGCTGTGGTTTGGGTTTATGTGACATTATATGCTAGCTTGAAAAATGGGTGTCTGATTATTTCTGGCTCGGTACTCTGCTGACATAATCTAATGTTTTGCTTTCGTTGTAAAGCCTTTTTGAAATCGGACAGTGTGGTTAGATTAACGAGAGTCTTATCTTTAAAATGGTGTAAAATAGTCATATTTTTGAAAAATTGAAGTAATAGCATATCTAAGGATTTGAATAACGCGCCACAGGATTCAACTGGCTGTTGAGTAGGTGGGACGCAAGCGTCCCACCTAGCCCATAGAGGATAATGGGTTAACGTTATGTATAGTTCCCCTGGGTGTAAAATGTTCAATATAGCCCACTTCTCAGAAAGAATTAAATTGCAAAGAGGAGTAAAACAAGGCTGTCCGCTATTGGCATATCTATTCATTATTTCCATCGAAATGGTAGCTATTAAAATCAGATCCAACAATAATATCAAGGGCCCAAAAATCCAGGGCTTAAAAACCAAAGGTGTCATTGTACGCTGATGATTCATGTTTTTCTTTTAAATCCACAATTTGGATCACCTCCATAGCCTCATAGAGGATATAGATAATTTTTAGAACTTCTCTGGATAACAACCAAATTATGATAAGTGTACTATATTATGTAATGGAACACCAAAAAATACAGCTTTTACATTAACGTGTAGTTTATAAAATGGTCTGACGGTGAAGTGGACATACTGAGTATTCAAATCAAATCCCGAAAGAAAGAAATGTTCTCACTACAAAACATTTTAATAGAAAGGTAGCAAAAATATATAAAATCTTGGTGCCATATATATATATATTTTTTTAAATATATTTTCCTTCATTATTTTCCCCTAACCCAACTACCCCTCCCCTAACACTTTTTTGGTTACTACGTGATTCTATATGTGTTATTTAAAAGTTTGTAACGGGTGTCGTAAGGATCAGACCAAAATGCAGCGGGAACGTTTATACTCATCTTCTTTTTAATGTTGAAGAAGGAAAAACAAACAAATCACATATACAAAAACAATAAACAACACTAAACAGTCCTGTCATGCATACAGACACAAAACAGGAGACAACTACCCACAAATGCCATAGAACAAACACCCCTCTTAAATAAGACCTTCAATTAGAAGCAACGAGGAGCAGCTGCTTCCAATTGAAGGTCAACCCCATTAACTAAACATAGACATAGAAAGACTAGAACTAACATAGAAATAAACTAACAAGAACATAGCCCAAAAACCCCGGAACACTCTAAACAAACACCCCTCTTACATAATAACATAACCCAACAAACCCCGAACCACCCTGCCACGTCCTGACCAAACTACAATAACAAATAACCCCTTTACTGGTCAGAACGTGACAAAGTTTTGATGTCTTCACCATTATTATACAATGTAGACACTAGTAAAAATAAAGAAAAATCCTTGAATGAGTAGGTTTGTCCAAACTTTTTAATGGTACTATATATATATAAACATACCAGTAAAAAGTTTGGACAAACCTACTCATTCAAGGGTTTTTCTTTATTTTTACTATTTTCTACATTGTACAATAATGGTGAAGACATCAAAACTATGAAATAACACATATGGAATCCCGTAGTTACCAAAAAAGTGTTAAACAAATCAAAATATGTTTTATCTTTTAAGTTCTTCAAAGAAGTCACCCTTTGCCTTCTCTCAACCAGCTTCATGAGGAATGCTTTAACAACAGTCTTGAAGGAGTTCCCACATACGCTGAGCACTTGTTGGCTGCTTTTACTTCACTCTGCGGTCCAACTAAACCATCTCAATTGGGTTGATGTCGGGTGACTGTGGAGGCCAGGTCATCTGATGCAGCACTCCATCACTCTCCTTCTTGGTCAAATAGCCCTTACACAGCCTGGAGGTGTGTTGGGTCATTGTCCTGTTGAAAAACAATAGTCCCACTAAGCTCAAACCGGATGGGATGGCGTATCACTGCAGAATGCTGTGGTAGCCATGCTGGTTAAGTGTGCCTTGAATTCTAAATATATCACTGACAGTGTCACAAGCAAAGCACCCCCACACCATCACACCTCCCCCTCCATGCTTCACGGTGGAACAACACATGCAGAGATCGTCCATTCACCTACTCTGCATCTCACAAAGACACAGTGGTTGCAACCAAAAATCTCCTATTTGGACTCATCAGACCAAAGGACAGATTTCCATTCGTCTAATGTCCATTGCTCATGTTTCTTGGCCCAAGCAAGTCTCTTCTTCTTACTGGTGTCCTTTAGTAGTCGTGTCTTTGCGGCAATTCGACCATGAAGGCCTGATTCACAGTCTCCTCTGAATAGTTGATGTTGAGATGTGTCTGTTACTTGAACTCTGTGAAGCATTTATTTGGGCTGTTAACTCTAATGAACTTATCCTCTGCAGCAGAGGTAACTCTGGGTCTTCCTTTCCTGTGGCAGTCCTCATGAGAGCCAGTTTCATCATAGTGCTTGATGGTTTTTGTGACTGCACTTGAAGAAACATTCAAAGTTATTGAAATGTTCCGTATTGACTGGCCTTCATGTCTTAATGGACTGTTGTTTCTCTTTGCTTACGTGAGCTGTTCTTGCCATAATATGGACTTGGTCTTTTACCAAATAGGGCTATCTCCTGTATACCACCCCTACCTTGTCAAAACACAACTGATTGGCTCAAACGCATTCCAGGTGACTACCTCATGAAGCTGGTTGAGAGAATGCCAAGAGTGTTCAAAGCTGTCATCAAGGCAATGGGTGGCTACTTTGAAGAACCTACAATGTAAAATATATTTTGATTTGTTTAACACTTTTTTTGGTTACTACATGATTCCATATGTGATATTTCATCATTTTGATGTCTTCACTATTATTCTACAATGTAAAAAATAGTACAAATAAAGAAAAACCCTTGAATGACTACTGTAGGTGTGTTCCAACTTTTGACTGGTACTGTATATATACCAACAAATATATATGGGGGATTGGAAATGATGCGGACAATTACATTGATAGAAGCCACAACATATCTGCAATATTAGAGCTGATCCACCCCCTAAACAAAATTATAATAATGTGTGGGTCTGTGCTGATTGTGGGTGTTAGAGTGTGTGTGTGTCTCTCTCTCTCTCTCTTCACAGTCCTTGTTGTGCCATGTCAGTGGGTTTGTAATGGCTGTTTGAACCAGCGACGGGTAGGACTGGCTTTGTCTGTCCCTAATTACAGGCTGTTTAGTGGGACTAGCGAAACGTCACAGAGCCCTAATAATCACTCATGTAAAGCTGGCTAGGGGAATTATTGGATTGATTGATGTTTTAGAAAAGTGAAATGAGGAAGTCTCAGCGGCGACAGGAGGAAGGGTGACTGGAAAGTATTCTTAGCAAGCTAGCATAAAGCATTAGGTAGCATGCTGTGTATGTGGAGTAGTGTGAGTCAATGCTGTTTTAGGACAGTGACTACTGGGTATGTGGTGTAGTGTGAGTCGATGCTGTTTTAGGACAGTGACTATTGGGTATGTGGTGTAGTGTGAGTCGATGCTGTTTTAGGACAGTGAGTGCTGGGTATGTGGGATAAGGCTACAGAGACTTCCACCTCAGATTTCATAAAGGGGCGAAGGTCTACTAAACCCATAACTCGATGTGACAGTGGTTACCTATTTTATTTATCAGAGTGGCTGTGGTTCCGGTTGATTCTGCTATGGCTAAAGATACGGATATTTCTGTGCATGTTCAGGATTTTTATTTTAACGTAGCTGCTGTCCACTCTGCTGCTGTCCACTCTGTTGTCTATGTAGCTGCTGTCCACTCTGCTGCTGTCCACTCTGCTGCTGTCCGCTCTGATGTCCGAGTAGCTGCTGTCCACTCTGGTGTCTATGTAGCTGCTGTCCACTCTGCTGCTGTCCACTCTGATGTCTATGTAGCTGCTGTCCACTCTGCTGCTGTCCACTCTGCTGCCGTCCGCTCTGATGTCCGAGTAGCTGCTGTCCACTCTGGTGTCTATGTAGCTGCTGTCCACTCTAGTGTCTATGTAGCTGCTGTCCACTCTGCTGCTGTCCACTCTGATGTCTATGTAGCTGCTGTCCACTCTGCTGCTGTCCACTCTGATGTCTATGTAGCTGCTGTCCATTCTGATGTCTATGTAGCTGCTGTCCACTCTCCTGCTGTCCACTCTGCTGCTGTCTGCTCTGATGTCTATGTAGCTGCTGTCCACTCTGATGTCTATGTAGCTGCTGTCCACTCTGATGTCTATGTAGCTGCTGTCCACTCTGATGTCTATGTAGCTGCTGTCCACTCTGATGTCTATGTAGCTGCTGTCCACTCTGATGTCTATGTAGCTGCTGTGCTGAGTGTTCTGATTCCGTCCCTGCCTCCTTGATCACTGGTGTAGCCTGCAAACTTCATGTGGTACGCAAAACTGTTCTAACTATTGCATTCCATGCCTCAGTAAGCGTAAGTGCGAATTTACATAAATTTTTTCAGAAGGGGAGTAGGCTACATGCGGTATACATGTTTTACACAAAATACATTATCGACATGTTCGTACAAACTTTGTTGTGAGTATTACAAACATAAGCACGACTGCTGAGTTACATGCAGCTGTTTACTCTCTCCACGATATAACAGCATCCCTATCTATGGCACTCTTTTTTACCTTCCGGATACAAGCTCTGCTGCCTAGGACGTTCGTCTGCCCAGAGGTGGAACGCGACAAGATACAGACACGCAGTCAGATTAGTGATCAAATGTTTTGTTTCCATCATCATTGTAAACATTGGCTAAGCAGGAAGCAGACAGGCTATCAAAGAAGTAGTGATCTTTTTGTCATGAACTACCATATGGTAGAAACTATAAAGATTAGCCTAACTAAACACACAAAAATCTGATTGTTTTTGCTTCAATGTGACTTTCCACAGCATGATTCTTCTCCAGTAACGTAGAGTGGCTGAAAATGCACTTCGGGGATGAAATTTCACTTCCTTATCTTATAAAATACATCTTTTTTTTACCAAGACAAATATGATTTTTCATGTTCTGAATTATTCAATAGGGTCTTTCTCTAACATACAGTATCATTAACATGATATTCAACCTGTCAGATGTCCTGACCTATAATACATCTGATAATAAACACCAAGCTCTGTTGGCATAGCAGTGCAGGTTTCTCGTAACTTTTGAGGATTTTACATGTTGTGGTCATCGTCTTCAAAGTTGTTTTAACGGGTCGGAAAAAGACAAACTGGCATGACATGAGCTGAAGTAAATTTAAAAGGTTTTGAAAAAATAAAGCTTGGTATTCAATCAGTGTTCGGCTGACATTTCATATGCAATTTTCCTGATTTAGTCACTCTAATTTTGGCCATTTTACAAGGGTGAAAACTCCAATAACTTTTGAACGGATTATGTTAGAGACATGAGGTTTGGACCATGGGGTTTCTTAGCTCATTGATTGGACACCTTAAGTAATGCTAGAATTTGATAAGTTGATTCCGATTCTGACTAGATGTCACATTGCCGGTAGACTAACAGTGTTGACGCCACGTTACAGGTGGACTAACAGTGTTGACGACACGTTACAGGCAGACTAACAGTGTTGACGCCACGTTACAGGTGAACTAACAGTGTTGACGACACGTTACAGGCAGACTAACAGTGTGGACGCCACGTTACAGGTGGACTAACAGTGTTGACGACACGTTACAGGCAGACTAACAGTGTTGACGCCACGTTACAGGCGGACTAACAGTGTTGACGACACGTTACAGGCAGACTAACAGTGTTGGGGAAGTTACAGGTAGACTAACAGTGTTGACGCCACGTTACAGGTGGACTAACAGTGTTGACGTCACGTTACAGGTAGACTAACAGTGTTGGGGAAGTTACAGGTAGACTAAAAGTGTTGGGGAAGTTACAGGTAGACTAACAGTGTTGACGCCACATTACAGGTAGACTAACAGTGTTGGGGAAGTTACAGGTAGACTAACAGTGTTGACGCCACGTTACAGGTGGACTAACAGTGTTGACGCCACATTACAGGTAGACTAACAGTGTTGGGGAAGTTACAGGTAGACTAACAGTGTTGACGCCACGTTACAGGTGGACTAACAGTGTTGGCGTCACGTTACAGGTAGACTAACACTGTTGACGCCACGTTACAGGTGGACTAACAGTGTGGACGCCACGTTACAGGTAGACTAACAGTGTTGACGCCACGTTACAGGTAGACTAACAGTGTTGGGGAAGTTACAGGTGGACTAACAGTGTTGATGCCACGTTACAGGTAGACTAACAGTGTTGACGCCACGTTACAGGTAGACTAACAGTGTTGGGGAAGTTACAGGTAGACTAACAGTGTTGGGGAAGTTACAGGTAGACTAACAGTGTTGGGGAAGTTACAGGTAGACTAACAGTGTTGTGGAAGTTACAGGTGGACTAACAGTGTTGGGGAAGTTACAGGTGGACTAACAGTGTTGGCGTCACATTACAGGTAGACTAACAGTGTTGACGCCACGTTACAGGTGGACTAACAGCGTTGGGGAAGTTACAGGTAGACTAACAGTGTTGGGGAAGTTACAGGTAGACTAACAGTGTTGGGGAAGTTACAGGTGGACTAACAGTGTTGGGGAAGTTACAGGTGGACTAACAGTGTTGGCGTCACGTTACAGGTAGACTAACAGTGTTGACGCCACGTTACAAATCAAATCAAATTTATTTTTATATAGCCCTTCGTACATCAGCTGATATTCTCAAAGTGCTGTACAGAAACCCAGCCTAAAACCCCAAACAGCAAGCAAAGCATGTGAAAGAAGCACGGTGGCTAGGAAAAACTCCCTAGGAAAAACTCCCTAGAAAGGCCAAAAACCTAGGAAGAAACCTAGAGAGGAACCAGGCTATGAGGGGTGGCCAGTCCTCTTCTGGCTGTGCAGGGTGGATATTATAACAGAACATGGTCAAAATGTTAAAATGTTAAAGTGTTCATAAATGACCAGCATGGTCAAATAATAATAATCATAGTAGTTGTCGAGGGTGCAACAAGCACGTCCGGTGAACAGGTCAGGGTTCCATAGCCGCAGGCAGAACAGTTGAAACTGGAGCAGCAGCACGGCCAGGTGGACTGGGGACAGCAAGGAGTCATCATACCAGGTAGTCCTGAGGCATGGTCCTAGGGCTCAGGTCCTCCGAGAGAAAGACAGAAAGAGAGAAAGAGAGAATTAGAGAGAGCATATTTAAATACACACAGGACACCGGATAAGACAAGAGAAATACTCCAGATGTAACAGACTGACCCTAGCCCCCCGACACATAAACTACTGCAGCATAAATACTGGAGGCTGAGACAGGAGGGATCAGAAGACACTGTGGCCCCATCCGATGATACCCCCGGACAGGGCCAAACAGGCAGGATATAACCCCACCCACTTTGCCAAAGCACAGCCCCCACACCACTAGAGGGATGTCTCCAACCACCAACTTACCGTCCTAAGACAAGGCCGAGTATAGCCCACAACGATCTCCGCCATGGCACAACCCAAGGGGGGGGGGCGCCAACCCAGACAGGAAGACCACGTCAGTGACTCAACCCACTCAAGTGACGCACCCCTCCCATGGACGGCATGGAAGAACACCAGTAGGCCAGTGACTCAGCCCCTGTAAAAGGGTTAGAGGCAGAGAATCCCAGTGGAAAGAGGGGAACCGGCAAGGCAGAGACAGCAAGGGCGGTTCGTTGCTCCAGCCTTTCCGTTCCTCTTCACACTCCTGGGCCAGACTATACTTAATCATAGGACCTACTGAAGAGATAAGTCTTCAATAAAGACTTAAAGGTTGAGACTGAGTCTGCGTCTCTCACATTGGTAGGCAGACCATTCCATAAAAATGGAGCTCTATAGGAGAAAGCCCTACCTCCAGCCGTTTGCTTAGCGATTCTAGGGACAATTACAGGTGGACTAACAGTGTTGGGGAAGTTATAGGTAGACTAACAGTGTTGGGGAAGTTACAGGTGGACTAACAGTGTTGACGTCACGTTACAGGTGGACTAACAGTGTTGACGCCACGTTACAGGTAGACTAACAGTGTTGACGCCACGTTACAGGTAGACTAACAGTGTTGACGCCACGTTACAGGTGGACTAACAGTGTTGGCGTCACGTTACAGGTAGACTAACAGTGTTGGCGTCACGTTACAGGCAGACTAACAGTGTTGACGCCACGTTACAGGTAGACTAACAGTGTTGACGCCACGTTACAGGTGGACTAACAGTGTTGACGCCACGTTACAGGTAGACTAACAGTGTTGACGCCACGTTACAGGTAGACTAACAGTGTTGACGCCACGTTACAGGCAGACTAACAGTGTTGGGGAAGTTACAGGTGGACTAACAGTGTTGACGCCACATGACAGGTAGACTAACAGTGTTGACGCCACGTTACAGGTGGACTAACAGTGTTGACGCCACGTTACAGTTGGACTAACAGTGTTGGGGAAGTTACAGGTAGACTAACAGTGTTGGGGGAGTTACAGGTGGACTAACAGTGTTGGCGTCACGTTACAGGTAGACTAACAGTGTTGACGCCACGTTACAGGTGGACTAACAGTGTTGGGGAAGTTACAGGTAGACTAACAGTGTTGGGGAAGTTACAGGTGGACTAACAGTGTTGAAGCCACATGACAGGTAGACTAACAGTGTTGACGCCACGTTACAGGTAGACTAACAGTGTTGACGCCACGTTACAGGTGGACTAACAGTGTTGGGGAAGTTACTCTGAAAATATAGTTGACCAATTACTTCACAATGGAAAAAGTTCAGCGACGCTAACGCCTCGATCACACCAACAGAGTCATGGCCTTTTGGGTACATCGGAAGTACATTCATTTCCAATGGAACGCTGAGTTTGCCTTTGCAGCATTACGTTGCAGAGGCAGTTGCAGTGCGGTCTGTGTGGTACCCTACGTTGGATTTATCAAGCGTACACTCACACAAACTTGTTTGCTGTAGACGGCTTTAAAGAAATGTTAGCAGAAGGTGAATGTTGAATGTTTGTTACACACATATCGAGATGATGCTGTCGGTGTGTTCAAGGCGTTAAGCTACCCTTAAAAAAATAGAGTTTTACTTTTAGTTACAATGAAAACATCCTAACTACTTTGTGAAAAATTATTATATGTAAATCTGAAATGTTATAGAGGACAAAATGTACTTTGGGGTCATATGTTATCAGAATATATAATTTAGCTTATCACACTAAAAATTATTTGTTTCAAGTGAGAATTAGGCTGAAAAATAACGGAAATATTTAACCAATATTTTATGTTCGTAAAAAGGGTAGTGTGTAGTTCCAATAGCTAGCTACACCGCTGCACGGCAAAACATTCTTTACTGAAAACACTACCTGGATTTCAATTTAGTTCAACTACCTCCAAGCTACCGCAAAATGGAGTTAAATTACAATTTTCAACTACATGTAGTTCATTACTCCCCAACACTGAAGACTAACTGTAACGCTGGGACGTCGTGGGTGTGGAGTCAGGCGCAGGAAACAGAAGCGTTTAGTACAGTGCTTTTTATTACACACCACCAAAAGAGATTTCGCCCAACACAAACGGGCGTATCAAAATACAAAGTCCCTAAAAACCACGATCCACTACACAACACACAGTGTAAATGAATGAAACAAGCCCGCACACAGAACAGGTGGGGAGACGGGCTTAAATATTTCAGCTAATGACCTAATTGAAACAGGTGCAACAAATAAAGGCATAACCAACAGAAAAGGTAAAAAGGGATCGGTGGCAGCTCGTAGGCCGGTGACGACGACCGCCGAGCGCCACCCCGAACAGGAAGAGGAGGAGTCACCCTCGGTAGGAGTCGTAACACTAACAGTCATACGCCAATGACACATCAACTAGGCTTAATTAGCTAGACCATAGAAATTACACTGAAATATTTTTGCTGCTCAAAATACTATTCCGTACCAGCTCTACCCTTTTATAATGACGAGACTAAATTACTTTTTGAATAGTGTATAATCTTTTGTGAGGACTCTATAGTGACCAGACTTTGTCACATAGAAACTAACAAGCAAATAGTTGCAATAGTAGGTCGGTCATTGTAAATAAGAGTTTGTACTTAACTGACTTGCCTAGTTAAATAAAGGTTAAAGGTTACACACGATAGTGGAGATTCAGCGCCATGGACAGCAGCTGGCAGAAATCTGACGTTCAGGACCGCAGAGCATCAGGAGAAACTTCAAGGAGAAGCTTGAAAAGCACAATAACACTTTATTTGTATAGTCCATCTGTAGGTTTCTCTACAGGCTATCTACTAACTCTCTCCTAACCCTAGCCCTAAACCTAACATTAAACCCTCACCCTCACCCTAACCCCAATCCTAACCCTAACCTTAGCAAGCAGTTGCTTATCAACCTCTAGCTTGTTGATAGTATGACCATCTATAAAGCATCTATATGGGACTATCCACATAAAGTACTGAATACAACCACTATTCAAGAATGTGAAAGTCTTTGAGTGGCCCAGCCAAAGCTCAGACTTGAATCCCATAAAAAAATATGTGGAAAGACTTGAAGAGTGCTGTTCACTGCCACTCCTCATCTAACTTAAAATAGAGCTTGAGAAAATCTGGATGGAACATCAGGACTATACAAATAAAATGTGACCGAAACAACTCCTGGCCACAGTTTCGTCACTAGATAACACAGCCACAAAGTCATGAACCCCGCCTATTTCTATAATTTCTGTTTATGAAATCAGATTTTTATATAAACGAATTTTGACTTTGTGGGTTGTTATCTAGTGGAAACCTGGCCACAGGAACAATCTAACTGGGAAATAAATAGGCACAGAAAGGAAGGGCTGAACTCTGAAGGAAGGCCTGAACTATGAAGGAAGGCCTGAACTATGAAGGAAGGCCTGAACTATGAAGGAAGGCCTGAACTATGAAGGAAGGCCTGGACTATGAAGGAAGGTCTGAACTATGAAGGAAGGTCTGAACTATGAAGGAAGGCCTGAACTATGAAGGAAGGTCTGAACTATGAAGGAAGGCCTGAACTATGAAGGAAGGCATGGACTATGAAGGAAGGCATGGACTATGAAGGAAGGTCTGAACTATGAAGGAAGGCCTGAACTATGAAGGAAGGTCTGAACTATGAAGGAAGGTCTGAACTATGAAGGAAGGCCTGAACTATGAAGGAAGGCCTGAACTATGAAGGAAGGCCTGAACTATGAAGGAAGGTCTGGACTATGAAGGAAGGCCAGAACTATGAAGGAAGGCCTGAACTCCAGAAATCCTTGACTTGTTCCTAGTTTGATTGTGTTACAGCCTGAATTCAAAATGTGTTAAAATTGAATATCTCATTTACATAAGTGCTATGACACTCTAAATTGAGATCAGGTGCACCCAATTTCCTTTGATCATCCATGAGATGTCACTACTTGATTGGAGTCCACCTGTGGCCAATTCAGTTGATTGGACATGATTTAGAAAGAAATACACCCGTCTATATAAGGTCCCGCAGTTGGCAGTGCACGTCAGAGCAGGAAATAGACCGCGAAGTCCAAGGAACTGTCTGTAGATCTCTGAGATCGAATTGTGATGAGGCATATATCTGGTTGAAGGGAATTAAACACATTTCTATAGAGCTGAAAGTTTCCAAGAGCATAGTTCTCTCCATCATTTAGAAAATGAAAAGAATATGGAACTACTTAGACTCTGCCTAGATCTGGCCACCCGAACCAAACTGTCGGGAAGGACCTTGGTCAAAGACGTGACCCAGGAGGTGACAGAACTACATAGTTACTTGGCTGAGATGGGACAACCTGCCAGAAGGATAACAGTCTCTACAGCACTTCACCAATCTGGTCTTTATGGGAGAGTGACCAGACGGAAGCCACTCCTGAGAAAAAGGCACATGTAAGCACACCTGGAATTCGCAAAAAGGCATGTAAAAAAACCCTCTGAAAGGCAAAAGATTCTGTGGTCTGATGAGACAAATGTAACTCTTTGGCCTGAATGCAAAGTGCATTCAGGCCAGACCAAAACTCTTGAACGTGCCATCCTTGGCCAGCTCTCTTGCTATCTCTCTCAGAATGACGTTCTTGATCCAAATCAGTCAGGTTTCAAGACTGGTCATTCAACTGAGACTGCTCTTCTCCGTGTCACGGAGGCTCTCCGCACTGCTAAAGCTAACTCTCTCTCCTCTGCTCTCATCCTTCTAGGCCTATCTGCTGCCTTTGATACTGTGAACCATCAGATCCTCCTCTCCACCCTCTCCGAGTTGGGCATCTCCGGCGCGGCTCACTCTTGGATTGCGTCCTACCTGACAGGTCGTTCCTACCAGGTGGCGTGGCGAGAATCCGTCTCCACACCACGTGCTCTCACCACTGGTGTCCCCCAGGACTCAGTTCTAGGCCCTCTCCTATTCTCGCTATACACCAAGTCACTTGGCTCTGTCATATCCTCACATGGTCTCTCCTATCATTGCTACGCAGACGACACACAATTCATCTTCTCCTTTCCCCATTCTGATAACCAGGTGGCGAATTGCATCTCTGCATGTCTGGCAGACATATCAGTGTGGATGACGGATCACCACCTCAAGCTGAACCTAGGCAAGACGGAGCTGCTCTTCCTCCCGGGGATGGACTGCCCGTTCCATGATCTCGCCATCACGGTTGACAACTCCATTCTGTCCTCCTCCCAGTGTGCTAAGAGCCTTGGCGTGACCCTGGACAACACCCTGTCGTTCTCCGCTAACATCAAGGCGGTGACCCGATCCTGTAGGTTCATGCTCTACAACATTCGCAGAGTACGACCCTGCCTTACACAGGAAGCGGCGCAGGTCCTAATCCAGGCACTTGTCATCTCCCGTCTGGATTACTGCAACTCGCTGTTGGCTGGGCTCCCTGCCTGTGCCATTAAATGCCTACAACTCATCCAGAATGCCGCAGCCCGTCTGGTGTTCAACCTTCCCAAGTTCTCTCACGTCACCCCGCCCCTCCGTACACTCCACTGGCTTCCAGTTGAAGCTCGTATCTGCTACAAGACCATGGTGCTTGCCCACGGAGCTGTGAGGGGAACGGCACCTCCGTACCTTCAGGCTCTGATCAGTCCCTACACCCAAACAAGGGCACTGTGTTCATCCACCTCTGGCCTGCTGGCCCCCCTACCTCTGCGGAAGCACAGTTCCTGCTCAGCCCAGTCAAAACTGTTCGCTGCTCTGACACTCCAATGGTGGAACAAGCTCCCTCACGATGCCAGGACAGCGGAGTCAATCACCACCTTCCGGAGACACCTGAAACCCCACCTCTTTAAGGAATATCTGGGATAGGATAAAGTAATCCTTCTAACCCCCCCCTTAAAAGATTTAGATGCACTATTGTAAAGTGGTTGTTCCACTGGATATCATAAGGTGAATGCACCAATTTGTAAGTCGCTCTGGATAAGAGCGTCTGCTAAATGACGTAAATGTAAATGTAAATGTCTGGCAAAAACCAAGCACAGCTCATCACCCATCTATTGCCATCCCTATCGTGAAGCATGATTTGTGACAACACCATGCTATGGAGATGCTTTTCAGCAGCAGGGACTGGGAGACTGGTAAGGAGAGATGGAACAATGAATGGAGACAAATACAGGCAAACGCCTTGATGAGAACCTGCTTCAGAGTACAAACGACCTTAGACTGGGGGGCGAAGATTTACATTCCAACAGAATGATGACCCCCCCCTAAGCACACAGCCAAAGCAACACTGGAATGGCTTCAGAACAAGAATGTGAAAGTCCTTGAGTTTCCCAGCCTAAACTCAGACTTAAATCCTTTTGAAAATATGTGGAAAGACTTGTGGATTGCAGTTCACTGCCGCTCCCCATCTAACTTTTAATGGAGCTTGAGAAAATCTGCAAGGAAGAATGGGAGAAAATCCATAAATCCAGATGTGCAAAGCTGACAGACGTACCCAAAACGACTCAAAGCTGACTGACGTACCCAAAACGACTCACAGCTGACAGACGTACCCAAAACGACTCACAGCTGACAGACGTACCCAAAACGACTCACAGCTGACAGACGTACCCAAAACGACTCAAAGCTGACAGACGTACCCAAAACGACTCACAGCTGACAGACGTACCCAAAACGACTCAAAGCTGACAGACGTACCCAAAACGACTCAAAGCTGACAGACGTACCCAAAACGACTCACAGCTGACAGACGTACCCAAAATGACTCACAGCTGACAGACGTACCCAAAACGACTCACAGCTGACAGACGTAGACGTACCCAAAACGACTCACAGCTGACAGACGTACCCAAAACGACTCACAGCTGACAGACGTACCCAAAACGACTCACAGCTGACAGACGTACCCAAAACGACTCACAGCTGACAGACGTAGACGTACCCAAAACGACTCACAGCTGACAGACGTACCCAAAACGACTCACAGCTGACAGACGTAGACGTACCCAAAACGACTCACAGCTGTAATTGCCGCCAAAGGTGCTTCTACAAAGCATTGACTCAGTGGTGTGAATACCTATGTAAATTAGATATTTATATAAATACATCTGTAAAAATACAACCATGTTTTTATTTTGTCATTATGGGGTATTGTGTGTAGGTGGGTGATAAAAAATAAATAAAAAAAAAACATACGATTTAGTCCATTTTTAAATTCAGGCTGTAATACAACAAAACGTAGAATAAGTCAAAGTCTATGAATATTTTCTGAAGGCATTGTAGACTGTAGCCATCATTGATTGAAAAGGTTTTTGATTTGGGCCTTTTATTTTAAAAAACAGGGAATAAATCTATTGTTCTCTGAAATCTAGACACTTCAGGTTCTCATACTGTGTGTGTGTGTGTGTGTCTGTGTGTGTGTGTGTGTGTGTGTGATATTAAAGGCCCTTGCTGTTATGCTGTGTGTTCGCTGGTGCGTGAGGGAGAGGAGGAGGGAGGGAGGGAGGGAGGGAGAGATTGATGGCGGGAACTGATGCTGCACGCACTGATATGAATCGCCTCATCAACTCCAAATTCGCTGCCTGGCCTCGTGCCTGTGACGCAATCCGTCTCTGCCACAGCCCGTTTCTCAGAGGTTTCCGGATCGCATTTAATTCCTTAACGATCAAAAGGGTAAAACAAATCTATAAATCGATACGGCTCTGTCGCACACAACGTCAAGAGAAAAAGGGGGTTGGTACGAAAATGTCCTGCGGCTACACACACTTATCAATCACCTCGGGAGACGGAGTGGTTATTCTCTCCAGCGGCCGAGGGGTTAAAACACGGAGTATCCCCATGATTACAAATTAGCTGTCCCCATTCAATTTCCACATCTCCTTTCGTTTTCCCCCATTCAATCATTTTATCATTTAATGAACCCTGGCATCTGTCCAGATCCTATTGGAGCAGTCAGTCAGATGTTAAAGCAGAACATTATACAGTCTCGTATAGGAAAAAGGGCCTGTTTTAATAGAATATGTATGGGGAAAAAAATAACTCCTCCGCTATACATATCAGTCAACGAGAAGATAAAGAGAACTTGTCACAACGGGAGATAGAAAAGGAGTTGCGGTAGAATCACTCGGTCGTTGACTTAGGAATCAATGTGACTGAGAGCAACATTCCCGTGCGATGAATGCAGAGTTTTTCTGAATGAAGAGGAGGCTGGTTCCAGAGGTACTGGTCTACTCTGAGAACAGTGTTAGTGGAGGCTGGTTCCAGAGGTACTGGTCTACTCTGAGAACAGTGTTAGTGGGGGCTGGTTCCAGAGGTACTGGTCTACTCTGAGAACAGTGTTAGTGGGGGCAGGTTCCAGAGGTACTGGTCTACTCTGAGAACAGTGTTAGTGGGGGCTGGTTCCAGAGGTACTGGTCTACTCTGAGAACAGTGTTAGTGGGGGCTGGTTCCAGAGGTACTGGTCTACTCTGAGAACAGTGTTAGTGGGGGCTGGTTCCAGAGGTACTGGTCTACTCTGAGAACAGTGTTAGTGGGGGCTGGTTCCAGAGGTACTGGTCTACTCTGAGAACAGTGTTAGTGGGGGCTGGTTCCAGTCAGAGGTACTGGTCTACTCTGAGAACAGTGTTAGTGGGGGCTGGTTCCAGAGGTACTGGTCTACTCTGAGAACAGTGTTAGTGGGGGCTGGTTCCAGAGGTACTGGTCTACTCTGAGAACAGTGTTAGTGGAGGCTGGTTCCAGAGGTACTGGTCTACTCTGAGAACAGTGTTAGTGGGGGCTGGTTCCAGTCAGAGGTACTGGTCTACTCTGAGAACAGTGTTAGTGGGGGCTGGTTCCAGTCAGAGGTACTGGTCCACTCTGAGAACAGTGTTAGTGGAGGCTGGTTCCAGAGGTACTGGTCTACTCTGAGAACAGTGTTAGTGGAGGCTGGTTCCAGAGGTACTGGTCTACTCTGAGAACAGTGTTAGTGGAGGCTGGTTCCAGAGGTACTGGTCTACTCTGAGAACAGTGTTAGTGGGGGCTGGTTCCAGAGGTACTGGTCTACTCTGAGAACAGTGTTAGTGGGGGCTGGTTCCAGAGGTACTGGTCTACTCTGAGAACAGTGTTAGTGGAGGCTGGTTCCAGAGGTACTGGTCTACTCTGAGAACAGTGTTAGTGGGGGCTGGTTCCAGAGGTACTGGTCTACTCTGAGAACAGTGTTAGTGGAGGCTGGTTCCAGAGGTACTGGTCTACTCTGAGAACAGTGTTAGTGGGGGCTGGTTCCAGTCAGAGGTACTGGTCTACTCTGAGAACAGTGTTAGTGGGGGCTGGTTCCAGAGGTACTGGTCTACTCTGAGAACAGTGTTAGTGGGGGCTGGTTCCAGAGGTACTGGTCTACTCTGAGAACAGTGTTAGTGGAGGCTGGTTCCAGAGGTACTGGTCTACTCTGAGAACAGTGTTAGTGGTGGCTGGTTCCAGAGGTACTGGTCTACTCTGAGAACAGTGTTAGTGGGGGCTGGTTCCAGTCAGAGGTACTGGTCTACTCTGAGAACAGTGTTAGTGGTGGCTGGTTCCAGTCAGAGGTACTGGTCTACTCTGAGAACAGTGTTAGTGGGGGCTGGTTCCAGTCAGAGGTACTGGTCTACTCTGAGAACAGTGTTAGTGGAGGCTGGTTCCAGTCAGAGGTACTGGTCTACTCTGAGAACAGTGTTAGTGGGGGCTGGTTCCAGAGGTACTGGTCTACTCTGAGAACAGTGTTAGTGGAGGCTGGTTCCAGAGGTACTGGTCTACTCTGAGAACAGTGTTAGTGGGGGCTGGTTCCAGAGGTACTGGTCTACTCTGAGAACAGTGTTAGTGGGGGCTGGTTCCAGAGGTACTGGTCTACTCTGAGAACAGTGTTAGTGGAGGCTGGTTCCAGAGGTACTGGTCTACTCTGAGAACAGTGTTAGTGGGGGCTGGTTCCAGTCAGAGGTACTGGTCTACTCTGAGAACAGTGTTAGTGGGGGCTGGTTCCAGAGGTACTGGTCTACTCTGAGAACAGTGTTAGTGGAGGCTGGTTCCAGAGGTACTGGTCTACTCTGAGAACAGTGTTAGTGGGGGCAGGTTCCAGAGGTACTGGTCTACTCTGAGAACAGTGTTAGTGGAGGCTGGTTCCAGAGGTACTGGTCTACTCTGAGAACAGTGTTAGTGGGGGCTGGTTCCAGAGGTACTGGTCTACTCTGAGAACAGTGTTAGTGGGGGCTGGTTCCAGAGGTACTGGTCTACTCTGAGAACAGTGTTAGTGGAGGCAGGTTCCAGAGGTACTGGTCTACTCTGAGAACAGTGTTAGTGGAGGCTGGTTCCAGAGGTACTGGTCTACTCTGAGAACAGTGTTAGTGGGGGCTGGTTCCAGAGGTACTGGTCTACTCTGAGAACAGTGTTAGTGGGGGCTGGTTCCAGAGGTACTGGTCTACTCTGAGAACAGTGTTAGTGGGGGCTGGTTCCAGAGGTACTGGTCTACTCTGAGAACAGTGTTAGTGGGGGCTGGTTCCAGAGGTACTGGTCTACTCTGAGAACAGTGTTAGTGGAGGCAGGTTCCAGAGGTACTGGTCTACTCTGAGAACAGTGTTAGTGGGGGCTGGTTCCAGAGGTACTGGTCTACTCTGAGAACAGTGTTAGTGGGGGCTGGTTCCAGAGGTACTGGTCTACTCTGAGAACAGTGTTAGTGGGGGCAGGTTCCAGAGGTACTGGTCTACTCTGAGAACAGTGTTAGTGGGGGCTGGTTCCAGAGGTACTGGTCTACTCTGAGAACAGTGTTAGTGGGGGCTGGTTCCAGTCAGAGGTACTGGTCTACTCTGAGAACAGTGTTAGTGGAGGCTGGTTCCAGTCAGAGGTACTGGTCTACTCTGAGAACAGTGTTAGTGGAGGCTGGTTCCAGAGGTACTGGTCTACTCTGAGAACAGTGTTAGTGGGGGCTGGTTCCAGAGGTACTGGTCTACTCTGAGAACAGTGTTAGTGGGGGCTGGTTCCAGAGGTACTGGTCTACTCTGAGAACAGTGTTAGTGGGGGCTGGTTCCAGTCAGAGGTACTGGTCTACTCTGAGAACAGTGTTAGTGGAGGCTGGTTCCAGAGGTACTGGTCTACTCTGAGAACAGTGTTAGTGGAGGCTGGTTCCAGAGGTACTGGTCTACTCTGAGAACAGTGTTAGTGGGGGCTGGTTCCAGTCAGAGGTACTGGTCTACTCTGAGAACAGTGTTAGTGGGGGCTGGTTCCAGAGGTACTGGTCTACTCTGAGAACAGTGTTAGTGGGGGCTGGTTCCAGTCAGAGGTACTGGTCTACTCTGAGAACAGTGTTAGTGGGGGCTGGTTCCAGAGGTACTGGTCTACTCTGAGAACAGTGTTAGTGGGGGCTGGTTCCAGAGGTACTGGTCTACTCTGAGAACAGTGTTAGTGGGGGCTGGTTCCAGAGGTACTGGTCTACTCTTAGAACAGTGTTAGTGGGGGCTGGTTCCAGTCAGAGGTACTGGTCTACTCTGAGAACAGTGTTAGTGGGGGCTGGTTCCAGAGGTACTGGTCTACTCTGAGAACAGTGTTAGTGGGGGCTGGTTCCAGTCAGAGGTACTGGTCTACTCTGAGAACAGTGTTAGTGGTGGCTGGTTCCACAGGTACTGGTCTACTCTGAGAACAGTGTTAGTGGGGGCTGGTTCCAGAGGTACTGGTCTACTCTGAGAACAGTGTTAGTGGGGGCTGGTTCCAGTCAGAGGTACTGGTCTACTCTGAGAACAGTGTTAGTGGGGGCTGGTTCCAGAGGTACTGGTCTACTCTGAGAACAGTGTTAGTGGGGGCTGGTTCCAGAGGTACTGGTCTACTCTGAGAACAGTGTTAGTGGGGGCTGGTTCCAGAGGTACTGGTCTACTCTGAGAACAGTGTTAGTGGGGGCTGGTTCCACAGGTACTGGTCTACTCTGAGAACAGTGTTAGTGGGGGCTGGTTCCAGTCAGAGGTACTGGTCTACTCTGAGAACAGTGTTAGTGGGGGCTGGTTCCAGCAGGGTACTGGTCTACTCTGAGAACAGTGTTAGTGGGGGCCGGTTCGCAGAGGTACTGGTCTACTCTGAGAACAGTGTTAGTGGGGGCTGGTTCCAGAGGTACTGGTCTACTCTGAGAACAGTGTTAGTGGGGGCTGGTTCCAGAGGTACTGGTCTACTCTGAGAACAGTGTTAGTGGGGGCTGGTTCCAGAGGTACTGGTCTACTCTGAGAACAGTGTTAGTGGAGGCTGGTTCCAGAGGTACTGGTCTACTCTGAGAACAGTGTTAGTGGGGGCTGGTTCCAGAGGTACTGGTCTACTCTGAGAACAGTGTTAGTGGGGGCTGGTTCCAGTCAGAGGTACTGGTCTACTCTGAGAACAGTGTTAGTGGAGGCTGGTTCCAGAGGTACTGGTCTACTCTGAGAACAGTGTTAGTGGGGGCCAGGTTCCAGAGGTACTGGTCTACTCTGAGAACAGTGTTAGTGGGGGCTGGTTCCAGAGGTACTGGTCTACTCTGAGAACAGTGTTAGTGGGGGCTGGTTCCAGAGGTACTGGTCTACTCTGAGAACAGTGTTAGTGGGGGCTGGTTCCAGCAGGGTACTGGTCTACTCTGAGAACAGTGTTAGTGGGGGCTGGTTCCAGAGGTACTGGTCTACTCTGAGAACAGTGTTAGTGGGGGCTGGTTCCAGTCAGAGGTACTGGTCCACTCTGAGAACAGTGTTAGTGGGGGCTGGTTCCAGAGGTACTGGTCTACTCTGAGAACAGTGTTAGTGGAGGCTGGTTCCAGAGGTACTGGTCTACTCTGAGAACAGTGTTAGTGGGGGCTGGTTCCAGAGGTACTGGTCTACTCTGAGAACAGTGTTAGTGGGGGCTGGTTCCAGTCAGAGGTACTGGTCTACTCTGAGAACAGTGTTAGTGGGGGCTGGTTCCAGTCAGAGGTACTGGTCTACTCTGAGAACAGTGTTAGTGGAGGCTGGTTCCAGAGGTACTGGTCTACTCTGAGAACAGTGTTAGTGGAGGCTGGTTCCAGAGGTACTGGTCTACTCTGAGAACAGTGTTAGTGGGGGCTGGTTCCAGTCAGAGGTACTGGTCTACTCTGAGAACAGTGTTAGTGGGGGCTGGTTCCAGAGGTACTGGTCTACTCTGAGAACAGTGTTAGTGGAGGCTGGTTCCAGAGGTACTGGTCTACTCTGAGAACAGTGTTAGTGGAGGCTGGTTCCAGAGGTACTGGTCTACTCTGAGAACAGTGTTAGTGGGGGCTGGTTCCAGAGGTACTGGTCTACTCTGAGAACAGTGTTAGTGGGGGCTGGTTCCAGTCAGAGGTACTGGTCTACTCTGAGAACAGTGTTAGTGGAGGCTGGTTCCAGAGGTACTGGTCTACTCTGAGAACAGTGTTAGTGGGGGCTGGTTCCAGAGGTACTGGTCTACTCTGAGAACAGTGTTAGTGGGGGCTGGTTCCACAGGTACTGGTCTACTCTGAGAACAGTGTTAGTGGGGGCTGGTTCCAGAGGTACTGGTCTACTCTGAGAACAGTGTTAGTGGGGGCTGGTTCCAGAGGTACTGGTCTACTCTGAGAACAGTGTTAGTGGGGGCTGGTTCCAGAGGTACTGGTCTACTCTGAGAACAGTGTTAGTGGGGGCTGGTTCCAGAGGTACTGGTCTACTCTGAGAACAGTGTTAGTGGGGGCTGGTTCCAGAGGTACTGGTCTACTCTGAGAACAGTGTTAGTGGAGGCTGGTTCCAGAGGTACTGGTCTACTCTGAGAACAGTGTTAGTGGGGGCTGGTTCCAGTCAGAGGTACTGGTCTACTCTGAGAACAGTGTTAGTGGGGGCTGGTTCCAGAGGTACTGGTCTACTCTGAGAACAGTGTTAGTGGGGGCTGGTTCCAGTCAGAGGTACTGGTCTACTCTGAGAACAGTGTTAGTGGGGGCTGGTTCCAGTCAGAGGTACTGGTCTACTCTGAGAACAGTGTTAGTGGAGGCTGGTTCCAGTCAGAGGTACTGGTCCACTCTGAGAACAGTGTTAGTGGGGGCTGGTTCCACAGGTACTGGTCTACTCTGAGAACAGTGTTAGTGGGGGCTGGTTCCAGAGGTACTGGTCTACTCTGAGAACAGTGTTAGTGGGGGCTGGTTCCAGAGGGAATGGTGTACTCTGAGAACATGGACATGACATCAGAGGCGGCTTATGGTAGAGAAATCAACATTAAATTCTCTGGCAACAGCTCTGGTTGACATTCCTGCAGTCAGCATGCAAATTGCACGCTCCCTCAAAAGTTGAGGCATCTGTGGCATTGTGTTGTGTGGCAAAACTGCACATTTTAGAGTGGCCTTTTATTGTCCCCAGCACAAGGTGTATCTGTGTAATGATCATGCTGTTTAATCATCTTCTCGAGATGCCACACCTGTCAGGTGGGTGGATTATCTTGGCAATGGAGAAATGCTCACTAACAGGGATGTAAACAGATTTGTGCACAAACATTGAGAGAAATAACCTTTTAGAGCATATAGAACATTTCTGGGATCTTTTATTTCAGCTCATGAAACATGGGACCAACACTTTACATGTTGTGTTTATATTTTGTTCAGTGTGATTTGCAGAATTTTAGTTGTATAAAAATAACGTTTTCCTGTTCAGATGCATTACTTTTAAAATTGTACACTGTCTCTTTAAAACCATCATGTTTGTGTTGACCACATGCAAGATATCGGTAATTCATTGTTGTGATCATTGACGTCCTGAAGTATCCCTTTTCCTTTCTTTCTGTACCCCCAGATGTTTGGATATACTGGTGAAGTTACCATGTTGTTAGCTAACTAATGAGGATATACTGGAAAATGTACCATGTTGTTAGCTAACTAATGAGGATATACTGGGGAAAGTTACCGTGTTGTTAGCTAACTAATGAGGATATACTGGGGAAAGTTACTGTGTTGTTAGCTAGCTACGGGGTCTGAGCCTTCTCAGCTCTCTCATCCACCCGTTACGGGGTCTGAGCCTTCTCAGGTCTCTCCTCCACCCGTTACGGGGTGTCGTGTCTTTGGCTATGCCGGATTAAGTGATATGACATGCTAATTTATAAAATGATTTCTCTGTAATTAATATTACCTGATTAAGCTAATCATGTAAATGTAATTAACTAGAAAGTCGGGGCACCACGGAAGAACGTTTATAGAGCCGTTATCTTCCGAATAAACTCTTAAAATACTTTGTAATATTTTACATCGATAGCAGTCAATATTAACCCTTGTTTTATTTTCAGTCTCATAATGAAAGTTGTAAATTCTTGGTTATCTTCACGAACCCTGGCTAACAAGTTGAATCAGCAATACAAAATTGGGTTCAATTATTTATTTACTAAATACCTAACTAATCACACAGAATTACAAATACACAGAATACAATGATGTCATACAGAAAACGTCCCGGTAGACGGAACAGATATGACGGCTGGTTACACAAAGGAAAGGGGGTTGGGCTTGAATGAAAGAGCGGGAAGATTTAGGAACAGAGAAACAGCAGCTATGCTATCGTAAATACATTATTTTATGCATTCTAAATTACCGCCCATTTGGAAAAGGAAAATGCAATAAATATTTACTCTGAGCTGCGCTTCGGTAGATTGGTCGTAGATGCTGGCCGGGTTGGCCAACAGATCTCCCTGTGGTGGTCGATTGGATACGTGGTGGTATCTTCGTCTGGTTGTTAGACTGGATCCGTCGTCCCTCCTTTCCTAGCCCACGTAAGCAGCGGCCGCTGCTATCTCAACGGCTAGGAAGTAGCACTTCTGTAGTGAATAAGCTCAAAGTTCATACCATTCGCCACCAAAGCTCACGCCGAGGTTGGCTTAGTTCTGTTCTTGACATGTGTGTCCTTCTAACGTAGAGGCTGCAGACCTCACGTACTGGAACAACCTGGTTATCTTTTCGTCAAAGGATTATATAGTGGACAGGGGGAGGGAGGTGTTTCATCGTTTATAACCGCTGTTTCTTCAGAGGGTTGGGCCACTGATCGGGCAGGGCACTTTCCTTATGAAAACCCAATTCTCTCGTTTGGAAGCTAAAATTACATTTCATCTCCTAACAAACATTTTCAATATCAAACATTTCAATTGCATAACAATTCCATGTGACTCTGATAACTAGAGGGTGGATACCTTCCCAGGTACAGTTTATGTCATCCTGTCATCAATCATAATGTCTCAGATGACAACTGAAATGAAATCCATACTCATTACGTTATCAAGCATATTTCCAACTGGTTTTATTAACAAAATATGGTTCCTTTTCCCCATTTGTTTGATGTTCCCAGATTCTCTATATTTAACACAGGCTATTCACGTCCTTCAGTAGATTCAGAGAGGGGAAGAGAGAAAGGTATTTATGGGGGGGGGGGTCATAAACCTTACCCACAGGCCAACGTCATGACAGGGGTCTGAGCCTTCTCAGGTCTCTCCTCCACCCGTTACGGGGTCTGAGCCTTCTCAGGTCTCTCCTCCACCTGTTACGGGGTCTGAGCCTTCTCAGGTCTCTCCTCCTCCCGTTACGGGGTCTGAGCCTTCTCAGGTCACTCCTCCACCCGTTACAGGGTCTGAGCCTTCTCAGGTCTTTCCTCCACCCATTACGGGGTCTGAGCCTTCTCAGGTCTCTCCTCCACCCGTTACGGGGTCTGAGCCTTCTCAGGTCTCTCCTCCACCTGTTACGGGGTCTGAGCCTTCTCAGGTCTCTCCTCCTCCCGTTACGGGGTCTGAGCCTTCTCAGGTCTTTCCTCCACCCATTACGGGGTCTGAGCCATCGAAGCCTCCCACCATTAGTTCTGACAAATTGAAAACCCAGCGTAATCTGAAGATGGTGCTGGCTGAGGCTAAAACTGCCGAGTGTAGATGGTAAAGGGATATTTTTTGTCCACATCGGCACCAACAATCTTAGGAAGAATCCGTCAAAGGTCACCAAGCGCAACATAACTTCAGCGTGTAACTTAACTAGAAAGATTAGTCGACATTGAGTAATTGTCTCTGGCCTGCTGAGGAGTGACGGACTCCATTCTAGCTGGAAGGGTTCTCTCATCTTATCTATCAACATAGATAGGGCTCTAACTCCTCTAGCTCCACAATGAGATAGGGTACAGGCCAGGCAGTAGGCTGCCAGCTTAGTGGAGTCTGCCACTAGCACAGTCAGTGTAGTCAGCTCAGCTTTCCCCATTGAGACCGTATCTGGACCTCGATCTAGGTTGG
Source organism: Salmo salar (assembly GCF_965601325.2). Taxonomy (NCBI): domain Eukaryota; kingdom Metazoa; phylum Chordata; class Actinopteri; order Salmoniformes; family Salmonidae; genus Salmo; species Salmo salar. The sequence goes on along the minus strand of NC_138301.1, from coordinate 124,141,154 downwards.
GCAAAACTAAACATGGCGGTGTTTGCCTTAGCAATCTCACTGGAATAAAGACCTTCTCCATTCCTGTCATTATTGAAAGAGATTGTGATATCTCACATCTCCAAATAGGGCTACTTAATGTTAGACACCTCACTTCCAAGGCAGTTATAGTCAATGAACTAATCACTGATCATAATCTTGATGTGATTGGCCTGACTGAAACATAGCTCAAGCCTGATGAATATACTGTTAAATGAGGTTTCTCCACCTGCTTACACTAGTGACCATATCCCCCGCAAAGGTTAACATTTACGACAGCAAATTTCAATTTACAAAAGAAAAAGACAAGTGTTTTTTGTCCTTTTGAGCTTTTAGTCATGAAATCTATGCAACTCAATCACTTTATACATATGGCCTCCTGGGCCTTATACAATGTTCCTCACTGAGCTCCCTGAATTCCTGTCGGACCTCATAGTCATGGCAGACAATATTCACATTTTTGGTGACTTCAATATTCATATGGAAAACTCCACAGACCCACTCTAAAAGGCTTTCGGAGCCTTCATCGACTCAGTGTTTTTTTTTCTAATATGTCTCCAAACCTACGCATTACCACAGTCATACCCTGGATCTAGTTTTGTCCCGTGGAATAAATATTTTGAATCTAAATGTTGTTTTTTTTACCTTGGAAAGACTGTACCGTGCAATATCGACGAGCCCTGCTGCTCAATCATCCTATTTTTCCAATCTAATTGAGGAGAATAACAACAATCCCACATTTCTTTTTGATACTGTGCAAGGCTAACTAAAAAGCAGCATTCCCCAAGAGAGGATGGCCTTACTTTAGCAGTGATGAATTCATTAACTTCTTTGATGAAAGGTTCATGATTGTTAGAAAGCAAATTACTTCTCTTTGAATCTGCATTTTTCTCCCAAACTAAGTTGTCCTGAGTCTGCACAGAACTGCCAGGACCTAGGATCAATGGAGACACTCAAGATTTTTAATCCTGTATCTCTCGACACATTCATAAAAATAGTCATGGCCTCTAAACCTTCCAGCTGCCTACTGGACCCTATTCCATCTAAAGTACTGAAAGAGCTACTTCCTGTGCTTGGCCCTCCTATGTTAAACATAATAAATGGCTCCCTATCCTCTCCTGAAAAAGCCAAACCTTGACCAGAAAAATGTAAAAAATGTATATGCTTTATCGAATCTCTCATGATAAAAAAAAAGCCAAGGCAGCAGCTACTCTTCTGGCAAAATTAGGGCAGTTTTAAAATTTTAAACACATTACACTACATTCGACCAATTCTCATAGCTTTTAGCCGTACCCTTATCCTACTCCTCCTCTGTTCCTCTGGCGATGTAGAGGTGAATCCAGGCCCTGCAGTGCCTGGCTCCACTCCGATTCCCCAGGCGCTCTCTTTTGATGACTTCTGTAACCGTAATAGCCTTGGTTTCATGCATGTTAACATTAGAAGCCTCCTCCCTAAGTTTGTTTTATTCACTGCTTTAGCACACTCTGCCAACCCAGATGTCCTAGCCGTGTCTGAATCCTGGCTTAGGAAGACTACCAAAAACTCTGAAATCTCCATCCCTAACTACAACATTTTCAGACAAGATAGAACGGCCAAAGGGGGCGGTGTTGCAACCTACTGCAGATGTAGCCTGCAGAGTTCTGTCCTACTATCCAGGTCTGTACCCAAACAATTTGAACTTCAACTTTTAAAAATCCACCTCTCTAAAAACAAGTCTCTCACCGTTGCCGCCTGCTATAGACCCCCATCTGCTCCCAGCTGTGCTCTGGACACCATATGTGAACTGATTTCCCCTATCTATCTTCAGAGCTCGTGCTGCTAGGTGACCTAAACTGGGACATGCTTAACACCCAAGCCATCCTACAATCGAAGCTTGAAGCCCTCAATCTCACACAAATTATCAATGAACCTACCAGGTACCACCCCAAAGGCGTAAACACGGGCACCCTCATAGATATCATCCTAACCAACTTGCCCTCTAAATACACCTCTGCTGTTTTCAACCAAGATCTCAGCGATCACTGCCTCATTGCCTGCATCCGTAATGGATCAGTGGTCAAACGACCTCCACTCATCACTGTCAAATGCTCCCTGAAACACTTCAGCAAGCAGGCCTTTCTAATCGACCTGGCCCGGGTATCCTGGAAGGATATTGACCTCATCCCTTCAGTAGAGGATGCCTGGTTATTTTTTTTAAATGCCTTCCTCACCATCTTAAATAAGCATGCCCCATTCAAGAAATTTAGAACCAGGAACAGATAAAGCCCTTGGTTCTCTCCAGACCTAACTGCCCTTAACCAACACAAAAACATCCTGTGGCGTTCTGCATTAGCATCGATCAGCCCCTGTGATATGTAACTTTTCAGGGAAGTTAGAAACCAATATACACAGGCAGTTAGAAAAGCCAAGGCTAGCTTTTTCAAGCAGAAATGTACTTTCTGCAACACAAACTCAAAAAAGTTCTGGGACACTGTAAAGTCCTTGGAGAATAAGAGCACCTCCTCCCAGCTGCCCACTGCACTGAGGATAGGAAGCTCTGTCACCACCGATAAATCCACTATAATTGAGAATTTCAATAAGCATTATTCTACGGCTGGCCATGCTTTCCACCTGGCTACCCCTACCCCGGTCAACAGCACTGCACCCCCCACAGCAACTCGCCCAAGCCTTCCCCATTTCTCCTTCTCCCAAATCCAGTCAGCTGATGTTCTGAAAGAGCTGCAAAATCTGAACCCCTACAAATAAACCGGGCTAGACAATCTGGACCCTTTCTTTCTAAAATTATCTGCCGAAATTGTTGCAACCCCTATTACTAGCCTGTTCAACCTCTCTTTCATGTCGTCTGAGATTCCCAAAGATTGGAAAGCAGCTGCGGTCATCCCCCTCTTCAAAGGGGGGGACACTCTTGACCCAAACTGCTACAGACCTATATCTATCCTACACTGCCTTTCTAAAGTCTTCGAAAGCCAAGTCAACAAACAGATTACTGACCATTTAGAATCCCACCGCACCTTCTCCACTATGCAATCTGGTTTCAGAGCTGGTCATGGGTGCACCTCAGCCACACTCAAGGTCCTAAATGATATCTTAACCGCCATCGATAAGAAACAATACTGTGCAGCCGTATTCATTGACCTGGCCAAGGCTTTCGACTCTGTCAATCACCACATCCTCATTGGCAGACTCCATAGCCTTGGTTTCTCAAATGATTGCCTCGCCTGGTTCACCAACTGCTTCTCTGATAGAGTTCAGTATGTCAAATCGGAGGGCCTGTTGACCAGGCCTCTGGCAGTCTCTATGAGGGTGCCACAGGGCTCATATCTTGGGACGACTCTTTTCTCTGTATACATCAATGATGTCGCTCTTGCTGCTGGTGAGTCTCTGACCCACCTCTATGCAGACGACACCATTCTGTATACTTCTGGCCCTTCTTTGGACACTGTGTTAACAACCCTCCAGACGAGCTTCAATGCAATACTCTCCTTCCGTGGCCTCCAACTGCTCTTAAATACAAGTAAAACTAAATGCATGCTCTTTATCCGATCGCTGCCTGCACCTGCCCGCCCGTCCAGCATCACTACTCTGGACGGTTCTGACTTAGAATATGTGGACAACTACAAATACCTAGGTGTCTGGTTAGACTGTAAACTCTCCTTCCAGACTAACATCAAACATCTCCAATCCAAAGTTAAATCTAGAATTGGCTTCCTATTTCGCAACAAAGCATCTTTCACTCATGCTGCCAAACACACCCTCGTAAAACTGACCATCCTACCAATCTTCGACTTCGGCGGTTTCATTTACAAAATAGCCTCCAATACCCTACTCAACAAACTGGATGCAGTCTATCACAGTGCCATCCGTTTTGTCACCAAAGCCTCATATACTACCCACCACTGCGACCTGTACGCTCTCGTTGGCTGGCCCTCGCTTCATACTCGTTGCCAAACCCACTGGCTCCAGGTCATCTACAAGACCCTGCTAGGTAAAGTTCCCCTTTATCTCAGCTCGCTGGTCACCATAGCAGCACCCACCTGTAGTACGCGCTCCAGCAGGTATATCTCTCTGGTCACCCCCAAAGCCAATTCCTCCTTCGGCTGCCTCTCCTTCAAGTTCTCTGCTGCCAATGACTGGAAGGAACTACAAAAATCTCTAAAACTGGAAACACTTATCTCCCTCACTAGCTTTAAGCACTAGCTGTCAGAGCAGCTCACAGATTACTGCACCCGTACATAGCCCATCTATAATTTAGCCCAAACAACTACCTCTTCCCCTACTGTATTTATTTTATTTATTTATTCATTTTGCTCCTTTGCACCCCATTATTTCTATTTCTACTTTGCACTTTCTTCCACTGCAACTCTACTATTCCAGTGTTTTACTTGCTATATTGTATTTACTTCGCCACCATGGCCTTTTTTGCCTTTACCTCCCTTATCTCACCTCATTTGCTCACTTTGTATATAGACTTATTTTTCTACTATATTATTGACTGTATGTTTGTTTTACTCCATGTGTAACTCTGTGTTGTTGTATGTGTCAAACTGCTTTGCTTTATCTTGGCCAGGTCGCAATTGTACATGAGATCTTGTTCTCAACTACCTTTTGTATCTGTTTTTTTTTTTTAAATCTGATTCTACTGCTGCATGAGTTACCTGATGTGGAATAGAGTTCCATGTAGTCATGGCTCTATGTAGTACTGTGCGCCTCCCATAGTCTGTTCTGGACTTGGGGACTGTGAAGAGACCTCTGGTGGCATGTCTTGTGTGCTAGTGTCACGTCCTGACCCTTGTAAGATGTAATTTTCTATAGTAGAGTAGGTCAGGGCGTGACAGGAGGTGTTTTGGGTGGTTTTCTATTTCTATGTTTAAGTTCTAGTTTTCTATTTCTATGTTTTTGTTTGGGGGGGGGGGTTGATCTCCAATTGGAGGCAGCTGGTCCTCGTTGCCTCTAATTGGAGATCATATTTAAGTAGGGTTTTTTTCCCACCTGTGTTTGTGGGCAGTTCTTTTCTGTTTAGTCTCTGTACATGACAGAACTGTATTCTGATCGTTTGTTATTTTGTCTTTAGTATTTTTGAGTTAATAAATATCATAATGAGCACTCAACGCGCTGCGCTTTGGTCCCCTCTATACGACAGCCGTTACAGCTAGTTGTTTAAACAGACTAGTCTTGGCTCTATGTAGTACTGTGTGCCTCCCATAGTCTGTTCTCTGGTGGCATGTCTTGTGGGGTAATGCATGGGTGTCTGAGCTGTGTGCTAGTCGTTTAAACAGACAGCTCGGTGCATTCAAAAAGTCAATACCTCTCACAAATACAAGTAGTGATGAAGTCAATCTCTCCTCCACTTTGAGCCAGGAGAGATTGACATGCATATTATTCATGTTTGCTCTTGGTGTACATCCAAGGGCCAGCCGTGCTGCCCTGTTCTGAGCCAATTGCAATTTTCCAAAGTCCCTCTTCGTGGCACCTGACCACATGACTGAACAGTAGTCCAGGTGTGACAAAACTAGAGCCTGTTGGACCTGCCTTGTTGATAGAGCTGTTAAGAAGGCAGAGCAGTGCTTTATTATGGACAGACTTCTCCCCATCTTAGCTACTGTTGTATCAATATGTTTTGACCATGACAGTTTACTCCAAGCAGTTTAGTCACCTCAACTTGCTAAATTTACACATTATTTTTTTTATAATATTTAGTTGAGGTTTAGGGTTTAGTGAATGATATGTCCCAAATACAATGCTTTTAGTTTTTTTAATAATTTGCACTAACTTATTCCTTGTCACCCATTCTGAAACTAATTGCAGCTCTTTGTTGAGTGTTGCAGTCATTTCAGTCGCTGTAGTAGCTGACGTGTATAGTGTTGAGTCATCAGCATACATAGACACTCTGGCTTTACTCAAAGCCAGTGGCATGTCGTTAGTAAAGATTGAAAAAAGTAAGGGGTCTAGACAGCTGCCCTGGGGAATTCCTGATTCTGCCTGGATTATGTTGGAGAGGCTTCCATTAAAGAACACCCTCTGTGTTCTGTTAGACAGGTAACTCTTTATCCACATTATAGCAGGGGGTGTAAATCCATTATATCAGGGGGTGTAAAGCCATAACACATATGTTTTTCCAGCAGCAGACTATGATCAATAATGTCAAAAGTCGCACTGAAGTCTAACAAAACAGCCCCAACAATATTTTTATGATCAATTTCTCTCAGCCAATCATCAGTCATTTGTGTAAGTCCTGTTCTTGTTGAATGTCCCTCTCTATAAGTGTGCTGAAAGTCTGTTGTCAATTTGTTTACTGTAAAATAGTATTGTATAAGGTCAAACACCATTTTTTCCAACTTTACTAAGGGTTGGTAACAGGCTGGTGAGCCAGTAAAGGGGGTAGCGGAATGACTTTAGCTTCCCTCCAGGCCAGAGGGCACACACTCTCTAGTAGGCTTAAATTGATGATGTGGCAAATAGGAGTGGCAATATCATCCGCTATTATCCTAAGTATTTCCCATCCAAGTTGTCAGACCCCGGTGGCTTGTCATTGTTAATAGACAACAATAATTTTTTCACCTCTTCCACTCTTACTTTACGGAATTGAAAAATTACAATTCTTGTCTTTCATAATTTGGTCAGATATATTTGAATGTGTAGTGTCAGCGTTTGTTGCTGGCATGCCATGCCTAAGTTTGCTAATCTTGCCAATGAACAAATCATTAAAGTGCTTGGCGATATCAGTAGGTTTTGTAATGAATGAGCATCTGATTCAATGAATGATGGAGCTGAGTTGACGTTTTTACCAAAATGTAATTTAAGGTGCTCCAAAGCCTTTTCACTATCATTCATTATGTAATTTATCTTTATTTCATAGTGTAGTTTCTTCTTCTTCTTTTTATCCAGTTTAGTCACATGGTTATTCAATTTGCAGCGCGTTTGCCAATCGGTATTTGCCATTCCTTTTGCCTCATTCCGCTCAACCATACAATATTTCAATTCCTCATCAATCCAAGGGGATTTAACAGTTTTTACAGTCATTTTCTTAATGGGTGCTTATTAGTAAGTGGGATAAGCAATTTCATAAATGTGTCAAGTGCAGCATCTGGTTGCTCCTCATTACACACCACAGACCAACAAATATTATTATTTACATCATCAACATATGAATCACTACAAAACGTATTGTATGACCTCTTATACACTATATTAGGCCTAGCCTTTGGAACTTTGGTTTTCCTAGATATGGCTGCTATATTGTGATCACTACATCCTATGGATCTGGATACTGCTTTAAAGCACATTTCTGCAGCGTTAGTAAAGATGTGATCAATACATGTTGATGATTTAATTCCTGTGCTGTTTGTAACTACCCTGGTAGGTTGACTGATAACCTGAACCAGGCTGCAGGCACTGGTTTGAACCTTTTTCTTGAGTGGGCAGCTTGATGAAAGCCAGTCAATATATAAATCTCCCAGAAAATATACCTCTCTGTTGATATCACATACATTATCAAGCATTTCACACATATTATCCAGATACTGACTGTTAGCACTTGGTGGTCTATAGCAGAGGGATTCAGGGCAGTAAGATGGACATACATTAGGTTACTTACATTGTGTCTACCAATGCCCCTGGTATACTGTACATTTACCAAAGCATTATGATGACTCAGCGACACAGTGGTAGAGATTAACTGAGCTGGACTTGGGGTCATTGATAAGTCATTGTCTCAACGCAGCCTTATAGTGCTGTGAAAGGATCCAGGAACCCAAATGATTTGGGTGGATCCCATCCTCCTTATAATACGATCTTTGTTTCCAAAAGGTATTGAAATTGTCAACAAATGTCACATAGGCAGGAAAGAATCCTGCTAAAGCGTTCAATGCCACGATTCAGAGAGGGATCAGAGAGGGATCAGAGAGGGATCAGGGCCAGATATGATGGGTCTTTTATTAGTGTCTAGCAGAGAGTCACTCAGCTCTTTAAAATCCAGTTTCAACTGTTCAGAGCAGCCCTTCATAATGTCATTAAAACCCTCATGGACTACGATAGAATCGATTTCCATGTGTTGGTGTAGTACATTCAGGAGCAGCTTAGTAATGTAATGTACTCGAGCTCCAGGAAAGGACATTGTTTTTTTGCACCAGGAACAGTCACATTTCTTACCATGGAGCTGCCCAAAATCACGGCTGGCGAGAAGGACGAGGAAATGCGCCCACTCTTACGCTTCACAGTATGGTGCAGGCCTCCGACAGATGGAGAAGCGTCGCTCGATCCCGAGGAGGGAGGGAAGGTTGACTTCGAAATCATAGGGGGAGGAGTAAGAGTAGGTACAGGTAACCCCAGCGACGAAGGCGCAGGAAGATCAGAATCAATTAATCTGGATGGTTGTACAGTCGTCTCAAATAAAACTGTGAAGGACCTCGGCGTTACTCTGGACCCTGATCTCTCTTTTGACGAACTTATCAAGACTGTTTCAAGGACAGCTTTTTTTCTATCTACGTAACGTTGAACAGAAATCTGATAATTTTGACTAAAAATGATACAGAAAAGCTAATCCATGCTTTTGTCACTTCTAGATTAGACTACTGCAATGCTCTACTTTCCGGCTACCCAGATAAAGCACTAAATAAATGTAGTTAGTGCTAAACACGGCTGCTAGAATCTTGACTAAAACCAAAATCAGTACTCCAGTGCTAGCATCTCTACACTGGCTTCCTGTTAAGGCTAGGGCTGCTGTCAAGGTTTTACTGCAAACCTACAAAGCATTACATTGACTTGCTCCTACCTATCTCTCCGATTTGGTCCTGCCGTACATACCTACAAGTACGCTACGGTCACAAGACGCAGGCCTCCTAATTGTCCCTAGAATTTCTAAGCAAACAGCTGGAGGCAGGGCTTTCTCCTATAGAGCTCCATTTTTATGGAATGGTCTGCCTATCCATGTGAGAGACGCAGACTCGGTCTCAACCTTTAAGTCTTTACTGAAGACTCATCTCTTTCAGTAGGTCCTATGATTGTGTCTACAGGCTGGGTTTCTGTATAGCACGTTGTGAGATCTGCTGATGTAAAAATAGCTTTATACATACATTTGATTGATTGATTATTTGAGTCTGGCCAGGGGTGCAAAGGTGAACAGCAAAGCACTGGAACGATGTTCCCCTATCGCCACTGGGATTCTCTGACTGACCCTATTACGAGGGCTGAGTCACTGGCTTACTAGTGCTCTCCCATACCGTCCCTAGGAGGGGTGCATCACATCGCGCCAGGCTTTTTCCCCGCTATATTCGACTTGAGTGGGTTGAGTCACTGACGTGATCTTCCTGTGTGGTGGAGGAGATCTTTGTGGGCTATACTCAGTCTTTTCTCAGGGTAGTAAGTTGGTGGTTTGAAGATTTCCCTCTAGTGGTGTGGGGTCTGTGCTTTGGCAAAATGGGTGGGGTTATATCCTACCTGGTTGGCCCTGTCCGTGGTATCCTCTGACGGGGCCACAGTCTGAAAAGCCAACTGACATTTACTCCTGAGGTGCTGACCTATTGCACCCTCTATAACCACTGTGATTATTTTTATTTGACCCTGCTGGTCATTTATGAACATTTGAACATCTTGAAGAACGATCTAGCCTTAATGGCCATGTACTCTTATAATCTAAATCCGGCACAGGCAGTAGAGGACTGGCCACCCCTCAGAGCCTGGTTCCTCGTTAGGTTTTTTCCTAGGTTCCAGCCTTTCTAGGGAGTTTTTCCTAGCCACTGTGCTTCTACATCTGCGTTGCTTGCTGTTTGGGGTTTTGGGCTGGGCTTCTGTATAAGCACTTTGTGACATCTGCTGATTGATTGGATACTGTAAAATGTACAGTATTATACTGTAAAATGTACAGTATTATACTGTAAAATATGAAATGCTACTGTAATCGAAATGAATGAATGAATGAATTAAAGTTATACTTCCGGATTTTGGCAATGAGACCGTTTATCTGCTTCCCCAGAGTCAGATGAACTCGTGGATACCATTTTTATGTGTCCGGTATGAATGAACTGGCAAACAAGCGCTTGCGCAATTACTAACTAGCGTTAGCACAATGACTGGAAGTCTATGGTTATCGCACAAAGACTTCCACTCAGTTGGCATTGGCTTGCGAAACTACCTTCATACTGGACACAGAGACATGAAAATGTTATCCACCACTTCATCTGACTCTGGGGAAGTAGGAAAAGGGCCTCATTGGGGATCTAGATGAAGGGCCTCATTGGGGATCTAGATGAAGGGCCTCATTGGGGATCTAGATGAAGGGCCTCGTTGGGGATCTAGATAAAGGGCCTCATTGGGGATCTAAATGAAGGGCCTCATTGGGGATCTAGATGAAGGGCCTCATTGGGGATCTAGATAAAGGGCCTCGTTGGGGATCTAGATGAAGGGCCTCATTGGGGATCTAGATGAAGGGCCTCGTTGGGGATCTAGATGAAGGGCCTCATTGGGGATCTAGATGAAGGGCCTCATTGGGGATCTAGATGAAGGGCCTCATTGGGGATCTAGATGAAGGGCCTCATTGGGGATCTAGATGAAGGGCCTCATTGGGGATCTAGATGAAGGGCCTCGTTGGGGATCTAGATGAAGGGCCTCGTTGGGGATCTAGATGAAGGGCCTCATTGGGGATCTAGATGAAGGGCCTCGTTGGGGATCTAGATGAAGGGCCTCGTTGGGGATCTAGATGAAGGGCCTCATTGGGGATCTAGATGAAGGGCCTCGTTGGGGATCTAGATGAAGGGCCTCGTTGGGGATCTAGATGAAGGGCCTCATTGGGGATCTAGATGAAGGGCCTCATTGGGGATCTAAATGAAGGGCCTCATTGGGGATCTAGATAAAGGGCCTCATTGGGGATCTAGATGAAGGGCCTCATTGGGGATCTAGATGAAGGGCCTCATTGGGGATCTAGATGAAGGGCCTCATTGGGGATCTAGATAAAGGGCCTCATTGGGGATCTAGATGAAGGGCCTCATTGGGGATCTAGATGAAGGGCCTCATTGGGGATCTAGATGAAGGGCCTCATTGGGGATCTAGATGAAGGGCCTCATTGGGGATCTAGATGAAGGGCCTCATTGGGGATCTAGATGAAGGGCCTCGTTGGGGATCTAGATGAAGGGCCTCATTGGGGATCTAGATGAAGGGCCTCATTGGGGATCTAGATGAAGGGCCTCATTGGGGATCTAGATGAAGGGCCTCATTGGGGATCTAGATGAAGGGCCTCATTGGGGATCTAGATAAAGGGCCTCATTGGGGATCTAGATAAAGGTCCTCATTGGGGATCTAGATGAAGGGCCTCATTGGGGATCTAGATGAAGGGCCTCATTGGGGATCTAGATGAAGGGCCTCGTTGGGGATCTAGATGAAGGGCCTCATTGGGGATCTAGATGAAGGGCCTCATTGGGGATCTAGATGAAGGGCCTCGTTGGGGATCTAGATGAAGGGCCTCATTGGGGATCCTGATAAAGGGCCTCATTGGGGATCTAGATGAAGGGCCTCATTGGGGATCTAGATGAAGGGCCTCATTGGGGATCTAGATAAAGGGCCTCATTGGGGATCTAGATGAAGGGCCTCATTGGGGATCTAGATGAAGGGCCTCATTGGGGATCTAGATGAAGGGCCTCATTGGGGATCTAGATGAAGGGCCTCATTGGGGATCTAGATGAAGGGCCTCATTGGGGATCTAGATAAAGGGCCTCATTGGGGATCTAGATGAAGGGCCTCATTGGGGATCTAGATGAAGGGCCTCATTGGGGATCTAGATGAAGGGCCTCATTGGGGTAGTAGATAATTAGTTAAATCTCAAATTAATTCCAATGACAGTAGCGTTTTTTTTTTTTTTTTTTTTACAGTGTAATACAGTACACTGTATTTTACGGTATTGTACTGCGTCATTACACAGTACTTGCTTTGATACCATATTTATATTACAGTAATATGAAATACAGAATTGTACATGCCACCAAGCTGTGTGTAAGCTACTGTCAAAATGATCTGTAACCCCTTTACAGTGTACCTATAAGGAAGTGGTTATTTTTTTTGAAATGTTGGCATGTTGTTTAAAGCCAATACAATAATATTTGTGGTCATATAATCCAATGAGAATGAATAGGTTCTAACCTTTCTGGGAGTAGATTTATGGACCTATAGGTTATTAAACCCAGCTGGGTATTTCCCTTCATCACTGAAGAACAAAATGTCCTTTATTGGTAGAATAAAATATATATAAAAAAAAGCAAAAGTAACATCACTCCTGTAGAAAATGTAATGTATGTTTACAACATTAGATTCTCCTTGCAACATCCCAACGTCCACTGCTCTGTGAACCCGAACGGCAGATTTCGTGGTAATTTGATCCAGCTGCTATCCATGATGCTGAACGTCCAAAGGCTCACATTTCTACACCTCAACACTTTGTTTTAATTTTATTCTTCTCCAGTCGTAAAGTTTACCGACCCACAGGCATCCCTCTAACCACCAACACACTCCCCAACGGGACAGGTAACCTTGATAGCCTACTGTAGCTTGGAGTGAAATGCCTCATTGCACACACACACACACACACACACACACACACACACACACACACACACACACACACACACACACACACACACACACACACCAGTGGAGGCTGGTGTGAGGAGCTATAGGAGGACGGTATTATTGTAATGGAATTAATGGAACTGTAAGAAACACATTAATGAAACATATGGAAACCGCGTTGTTTAACTCCGGTCCCGTTTATTCCATTCCATCCATTATAATGAGCCCGTCCTTCTATTGTTCTTTCAACCAGCCTCCCTCTGACACACACACACACACGCACGCACGCACGCACGCGCACGCACACACACACACACACACGCGCACGCACACACACATATATATACTGCTCAAAAAAATAAAGGGAACACTTAAACAACACATCCTAGATCTGAATGAAAGAAATAATCTTATTAAATACTTTTTTCTTTACATAGTTGAATGTGCTGACAACAAAATCACACAAAAATAATCATTGGAAATCCAATTTATCAACCCATGGAGGTCTGGATTTGGAGTCACGCTCAAAATTAAAGTGGAAAACCACACTACAGGCTGATCCAACTTTGATG
>NC_138301.1:124120512-124123012 GCF_965601325.2 Salmo salar | reverse complement strand
ACACACACACACACACACACACACACACACACACACACACACACACACACCAAAAATGTCTCTCCAAACGCACGTGGATCCAATAAAGCAGAGGCCTCGGGCTATCACAATAAATTACAACTCCATTTGATCCATTGCACACAGACACATGTTTTACCTTGAGACTAAACTCATGTTTACATCTGCGGGCTAAATACAACCAAGCCTATATGAGTCACAGTGCAAAACAAAGCTTCCTTTTAATACACGGAGCAACGCGAAGCGCTGATAGCATCAACGCCTCGACATTGAACTCCCCAGGGAGAAGGAGACTATTCTCAGTTGGTCTACCCAGAGAGAATAGATAGCCTATCTTTTAGTCTATCCAGAAGTGGAATATTTTAATTTATCCGGGGAGAATATGTATCTTTCCAACACCAGAGGTTCAGTTTAAACATTTCCCTCGTCCCCTGAATCCCATTGGCAGACAGATCAGCGCGTCAATCAACATGACACACGGTACGTCATCAGCAGAGATGTGGGGCGTTTCCTTCTTTAGATCATAGATCATCTCTTTGATAGTCTGAACATTTCCTTATCTAACTACACCCACCGAGGCCTTCAAATGATACTTCACTGTGACATCAGCGAAACTTGTTTCTTCCTCGATTGAAACTAATCGGATGTTAAAATAAAAACCGGTACAATCTTAAAGTCACATCAGCGCATCAAGGCCACGCACTCCATATTTAGAGGCGCATGTAAAAGCTTTTAATGTTGCCTTTCTCAATGTTCCTCGTGGGACTAGAATATCCTAGCAGCAACTTGAAACTAATTGAAGCAGTCAGGAAATGTGATTGGGTGAGATTGTGGTCTGCTCAATGTGATGTTAATGAAAGGGGGGCCACAAAATTGTGAATCAACTATAATGGTATAGAAAAGTATTTTGTTATCAAAAATAACAGTTATCAAAAATATCTTGTCAAAAAAATATATTGGTGTAGTTCAGCCCAGTGTATAACAAAATACTCAGAAGTAATTAAAATATGTATTTTCCAAATAATTGTAATAGAAATTCTGCCCATCTCTGATCGTAGATCAATAACTCAGCATCAACAAACCAACCTGGCTCTGGCCAGCAACAATGAAGCATGCATGAGAGCACCAGCTGTTCTGGATGACTGTGTGATCACGCACTCCGTAGCCGATGTGAGCAAGACCTTTAAACAGGTCAACATTCACAAAGCCGCGAGGCCAGACAAACTCCCAGGACGTGTACTCAAAGCAGGCAACACTGACATTTCCAAACTCTCCCTGGCTGAGTCTGTAATATCTACATGTTTCAAACAGACCACCATTGTCCCTGTGCCCAAGAACACTAAGGTAACCTGCCTAAATGACTACTGCCCTGTAGCACTCACGTCGGTAGCCATGAAGTGCTTTGAAAGGCTGGTCATGGCTCAAATCAAAACCATCATGCCGGAAACCCTAGACCCACTCCAATTCAAATACCGCCCCAACAGATCCACAGATGATGCAATCTCCATTGCACTCCACACTGCCCTTTCCTACCTGGACAAAAGGAACACCTATGTGAGAATGCTGTTCACTGACTACAGCTCAGCTTTCAACACCATAGTGCCCTCAAAGCTCATCACTAAACTAAGGACCCTGGGACTAAACACCTCCCTCTGCAACTGGATCCTGGACTTCCTGACGGGCTGCCCCCAGGTGGTAAGAGTAGCTGACAACACATCTGCCACGCTGATCCTCAACACTGGGGGATGTGTGCTTAGTCCCCTCCTGTACTCCCTGTTCACCCACGACTTTGTGGCAAAGCACGACTCCAACACCATCATCAGGTTTGCTGTCGACACAACGGTGGGAGGCCTGATCACCGAGTGATGATGAGACAGCCTATAGGGAGGAGGTCAGAGACCTGGCAGTGTGGTGGCAGGAAAACAACCTCTCTCTCAATGTGAGCAAGACAAAGGAGCTGATTGTGGACTACAGGAAAAGGAGGGCCGAACAGGCCCCCATTAACATCGACGGGACTGTAGTGGAGCGGGTCGAGAGTTTCAAGTTCCTTGGTGTCCACATCACCAACAAACTAACATGGTCCAAGCACACCATGACAGTTGTGAAGAGAGCACGACAACACCATTTCCCCTTAAGGAGACTGAAAATATTTGGCATGGGTCCCCAGATCCTCAAACAGTTCTACAGCTGCACCATTGAGAGCATCGTGATCGGTTGCATCACCGCTTCGTATGGCAACTGCTCGGCATCTGACCGTAAGGCACAACAGAGGGTAGTGCGTACGGCCCAGTACATCACTGGGGCTAAGCTTCCTGCCATCCAGGACCTCTATACCAGGCGGTGTCAGAGGAAGGCCCAAAAAAGTGTAAAAGACTCCAGCCACCCAAGTCATAGACTGTTCTCTCTGCTACCGGACGGCAAGCGGTACCGGAGCACCAAGTCTAGGTCCAAGAGGCTCCTTAACAGCTTCTACCCCCCAAGC
>NC_138301.1:124043012-124115512 GCF_965601325.2 Salmo salar | reverse complement strand
TATGGTTTCCATTTGAACTAATGCACTTCTCCATCGTTTTTTAACAATAAAGTACCTTTTTTTTTTTATGTAATTTTTCTATTGTAACCTGAGAAATTATATTGTATCTGTTCCACCTGAAATTGGTTGTTTCTGTCGTGGTGTGTTTTCTAACAGCAGAATTAGCCTATAGCTAGCCTGTAATATTTAATTCACACCATTTGCTGTCTCTCATCAGTAGACTAACACTGTGTAACCTGCTCTTTAGCCTAAATATGTGGTTATATTTTATAGTGCTATTTACAATTGACCAAACTACCAAAGATCAACCATTTGATTTAATTGCCAAGCACTATGACATTTTCAAGTAGTTACCAAATGTGTTTTATTATTTATTTTTTTTATTAAAAAACACACATTTGGTAACTACTTAAAAATGCAGCAAAATTAATTAATTTAATGTCTTCATAAAACCATACAATTATCACCTGAAATAGTGTAAAAATAGTATTACGAAAAAATATACTGTTATTATAAAATGTCTGATAATTATTAAGTTATAGAAGAAAACAAAGTAATCAAACATAAATTAGTGGTGTGGTAAGGAAGATTGAACAAATACATACGTTACCACAATATGTTTCCCACTATAATACATTATATTATGTATAATAAAATGCAGAACAGAGTAGAAAATAATAGAATGAAATAGAATTGAATAAAATAGAACAGAAAAGAACAGAATAGAACAGAATTGAATAGAATAGAACAGATTAAAACAGATTAAAACAGAATAGAACAGAATAGAACAGAATAGAACAGAATAGAACAGAACAGAACAGAATAGAACAGAAAATAACAGAATAGAACAGAAAATAACAGAATAGAACAGAACAGAACAGAAAATAACAGAATAGAACAGAAAAGAACAGAATAGAACAGAATAGAACAGAATAGAACAGATTAAAACAGATTAAAACAGAATAGAACAGAATAGAACAGAATAGAACAGAATAGAACAGAAAATAACAGAATAGAACAGAACAGAACAGAATAGAACAGAAAATAACAGAATAGAACAGAACAGAACAGAATAGAACAGAAAATAACAGAATAGAACAGAACAGAACAGAATAGAACAGATTAAAACAGATTAAAACAGAATAGAACAGAATAGAACAGAATAGAACAGAATAGAACAGAAAATAACAGAATAGAACAGAACAGAACAGAATAGAACAGAAAATAACAGAATAGAACAGAACAGAACAGAATAGAACAGAAAATAACAGAATAGAACAGAACAGAACAGAATAGAACAGAACAGAACAGAACAGAATAGAACAGAAAATAACAGAATAGAACAGAAAATAACAGAATAGAACAGAAAATAACAGAATAGAACAGAAAATAACAGAATAGAACAGAAAATAACAGAATAGAACAGAAAATAACAGAATAGAACAGAATAGAACAGAATAGAACAGAACAGAACAGAATAGAACAGAAAATAACAGAATAGAACAGAATAGAACAGAAAATAACAGAATAGAACAGAAAATAACAGATTAAAACAGAATTGAATAGAATAGAACATAATAGAACAGAATAGAACAGAATAGAACATAATAGAACAGAAAATAACAGAATAGAACAGATTAGAACAGAATAGAACAGATTAGAACAGAATAGAACAGAATAGAACAGAATAGAACAGAATTCAACAGAATAGAACAGAACAGAATAGAACAGAATAGAGCAGAATAGAACAGAATAGAACAGAATAGAACATAATAGAACAGAATAGAACAGAATTCAACAGAATAGAACAGAATAGAACAGAATAGAACATAATAGAACAGAATAGAACAGAATTCAACAGAATAGAACAGAATAGAACAGAACAGAATAGAACAGAATAGAACAGATTAGAACAGAATTCAACAGAATAGAACAGATTAGAACAGAATAGAGCAGAATAGAACAGAATAGAACAGAATAGAACATAATAGAACAGAATAGAACAGAATTCAACAGAATAGAACAGAATAGAACAGAATAGAACAGAATAGAACAGAACAGAACAGATTAGAACAGAATAGAACAGAATAGAACATAATAGAACAGAATAGAACAGAATTCAACAGAATAGAACAGAATAGAACAGAATAGAACAGAATAGAACAGAATAGAATAGAACAGAACAGAACAGAATAGAACAGAATAGAACAGAACAGAACAGAATAGTAAAGACCGTTACCAGTTGGGTTAGTGTGTTTCTCAGTGAGAGCACCGTTAACACATTAACATCTGAATCAGAAAGGAAAATAGACACACATTCAACTCACTGATCCGCTCAGAGCCAGGGTTAATCACCCTCCATTCACTGCACCGCGCGCGTGTGTGTGCTTGCGTGTGTGGGTGTGTGTGCTTGCGTGTGTGTGTGTGTGTGTGAGGGAGGGAGATAACTGGTGATCAGAAGACCCGTCAGAAGTAGAAAGGGTGGCTGACAGATGGGAGGAGAGCCAGAGACAGTGCGAGACAAAGAGCAGGAAATTCAGAGGAACACAGAGAGCTGAACCGTGTGCAGCCCGCGTGGCCCTTCCACGGAGGATCAGTGACATACAGGCCGCACGGGAGAGGAAAACGGGCTCGGGAAATAGCGCTGCACCAGCCCGGGTATGGACATACACAAGTCATTCGGTCTCTAGGGTCAAGTTATCAAATCACCCTAATTAATAAGCTATCAGACAGGTAAGAATCACTGTGCCTTCCCCTGCTCCTTCTTCCTAACTCTAACACGTATATGTCTGGGGAGGAGGAGGAGGAGGGAGAGGGGAGGAGGAGGAGGGGAGGGGGGGTACCTAAACCCAACCCTAACCTTACAACAACATCTCAATCACAAAATGGCTGCCGCATCCTCAATCTTTCCACAGCTTCAATGTTCTCCTTGCTTTCATTGAAGGAAAAAAAAGTACTATTTCATTCATGCCATTTCCGTTCATTCATCAGCGCGCAGGCCAGCATACCCTCCGAGTTCCATCTCCTCTTATCAATGGAGCTGACGTCAGTCGCGCCGCATCACGAGGTCAGGGGAGGGGGGGATATAAAGGAAAGTTGCGCTGACCGTGGTGCTGAAAACTCTCCTCACGAC
Source organism: Salmo salar (assembly GCF_965601325.2). Taxonomy (NCBI): domain Eukaryota; kingdom Metazoa; phylum Chordata; class Actinopteri; order Salmoniformes; family Salmonidae; genus Salmo; species Salmo salar. Next base: position 124,112,379 of record NC_138301.1, on the reverse strand, counting down.
GCAAAGATGCTACAACTATAAAGTGTTTTGGTTTTTTTGTTGGGTTTTTTTTGGGACACTTTGTTCGTTGAGAAACAAAAAAACATCACAAAACTGTTAACTCCCCCCCCCAAAAAATAAAAATAACTAATATCACACGTCCAGATAGTTGATAGTCCAGTCGCCCGAGAGAAGAGGTTGAAGAAGTTGAAACTGTTTATTAATCATTTATGAAGTGTAGACTGAGAGACTAGCAGAGGCACAAGGTACAGCACTTCATCCCTCGCAGGAATACAGGTGAGTTCCAACATCTTTCTCTCTCTCTTCCTTCTATCTATCTATCTATCTATCTATCTATCTATCTATCTATCTATCTATCTATCTATCTATCTATCTATCTATCTATCTATCTATCTATCTATCTATCTATCTATCTATCTATCTATCTATCTATCTATCTATCTATCTATCTATCTATCTATCTATCTATCTATCTATCTATCTATCTATCTATCTATCTATCTATCTATCTATCTATCTATCTATCTATCTATCTATCTCTTTCTCTCGCTTTCTTTTTCTCTGTTTCTCTCCTACACCAGGCGCGGTTAACGGTTGTCTGTTGGCTAATACATGTTGATATTATAACTAAATTCTCTGGGGAATGAACACGTCATGAGTATTAGAGGACGGTTGGAAACTATAATAATGTTCGGTTGATTTATCTAAAATGAGCCGTTTTACAGAACAGAGTGACTTGGAGGCAAACTAAAGGAGTGCGTAAAGACGGAGGGAGACAGTTTCTGCTGGAACTACCTAATATGATGATACTGTGTTTTAAAACATCAATTAGGTTGTCAGAGAAACAACTCTCGGTTTGTCCCCTGCTGTGTATTTGTATTGTTTGCAAATAAAGGAACGTTTTTATTGTATCTTGAACAATCTGGATTAGACTGTAGGGTTGAAGAAGTTCCGTTTTCTTTGGGTTGGAAACTCTGACGAAGCGCAGCGACAGAGTGGCAAAGGGCATGTAGAATTATAGCTAATATCGCCTATAATAACTATTGCAGACAAGATATGTGATTGGGATAGACGCCCTAAAATGTTATAATAATAATGGCTAAAGATTAGTCTAAAGACACTCCAACATTTTAAAGCGGTCTAGTGTAATAGGCTATTGTAAAGAAATGATGAAACTTAAAAATCCCGAACTAAATATGTTTTGCCATAGTCTACTGAACCACGATTTAAAATGAGTGTGTGTTTCTTCGTTGCTGTTGGTATTTAGTACCTTATTTCACAATATCACTATATTTTCCCGGAATGGGTATAGGATATTTATTATTCGCTTTCCTCACAAGAACGAAATTGTCTCGCAATTGGTGCCACACTCGTCATGGTTCGTTTGAATATTCAAATGCGCATTTATAACGTAGGCTATATTATAGACACATTTTTATGCGTCACCATTTTGGCTACGTGGTTAATATATCCGATTTGCTCTATTTTAAATAGGCGGATAGAATGTAGATGGCTTCTTCTCTCGCTCCTCGACTGAATGTGACCACCCCAACCCCAAAAAAAATAAATAAAAAAAAACCCCAGCACAGACAACATTTCACACACAGATCCGGGAAAAAAAATCAAGAGACCGTTCTTTCTGACGTTCTACATACCTTAATTAACGCTCTTTCTGACATTCTACATACCTTACCGTCCGACTTCGGACAGAGACGTGAGGTGTCATAATAACGAACTCAGCGGTGAGTAGTTGAACGGAACCGGAGAGCGGGTTAACGTTAACAACGTGGCTCGGGGTTTTACGCATGGCTGTGTTCGTGCGCAGCTCGTGTCCATATGGAAGCATCGGAATGCAGCTGCTCGTGTCGCTGCCGCTAGAACGAGCTTCATGCTGTCGGTGTTGTACGGTCGCTGTCATTATTCCGCACATATGACGCTTTGAAGCCGGTAGTCCGTATGTCTTGTTTTGGTGGCTGTGTTGAGGACGGCGCGGTTTTTTTTTATTTTTTATTTTTTTTTCTTCCGGGAAAATATTGGAGAATATGGTGAAATGCAATTTAGATACCAATTTTGACCGTTTTGAGTTTTACAATTTTGTCCTCCATAAATGTATAGATTTTAAACACATAGGCTACATGGATACACATACCCATTGTTTTGCCATCTGTTTCTCCGGCTGTACCAAAACCAGTAGCGCACAAAGTGTTGATTTAAATGGTCCTCTAACATCTGTTAGAAATCAACAGAAGCCTCCTGTGGAATTGTGTCTGATGTCATCATTTCATGTCAGATAGGATTCGGTAAAAACGGATCGTCATCAGATAGGATTCCGTAAAAACGGCTGGTCGTCATATAATCTCTCGTGGACAGATTCTGTGTGTAAACAGCTCACGTAGAATTATTGGTTTTCATCATTGATTATTTGTAGGATATGAACCAGGATTCGGCGCTATGCTTAAACTGGGGAGGTGATTTTCGGATGATCAACGGTTTCCACTAGATTCCACAGCCACAAAGTCAACACTGGCTATATCTTAGGGTTGATGAAAAACAAAAATGAGTTTTTTTTTGGCCATGATAAACACGGGTGAAATTAGTGGAAGGGATGGGTTTTGGCCGAGAGTTTTTCCCTTTGCGAGGGAGGGAGACTTCCTTCCACAATTGTTAGCAGCATTTCCCCCCAAAAAAGTGACACAAGATAATTTTACTTCTTGGTAACCAATATTAGTCATCAGATAATGTCCTTTAGAGTGGGGTATTTATATGTGTCCTTTTTCTCCCATGTAAAATGTCCCCAGAGACAGGTTCGGAGAGATTGGGGTCACGGCCAGGGATCAGCCATTATCAACTGCAGCCCTGGAGCGTTTACATTTCAGTCATTCAGCAGATGCTCTAGAGCGACTTACATTTTCACATGGGAATCAAACCCACAACCCTGGCGTTGCAAGTGCCATGCTCTACCAACTGATCCACATGGGACCAATTAGGGTGAAGTGCCTTGTTCAAAAAGCACATTGAGACAGATTATTCACCTTGTTGGCTCGGGGATTTGAACTGGCGACCTTGACGAGTTACTGGTCCAACGCTCTTACCGCTAGGCTATCTGCCTCTTACCGCTAGGCTACCTGCCTCTTACCGCTAGGCTACCTGCCTCTTACCGCTAGGCTACCTGCCACTTACCGCTAGGCTATCTGCCTCTTACCGCTAGGCTACCTGCCTCTTACCGCTACCTGCCTCTTACCGCTAGGCTATCTGCCTCTTACCGCTACCTTCCTCTTACCGCTAGGCTACCTGCCTCTTACCACTAGGCTATCTGCCTCTTACCGCTACCTTCCTCTTACCGCTAGGCTACCTGCCTCTTACCGCTAGGCTACCTGCCTCTTACCGCTAGGCTACCTGCCTCTTACCACTAGGCTACCTGCCTCTTACCGCTAGGCTACCTCCCTCTTACCGCTAGGCTACCTGCCTCTTACCACTGGGCTACCTGCTGAATGTGACAGCCAGTAGGAAGCAGATATAAGGCTAATAGCTGCTGCTATCTGCTCTCCGCAGGGTTAACGCTGCTGCTGCTGCTGTGGCCTATATACAACTTCTACACCACAGAATACATCTCTCTAATCTTTATATTTTTTTCACATGCATTGTTTTTTTTTTTTTCTATATAGAGATTTATCAAATCATGATTTATTTAAAGTGCATTTTACAGGTCTCAAACAACAACAAAAAAGAAGAACAGAGAAACACACATGGGACAGAAGAAGGTGCAGCATTAAGGGAATCCGATAGGACAGCGTGACAGGAAGTCCAAGAGAGAGGGAGATTCTATATCAACGGGATCTATACAAAAAATATATGATAAAACATTATTATTATTCTTTTTTTTATTTTATTTTTTTAATATATGTTTATTTATTATTTTATCTTTAATCAAAAACGCTATATAAATTAAATTATTATTATTATTTGTACTGCTACTGTCTCTTTACAACATCTACACCATTAATTAGAGAACTGACACAGTGGAATACACACAGTACTATATTGACACTGTTAATAGGGATGTGATTTCCTGCTTTTGTCAAGCCATTTTATTAATACATCATTTAAACGGACACTGAGAGATTCTGGCAATTATAATAATTATAAATAAATAAATAATAAAACATTTAATTTGTATAGTGCTTTTCATTACAGTGTTATCTCAAAGCTCTACATAAAAACATTTAAAAATAATAATAATAATGATAATAAAATAGAAAATGCAATATAAGCATTATACATTTTAGAATCAAGGCAGGAAATAGCAATTATACATCCTGAAAGGATTTAACAGATTAGGCCTAGAAGAAAGACCGTCTGTAGAAATGGGTTTTAAGGCCCGTTTTAAACGTTCCTTGTGATGGAGCGCCTCTCAGATGGTCAGGGAGAGGCGAGGGCCATGAAAGCAGAAGGCCCCATAGCACGGAGATGTGTCATGAGGACTAGAAGCAGTGAGGAGTTGCTGGAGCGGAGAGGGTGTAATTCTGGAGAGGTTGTAATGACTGGAAGGTTCGTTGAATAGAGCGTTTGCCGTAGTCAATCCGGGAGAAGATGAAGGCATGGATGAGTTTCTCTCTGCATCTGTCTGGGAGAGCGATGCTTTGAGCCGGGGCGATGTTTCTTAGATGGAAAAACCATATGAAATTTGTCTCCCGGGTTAGAGATGATAGTGGTTTGACCGTCAATTTTAGGCCAGACGTTTCCAGCAGTGGTGACCGACATGACCCAATAAGCATAGCCACAGTCTTGCTGCTGTTCAGCTGGTGGAAGTTCTCTTAATACATGCCCTGATGTCACCTAGGCAGCTGCCAAGTTTAGCTGAGATGCTATCTGGCTGGCTGGGTGTACCTGTAGACCTGAGGATCATCAGCATAGCAGTGGAAGTTAATGTTATAGTCTCTGAAGGATTTGGCTGAGACGGAGCATGTACTAGACTAGGAACAGAATAGGTCCCATATCCTGTAATTTTCAGAGTCAGAAGAACTCGTTATGTAAACATTGACTTGGAAAGCCACCTCTAACTTATTTTACACTGTACACAGAGACGTACGAATTTCATCTGATTCTGGGGAAGTAAAAAATTGCCCAAATTTCTCAGTATCCCTTTAAACAAGTTGGCTATAGGCCAAATTATAGAAACAGTTTATATACAACCACCATGCTCCCTCCTTTCTCCTCCCTCCCGGCTCCCTCCCTGCTCCTCCCTCCCTGCTCCCCCCTCCCTCCCTCCCCCCTCCCTCCCTCCCCCTCCCTCCCTCCCCCCTCCCTCCCTCCCTCCCTGCTCCCTCCCCCCTCCCCCTCCCTCCCGACCCCCCTCCCCGTCCCTCCCTCCCCCCTCCCTCCCCCCTCCCTGCTCCCTCCCCCCTCCCCTCTCTCCCTGCTCCCTCCCCCCTCCCCCTCCCTCCCTCCCCCCTCCCTCCCTCCCCTCCCTCCCCCCTCCCTCCCCCTTCCCTGCTCCCTCCCTCCCTCCCCCCTCCCTCCCTGCTCCCTTCCCCCTCCCTCCCTCCCTCCCTCCCTCCCTCCCTGCTCCCTCCATCCCCCCTACCCCTCCTTCCCGACCCCCCTCCCCGTCCCTCCCTCCCCCCTCCCTCCCTGCTCCAAAACCCCTCCCTCCCTGCTCCCTCCCCCCTCCCCTCCCTCCCTGCTCCCTCCCCCCTCCCCCTCCCTCCCTCCCCCCTCCCTCCCCCTTCCCTGCTCCCTCCCTCCCTCCCCCTCCCTCCCTGCTCCCTTCCCCCTCCCTCCCTCCCTCCCTCCCTCCCTCCCTGCTCCCTCCATCCCCCCTACCCCTCCTTCCCGACCCCCCTCCCCGTCCCTCCCTCCCCCCTCCCTCCCCCCTCCCTGCTCCCTCCCTCCCCCCTCCCTCCCCCTCCCTCCCCCCTCCCCTGCTCCCTCCCCCCTCCCCTGCTCCCTCCCCCCCCATCCTACTCCCTCCCTCCCTGCCGTCGCTTAGCAACCCGGTCGCCCCGCGTTACCGACCCTTAGTTCCCCCTCCTCTAGTGACGGGCCCCATGTACCACTACACAGCCTCCTCTAACCCCAAGAAGGACCCTTACCCTTACCAGCCCTACAAGAACAAGTGGAACAATGACAGAGCCAAGGCTAAGGCCTACAAGCAGGACGTCTGGTTCAAACCCCAGAAACAGTTCCTAGCCTTCCCGTCCTACCCCTACTATCAGAAACCCTACCGAGCATACTACCCTGTGTTCTTCCCCTACCCCAAACCCCAGTACTACGACAATACTCCCATGGGGGAGGAGCTACCCCACAGCCCGCCCTCGGACTATGAGCTTCGACCTACCAGGCGCAGACACAGGGCCGGGGGAAGGGCCAGAGGTGGAAGTAGGCATGGCTGGAGACAGCAGCCCCTCCCACCCCGTCTTCCTTCCTCTCCTTACATCTCCAATTACATCCTGCCACACCCACGGACATATCAGCCCCTGCCTAAACCCCTCTCCCCCCAGAACAGGGGCAGGCATCCCCAGTACTACTACCCACCAGGGCCTGGGGGCTTGGGTGTAGCTGGGGGAGGGCAGGAGAGGACTATGAAGACGACCATGGGCTGGTTCCACAGCTGGACAGTCAAGAGGAATTGGAGAACTTTATATCGAAAATATACATGAAACGCAGAATGTACTAGAGACAGAAGGACAGACAGACACTACCGTAGGACAAAAGGGACCAAACAGGGGGAGGGTAGAGAGTAAATAGGCTAGATGAGAGAGAGAGAGAGAGAGAGAGAGAGAGAGAGAGAGAGAGAGAGAGAGAGAGAGAGAGAGAGAGAGAGAGAGAGAGAGAGAGAGAGAGAGAGAGAGAGAGAGAGAGAGAGAGAGAGAGAGAGAGAGAAGGATAGGATTGGATGGACAGAAGAAAGAAAGAGAGGGTGATGATGAAAGATTGTTTTTCACTTTGTCGTTTATTTATTTATTTATTTATTTTTTAAATTTGTGACCAGGGAAAGGAGGGAGGAGGAGCAAGGGGATGGGGAGATGTTGACGTTAAAGAGTCAGAACTTCCGGGCTCGATCCGGGTCAAGCGGAGCTGCTGGCTGTCTGCTTTTCATTCAGGTCTGTCTCTGACGTTGGGGCACGTCCAGAGAGTTTGGAAAAGGGGGGTGGTGGGGGGGGGGGGGTTTAGAACCAACAACATGGAGATGTTTACAGAATCATCTATAGACGGGTTAGCTGACAACGCTTCAATGGGGGCCAGAAATATACACGTGTTGTTGTGATTCCCGATGTCCAGATAAAGTAGAAACGATGACGAGAAACTCCTTTCGGCTCGTTGTAATCTTGTTGTTGATACCATGTCTTGTTTTTTTTTGAGGTGTATTGACTGATTTTTCTTGTCTATGCTAATATGGCAACAAACAAACATAAAAATCGCTAGCTAGCTAGCTAACCAACAACTGCAACGATATATTTGCGAGACAACAAGTGCTCGTTGTACAAATGTATTTATGTTTTTCAGGAAACATTTGGAGACTAAATATAGTTGACATGTTAAGCCCCGTTGCCCCAGAGATTGCCCACGCCTCGGGTTTCGTTGCTAAACAACCAACCCGTCTACAGTGTCTTTTCTTTCAGAGATTCAGGAAAATTGTCTGTTCTTGAGTTGTGTTTTTTTTTTGTTTTTGTTACAACATCAGCTTATCTTTTACTAAGGTACCAAATACAGTCATAGATTCCAGGACTCTTCAGATAGAGATGTTATGAGTCTAACCTGTTCTAATACCAATACCATAATAATACCGACATAGGAAATAGACTTTAACGTATTATGGACAAAAGTCCTTTTTTTTAAACATTTTTATTTTTTAACCTATTTAGGATTGCATTCATTCCGCCTGTTTACAGGTTTTGAAATAGGGTTGAAGCAAAAATACCTTGACAGTTAACAGTTAAGACATTCATTCAGACTGGTTAAGATTAGGACTAAGGTTTGGGATAGTGTTAAAACAAGAAAACGAATCTATCAACTAGGCTGTTAGCTCTATAGTTGTTGATGGTGGACTCAGTAGTAGGCAGTCTGTTGTGGACCCATAGTGATGTGAGCACAGAGAGACAGTAGGACCCAAGTCTCCTTAGTCAAGGACCTGATAGACTTCCATAGAGGGACCAGTTATTCACTACTTCTGGAGAGAACACACACCTCCATCTGACAACTACTAGAAGTCAATATGTCATATTATTTCCAAAGGATACTGAGAAAGAAGGGAGAGGATTTTTTATTTTTATTTAACATTTATTTAACTAGGCAAGTGAGTTAAGAACAAATTCTTATTTACAACGACGGCCTACACCGGCCAAACCCAGACGACGCTGGGCCAATTGTGCGCCGACCTATGGGACTCCCAATTACAGCCGGATGTGATACAGCCTGGATCTGAACCAGGGTGTCTGTAGTGACGCCTCAAGCACTGAGATGCAGTGCCTTAGACCGCTGCGCCACTCGGGAGCCCTGAGGAAGAGGGGAGAGGAGGAGGAGAGGAAGAGGGGAGAGGAGGAGAGGAAGAGGGGAGAAGAGGAAGAGGGGAGAGGAGGGAGGGTGAGCTAGGACAGCTTGACCTGATAAATCTGCACGTCTTTCTACTTAAAAAATAAAAAAATAAAAAATAAAATATACATTTTTACTAAAAAAAATTTAAAAAAATATCCAGTGAGGAGAAATACGTAGTGGTGTTTGTTTCTCCGATTCAATTGTGATCTAAAAAAAAAAGTGAGAATGTAAAACTCGGGGGCCAGAGAAAAGCTCCGTCCTGTGAAAGGACTGTTGTGTTGTCGTGACCATATCTCCTTGTAAGATGTACAGTTCATGTGAAATAAATGCGATTCTGTGCAACGTGTACATAACAGCATGACCCATGACTAGTTTTGCTTTAAGAAGAAAAAATAAAAGCAACTATTTTATTAAAGTTCAGTGGTTTTTTTTATTTTTATGCATTTTTGGACAGTTTGATGCACATTAGAGCTTTGTATTGCAGTCGAGTTCTATGTGTGTGTGTGTGTGTGTGTGTGTGTGTGTGTGTGTGTGTGTGTGTGTGTCTGTGTGAGGCCCTCTGCAGTTAAGTGTAGAGATGTATGACTCATCCCCCCCAATCATGTAACTAAGGACTGTTCTTGCGTACGATGCAATGCGGAGTGCCTGGATACAGTCCTTAGCCGTGATATATTGGCCACATACCACAAACCCCCGAAGGTGCCTTATTACTACCTATAAACTGGTTACCAACACTTTCCTCTTTGTTCAAAAGACAAATTAGTGGAAGAGAGATCAGAAATTGGGCTGCCCCTGTAAACACAGCCCAGGTTTATCAGGTCTGAATCAGTCCCTGATTAGAGACGGAGAGTGACATCCAGCCGTCCATCACGCAGACCTCTGGGAATGGAACTGAGAACAGGGGATCTGTATACCTCACAACGCTGTACGAACGGAGAATGTTCTTCTGGCTTCCAGAACAGGGCTGCCTGTGTAAAGGCAGTCTAAGTAGGGGTTGTCAGACTCTACCCTCAGAAATAATATGTGAATCTGAAAGAAGAGAAGAAAAAAAAACAGAGAAAAGACAGAGACAGTATGAAAGAAGGAGGGAGAAAGAGATTGAAAACAAGGTAGAGGGAGAGAGAGAACATCAGAAAGAGAGAACAAAATAGAAAAAGGGAGGAAGACAAACAAAAGAGAGAGAGGAAGAGAGAGAGAGAGAGAGAGAGAGAGAGAGAGGAAAAGAGAGAGAGAGGAAAAGAAAGGGAGAGCGGGAAATTGAGAGAGAGAGGAAAAGAGAGAGAGAGAGAGAGAGAGAGAGAGAGAGAGAGAGAGAGAGAGAGGAAAAGAGAGAGAGAGGAAGAGAGAGAGAGAGAGGGAAAACGAAAGGAGCTGCAGTGATTGATGAGTCACATGATTGGGGGATGAGTCATACATCTCTACACTAAACTGCAGAAGGCCTCACACACACACACACACACACACACACACACACACACACACACACACACACACACACACACACACACACACACACACACACACACACACACACACACACACACGAGCACACACACACACACGAGCACACACGAGCACGCACACACACAAACACTTACACGCTCTTTGAGCTTTATAATTTGGCGGCTGGCATTGACGATAATGATTACAGGTTTTTTTTACGATTGCTTACACACTAAAATTTAACTTTTCCCACAATTAGCAAAACCTTACACTCAAGGAGCAAAACACAAGGCTAGATTTGCACAACTGTAAGCACATTGTCAGCTTCACACTATTTGCAAAACACAAAACACACTTTTATACATCAGACACGGAAGTATGATCATGATGTCACTTCCTTGCAATTCCAAAGCACTGACTGTAAAATGACCACACCTATGAGCCAATCTGTTAAACACAGCCATCAGGTGCACAAACACATGATCGCTAAATTGTAGACACACCAATCAGGTTTAAGCACTATAAAAATGCAGCAGGTAGGTTCACCTGCCTTCAACCAAAATGGAAGGAGTCAGAAGAAGAGTGAGGGTGAGAGGAGGAGAACACAGAGGAGGAGAAGGAGGTAGAGGAAGAGGCAGAGGCCGAGCCAGAGGTCGAAGGAAGACCTGAAGCAGGAGGAGAACGTGCACAAAGAAGAAGAGGACCAAACTTATCAAATGACATTCGTGCAACACTAGTGGACCGTGTTGTGAACCACGGATTGACGCTGAGGGAGGCTGGACTGAGAGTTCAGCCAAATCTTAGCAGATATACCAGTGGCATCTGTCATAAGGACTTTTTCGACAGGAAAACATGTAAAAGAAGATCTGTCTACAGTCAACAGTAATCAGCCGCTTATTGTATGCACCATATCAGCACTTGTGATACCCCTTCCTGTGACATTGTACAGTAAGTTACATGTATTATTCTCTACATAGGATTGAGAGTCGGGAACGACGAGGAGGAAGGGGGCCCATATTCACATTCAAGAACAAGAGAGCGAGAGAGAGATAATAAACATGGTTTTGGACAATAATGCTATCAGGCTCAGAGAACTACAAGCCAACATTATCGGTGACCATGCCATTTTCAATAATGTCCATCAGGTCTCTCAGTCAACACTGGCACGCATCCTGAAAAGACATCAGGTTCAAATGAAAACAACTTTATCGAGATGCCTTGTTGAGCGGAATTCAGAGAGTATCAAACGGCTGCGGCATGAGTATGTGGAGGTTTGTATTGTTCACTTTAGCACTGTGATGTTGCATACTGCACACATGACTTTTTTTTACATTGACTGTATACTAGACCTATCCTGAACTACACAATCTTGTCTTTTCACTGTATTTCAGGGAGTTTTGCAGATGGATGCTGAGGAAATCCTGCATGAATTCATATATATTGATGAGGCAGGGTTCAACCTCACAAAAGCAAGAAGGAGAGGCAGAAATATCATTGGCCACAGGGCTATAATCCATGTCCCAGGGCAACGTGGGGGTAACATCACCCTTTGCGCTGCCATTTCACAGCATGGGGTTCTCCTCCGTCATGCCAAAATGGGCCCTTACAACACACCTCACATTCTCACATTTCTTTGGGACCGACTACACCACATCGTCACAGCAGGTAATGAAATGCACCAGATGCAATACACTGTCATCTGGGACAATGTGTCATTCCACCGCTCTGCTTTGGTCCAGAACTGGTTTCAACACCATCCACAGTTGACAGTACTATACCTTCCACCATACTCTCCGTTTCTAAACCCTATCGAATAGTTTTTCTCTGCATGGCGGTGGAAGGCTTACGATCTCCAGCCCCGGGCTCAGGTAACCCCTCATTCAGGCCATGGAAGACGCCTGTGACCAAGTCGACGCCGCAGCTGTGCAAGGATGGATTCGACATTCAAGACGGTTCTTCCTGGCATTGTCTTACTAATGAGGATATTGCTTGTGATGTTGATGACATTCTCTGGCCAGATCCAGCTAGGCGAAGAGATAATGTATAGTATTAATTTACTGTAGTATTTTCTGTACAATATTGTCAGTTTTTTTCAGATTATTTTTAATGTTTGTTGTTGTTGTTATTTACTGTAGTTGTAACCTGTACTGGATACAGTATTTTACATGTGTCTGTTGTTTGCTGAGCTAACAGTGTTATGCACACTACTGCAGTAGCATGAAAACTGGGACGTGTTTTGTTGTGATTCTCCATCTTGACATGTTGACTGATTTGGGTATATGGAGAGAAATAAATGATATTTTCCTTAGTCTGCAGCATTGGTCTTGTGTAGTGTTTGTATAGTTGCACTTTACATTTTTACATTTGACATTTTAGTCATTTAGCAGACGCTCTTATCCAGAGCAACTTACATTTCATTTCATACATTTTTTTTTTCTTCTTCGTACTGGCCCCCCGTGGGAATCGAACCCACAACCCTGGCGTTGCAAACACCATGCTCTACCAACAGTACTCTAATCACTGACAATTAGACTTGCTAAAAGTGTTTTAGGTTAGCAACAGCAGTGTGTAACTGGTTCAAAAAGATTGAAGTCATATGAAATGTGTGTGTGTTTTACATTTACATTTAAGTCATTTAGCAGACGCTCTTATCCAGAGCGACTTACAAATTGGTGCATTCACCTTATAATATCCAGTGGAACAACCACTTTACAATAGTGCATCTAAATCTTTTAAGGGGGGGGTTAGAAGGATTACTTTATCCTATCCCAGGTATTCCTTGAAGAGGTGGGGTTTCAGGTGTCTCCGGAAGGTGGTGATTGACTCCGCTGTCCTGGCGTCGTGAGGGAGCTTGTTCCACCATTGGGGTGCCAGAGCAGCGAACAGTTTTGACTGGGCTGAGCGGGAACTGTGCTTCCTCAGAGGTAGGGAGGCGAGCAGGCCAGAGGTGGATGAACGGAGTGCCCTTGTTTGGGTGTAGGGCCTGATCAGAGCCTGAAGGTATGGAGGTGCCGTTCCCTTCACAGCTCCGTAGGCAATCACCATGGTCTTGTAGCGGATGCGAGCTTCAACTGGAAGCCAGTGGAGAGAGCGGAGGAGCGGGGTGACGTGAGAGAACTTGGGAAGGTTGAACACCAGACGGGCTGCGGCATTCTGGATGAGTTGTAGGGGTTTAATGGCACAGGCAGGGAGCCCAGCCAACAGTGAGTTGCAGTAATCCAGACGGGAGATGACAAGTGCCTGGATTAGGAACTGCGCCGCTTCCTGTGTGAGGCAGGGTCGTACTCTGCGAACGTTGTAGAGCATGAACCTACAGGATCGGGTCACCGCCTTGATGTTAGTGGAGAACGACAGGGTGTTGTCCAGGATCACGCCAAGGTTCTTAGCACTCTGGGAGGAGGACACAAGGGAGTTGTCAACCGTGATGGCGAGATCATGAAACGGGCAGTCCTTCCCCGGGAGGAAGAGCAGCTCCGTCTTGCCGAGGTTCAGCTTGAGCTGGTGATCCGTCATCCACACTGATATGTCTGACAGACATGCAGAGATGCGATTCGCCGCCTGGTTATCAGAAGGGGGAAAGGAGAAGATTAATTGTATGTCGTCTGCATAGCAATGATAGGAGAGACCATGTGAGGATATGACAGAGCCAAGTGACTTGGTGTATAGCGAGAATAGGAGAGAGCCCTGGGGGACACCAGTGGTGAGAGCGCATGGTGCGGAGACAGATTCTCGCCACGCCACCTGGTAGGAGCGACCTGTCAGGTAGGACGCAATCCAAGCGTGGGCCACGCCGGAGATGCCCAACTCGGAGAGGGTGGAGAGGAGGATCTGATGGTTCACAGTATCAAAGGCAGCAGATAGGTCTAGAAGGATGAGAGCAGAGGAGAGAGAGTTAGCTTTAGCAGTGCGGAGAGCCTCCGTGACACAGAGAAGAGCAGTCTCAGTTGAATGCCCAGTCTTGAAACCTGACTGATTAGGATCAAGAAGGTCATTCTGAGAGAGATAGCAGGAGAGCTGGCCAAGGACGGCACGTTCAAGAGTTTTGGAGAGAAAAGAAAGAAGGGATACTGGTCTGTAGTTGTTGACATCGGAGGGATCGAGTGTAGGTTTTTTCAGAAGGGGTGCAACTCTCGCTCTCTTGAAGACGGAAGGGACGTAGCCAGCGGTCAAGGATGAGTTGATGAGCGAGGTGAGGAAGGGGAGAAGGTCTCCGGAAATGGTCTGGAGAAGAGAGGAGGGGATAGGGTCAAGTGGGCAGGTTGTTGGGCGGCCGGCCGTCACAAGACGCGAGATTTCATCTGGAGAGAGAGGGGAGAAAGAGGTCAAAGCACAGGGTAGGGCAGTGTGAGCAGGACCAGTGGTGTCGTTTGACTTAGCAAACGAGGATCGGATATCGTCAACCTTCTTTTCAAAATGGTTGACGAAGTCATCCGCAGAGAGGGAGGAGAGGGGGGGGGAGGGGGAGGAGGATTCAGGAGGGAGGAGAAGGTAGCAAAGAGCTTCCTAGGGTTAGAGGCAGATGCTTGGAATTTAGAGTGGTAGAAAGTGGCTTTAGCAGCAGAGACAGAAGAGGAGAATGTAGAGAGGAGTGAGTGAAAGGATGCCAGGTCCGCAGGGAGGCGAGTTTTCCTCCATTTCCGCTCGGCTGCCCGGAGCCTTGTTCTGTGAGCTCGTAGTGAGTCGTCGAGCCACGGAGCAGGAGGGGAGGACCGAGCCGGCCTGGAGGATAGGGGACAGAGAAAATCAAAGGATGCAGAAAGGGAGGAGAGGAGGGTTGAGGAGGCAGAATCAGGAGATAGGTTGGAGAAGGTTTGAGCAGAGGGAAGAGATGATAGGATGGACGAGGAGAGAGTAGCGGGAGAGAGAGAGCGAAGGTTGGGACGGCGCAATACCATCCGAGTAGGGGCAGAGTGAGAAGTGTTGGATGAGAGCAAGAGGGAAAAGGATACAAGGTAGTGGTCGGAGATTTGGAGGGGAGTTGCAATGAGATTAGTGGAAGAACAGCATCTAGTAAAGATGAGGTCAAGCGTATTGCCTGCCTTGTGAGTAGGGGGGGAAGGTGAGAGGGTGAGGTCAAAAGAGGAGAGGAGTGGAAAGAAGGAGGCAGAGAGGAATGAGTCAAAGGTAGACGTGGGGAGGTTAAAGTCACCATACACCATATACCCTTTATAATACACCATAACCCCTATATAATACACCATATACCCTATATAATACACCATATACACTATATAATACACCATATACACTATATAATACACCATATACCCTATAAAATACACCATATACCCTATATAATACACCATATACCCTATATAATACACCATATGCCCTATATAATACACCACATACCCTATAAAATACACCATATACACTATATAATATGCAATATACTAATTATAATACACCATATACCCTATACAAACTACAGTATATAATACACCATATACTCTATATAATATACCATATACCATAAACATACTATATAATGCACCATATACCATATACACACTATTTAATACACCATATAGGTAAGTCGCTCTGGATAAGAGCGTCTGCTAAATGACTAAAATGTAAATGTAAAAAAATATAATACACCATATACCCTATATAATACAAAATATGCCCTATATAATACACCATATACCCTATATAATACACCATATACCCTATATAATACACCATATACCCTATATAATACACCATATGCCCTATATAATACACCATATACCCTATAAAATACACCATATACACTATATAATATGCAATATACTAATTATAATACACCATATACCCTATACAAACTACAGTATATAATACACCATATACTCTATATAATATACCATATACCATAAACA
Source organism: Salmo salar (assembly GCF_965601325.2). NCBI lineage: Eukaryota > Metazoa > Chordata > Actinopteri > Salmoniformes > Salmonidae > Salmo > Salmo salar. Next base: position 124,096,543 of record NC_138301.1, on the reverse strand, counting down.
TACTATATAATGCACCATATACCATATACACACTATTTAATACACCATATACCCTATATAATACACCATATACCCTATATAATACACCATATGCCCTATATAATACACCATATACCCTATATAATACACCATATACCCTATATAATACACCATATGCCCTATATAATACACCATATACCCTATAAAGTGTTATAATACACCATACACACTAAACACACTATATAATACACCATATACCCTATACACACTAAACACACTTTATAATACACTGTTTACCCTATACACACTTTATAATACACCATATACCCTATACACACGATATAATACACCATTTACTCTCCATAATACACCATATACCCCATACACATTTCATAATACACATACTCTGTTTCACGGAAGCATGGCTATCTCTCCGGATATATACTGTCGGAGCCGGTACAGCCAGTTGGGTTCTCAGTTCATTACGCAGACAGGAATAAATATCTCTCCAGGAAAGAAGAAGGGCGGTTTCATGATTAACTACTCATGGTGTGATTGTGATAACATACAGGAACTCAAGTCCTTAAGTTCACCCGACCTAGAATACCTCACAATCAAATGCTGACCGTATTACCTCCCAAGATAATTCTCTTCTCCCTTCCTATAGGCAGAAACTCAAACAGGAAGTACCCGTGCTAAGAACTATTCAACGCTGGTCTGACCAATCGGAATGCACGCTTCAACATTGTTTTGATCACGCGGACTGGGATATGTTCTGGGTAGCCTCTGAGAACAACAAAGCCGAATAGACGGATACGGACACTGAGATTATCAGGAAGTGTATAGGAGATGTTATACCCACTGTGACTATTAAAACCTACCCTAAACCAGAAATTGTGGATAGATGGCAGCATTCGCGCAAAACTGAAAGCGTGAACCATCGCATTTAACCACGGCAAGGTGACTGGGAATATGGTTGAATACAAACAGTGTAGTTATTCCCTCCGTGAGGCAATCAAACAGGCAAAACGTCAGTAGAGAGACAAAGTGGAGTCGCAATTCAACGGCTCAGACACGAGACGTATGTGGCAGAGTCTACAGACAATCACGGATTACAAAGGGAAAACCAGCCACGTCGCGGACACAGACATTTTGCACCCGGACAAGCTAAACACCTTCTTCACCCGCTTTGAGGATAACACAGTGCTACCAACCCGGACTGTGGGCTCTCCTTCTCCGTGGCCGATGTGAGTAAGACATTTAAGTGTGTTAACCCTTGCAAGGCTGCTGGCCCAGACTGCATCCCTAGCCACGTCCTCAGAGCATGCGCAGACCAGCTGGCTGGAGAATTTACGGAAATATTCAATCTCTCCCTATCCCAGTCTGCTGTCCCCACTTGCTTCACAATGTCCACCATTGTTCCTGTACCCAAGAAAGCAAAGGTAACTGAACTAAATTACTATCGCCCCTTAGCACTCACCTCTGTCATCATGAAGTGCTTTGAGAGAGTAGTCAAGGATCATATCACCTTTACCTTACATGACACCCTAGACCCACTTCAATTTGCTTACCAGCCCAAAAGATCCACAGATGATGCAATCACCATCGCACTGCACACTGTCCTATCCCATTTGGACAAGAGGAATACCTATGTAAGAATGGTGTTCATTGACTACAGCTCAGCATTCAACACCATAGTACCCTCCAAACTCATCATTAAGCAAGAGACACTGGGTCTGGACCCAGCCCTGTGCAACTGGGTCCTGGACTTCCTGACGGGTCGCCCCCCAGGTGGTGAAGGTAGGAAATAGCACCTCAACTTCACTGATCCTCAAAACTGATCCTCAAAATCTCAAAAGATTTGTGCTAAGCTTCCTCCTGTACTCACTGTTCACCCATGACTGCGTGGCCATGCATGACTCTGGCTGCGCCGGACTGGCGGGCGACTCTGGCTGTGCCGGACTGGCGGGCGACTCTGGCTGCGCCGGACTGGCGGGCGACTCTGGCTGCGCCGGACTGTGGGCCGTCTCTGCCGGTTCCGGACTGTGGGCCGTCTCTGCCGGTTCCGGACTGTGGGCCGTCTCTGTCGGTTCCGGACTGTGGTCCGTCTCTGTCGGTTCTGGACTGTAGGACGTCACCGGAAGCACTGCACGGGACACTGTCGCCGGAAGCTCTAGACGGGGAACTGTCGCCGGAAGCTCTAGACGGGGACTGCGCACTAAAGGCCTGGTGCGTGGGGCTGGCTTTGGAGACACCAGACTAGGGACGCGCACCACAGGGCTAGTGCGAGGAGCAGGAACTGGATACACTGGGCCATGAATCAGCACTGGAGGTCTGGAGCGCACAGCCTGCACAACCCATCCTGGCTGGGTTGTAACAATAGCCCTGCACGGGCGGAGTGCTGGCACAGGGCGAACTGGACTGTGCAGAGGCCTGATGGCTGCCGTGCGTAGAGCAGGCGCAGGATAGCCTGGACCCAGGAGACGCACTGGTGGTGAGATGTATTGTGCCGGCGCACTTCTCCCAGGCTGGATGCCCACTCTAGCACGGCACTTACGGGGGGCTGGTATCGCTCGCACCGGACTGTGCGTACGCATGGGCAAGATCGTACGCACTTCCGCATAGACCGGCGCTCTTCTCCCCGCCAAACGCTCCCCATAATAAGCATGGGGAGTTGGCTCAGGTCTATTGCCTGACCTAGCCACACTCCCCATGTGCCCCCCCAATTTGTTTTGGGGGGGGCAGCCTCTCGCACTCGCCAATCGGCGCGTATAATGCCTCGTAACGGCGTCGCTCCGCCTTTGCTGCCTCCAGCTCCTCCTTAGGGCGTTGGTATTCCCCAGCCTGGTGCCATGGTTTTGCCCCGTCCAAAATGTCCTCCCATGTCCACGATTCCTGATACCTCTGCTGCTCCTTCCTCCGCTGCTTGGTCCGTTGTTGGTGGGTAGTTCTGTCACGTTCGTCGTATGGAGTAGACCAAAACGCAGCGGGAATGTGTATGCTCATCTTCTTATTTATTAAAGAAACGAAACAAAACACTTCAACAAAACAACGACTAGAAACAGTCCCGTAAGGACAAAATGACTATACGGAGAAACAACTACCCACAAATCCCAATGAATAACACCCCTATTAAATAGGACCTTCACTTAGAGGCAACGAGGAACAGCTGCCTCCAATTGAAGGTCAACCCAATAAACTAAGCATAGAAATAGAATACATAGACACCGACATAGAAATAGACTAACATAGAACATTGCCCAAAAACCCAGAAACACACTAAACAAACACCCCCCTGCCACGCCCTGACCAAACTACAATAACAAACAACCCCTTTACTGGTCAGGACGTGACACATACACCATTTACACAGTACATAATACACTATATACCGTACATAATACAGTATATACACTTTATATAACGGGTGGGTCTAATCCTGAATGCTGGTTAAAATCACATACCAGGCGGTGTCTATTCCACAAGTTGCAACCGGCTAAATCTATGATGTTAAAATGCCTATTTACACTGTTCCATCTGACTGCACAATCCACGGTCTCATCAGCCCAGCCAGGCAATTTATAAACTTGATCTCTACTATAAAAAGCATCTAGACATTCTCTCATATTTATTTTAGACTAACATTTAGTTTTCAACAGCTGAGATTTGTACAAACCTTACTGTCTGTCTCTTCAACATTTGCAACATTGCTTCAATATTGAACTTCGATCTCCAGCTGTCCCATCGTAATGAACGAGTCAGGAGCCGGGACGAGACGGACAGACAGGCAGCGTTTCTTAGCCAGTAGAAATCATGAATCAACTGGCATCATTTTTATGGATATGTACAAAACAAAGGTAAATTGAAAAAAGGTCAAATGAAGCGCAGCTAATTTTCAGTCTTTCCAGCTTCAGTTTGAAGTGATTGTGTTATTGTAGCTGTGTTTTCGGCTAGCTCCACTGAACAACAGTGTCCTGACGAGTGAGCACATTTTCTATGCCAGGTGAAATCACGCCTCATTAGCTCATTGTTGTGGATGTATCCAAATAGCTTAAACAAATGCAAAAAAAACAGCTTAATAAACAAATGCAAATGCAGCTACTGTTGATATTCTTTCTGCACTTTTTGACCTGACTGTAAGTTAGCAGTAGCTAGCTAGCTAGCAAGCAAGGGATAAGAACGTTGCCAGCCAGTATGGCAATGGAACATTTAGAACGTCCATAGATACAGAACAAAAAGAATGAACGAATGGGTTGCGTCCAAAGATACAGAACAAAAAGACTCACCGACTGGGTCACGTCTCTAGCAACCCTTGATTTGTGTCGGGACTATAAGGAGACAACTTCATCTCGGGCCGAACAACACCAATATGTCCTCCAATCACCAGCTTCTCGGGCATTATCACTTAAATACACACTATATAATAAAACATTATTCCAATACAAACAATATAATACACCACATACCCAATACACACTATATAATACCCAATACACACTATATAATGAACCAAATACCCTATATACACTTTTAAACACACCTTATACCCTATACACATTATATAACACGCCATATACCCTGTACACACTATATACTACAACATATACCCAATACACACTATATAATATACCATATAACCTACACACACTATATACCATATACAAACTATATAATACACCATGGACCTTATACAATAGACCATATGCCATATACACATAATTTAAAATACAACATATACACTATACATTCTACATAAGACACCATATTCCCTAAAAACGCTATATAATACACCATATAAACTTTATTATATACCATTTAAAATATACCACATATCATATTGTCATGACATTGCCCTCTTTGGGTACAGCGAGCACCATCCTCCTCTCTCTGCACCACTCCCCTCCATCTCTCTCTCTCCTACACCCAGGCTGCTGTTATAAATTCCTGGAGGAGATTCTTCCTCATGGCCAGACAGTATAGAGAGGGAGTGCGTTTTCATAGAGAGAACAAAGGAATTTCTTCCACCTCACAGAACTTGAGATCTGAACAATATTCATGTTCTGGAGAATGAATAAAAGGTCGGTGAATGTATAAAAGGTCGGTGAAGTAGCCAGCTACGAACTGGTCCGTTTGGTACAATTTTGTGAAACTCATGAGAGACAATACAGCCACATTACCATAACCCTGTTTATACAAGAGTCTCAGTTGTGAGGTCTGCATCTAATTATTGTATAAAATGAATGAGTAAAGATGAAACTATTTGTGAAATGATGTGATGCTATGTAATGATGTTAATGTGAGAGAATTGTATTTCTGTTTAAGGTTTAACTAAGTCATGGGCCCGCCCCGTGAGCGCATACATTGATCTGGCGTCATGGGACCGCCCCTTTCTGCTCTTCCGAATATAAACCCCACCTTGGGAATTTATCTTGAGACCAATTACGAGAGGAAATGAAATAATCTTATTAAATACTTTTTTCTTTACATAGTTGAATGTGCTGACAACAAAATCACACAAAAATAATCATTGGAAATCCAATTTATCAACCCATCGAGGTCTGGATTTGGAGTCACGCTCAAAATTAAAGTGGAAAACCACACTACAGGCTGATCCAACTTTGATGTAATGTCCTTAAGTAGAGACCAACCTTACCTCAATTATGAGAGGCCTAAGGTTTGAGCCCACTGCTGAATTCTTAACCATATCACGTGGTTAAACTCTGAGACTATCTAACCGAGAGAATAAGAACAAATCTTTGATACTAATTACTAGTCTGCAGCTAGGGATTCGGCATCATTGAACGCGTAGACCGACAACCGCCGAAACATCTATTCTATAACAACATTGCTGAATGTTACTCTGAACTATCCATTCTAACCACGGCAGAGAGAGAGAGAGAGAGGGCGGACAAACTCTCCAACAGAAACTAACTTTCCAACAGAGATCAGGACGACACACTGAGCGTAAATATATATATTGATTGCAATTATTCCCGAATGAGTGAGCGTTCATGTGCAAAGGCTTAGCATTTCAATTGTTTTAATTATCAACTTTGTAGTGTCTTTTATCTCAGCTGACCCCCACTTCCCTTTTGTCCACCAAACCGCCATGTTTAGCCCACTATGGCACATTCCCCTATCATTTCCTTGTAACTATGTCAACTGTTTGTTTGTGTGCATTTCTGTGATTATTTAGATAGTAAATAAATGATTTAAGAAAATTGATGTATAGATGACTCATAGTGAAGACTGGGTTCGTGCAGATAACCAACAATTTACGATGTTTGGAATGAGACTAACGTGAGGTAAAGAATAATTAATTAATTAGAAGACTAATTGATCAGATATTAAAATATCTGAAGGTTATATTAGGAATATTATAATTTTGTAATCTGAACATTTTCCTTGGTGCCCCGACATCCTAGTTAATTACAGTTACAGTTTAATCACGTAATAATAATTACAGAGAATTCTTTACAAAAATAAATCTTTCAGTTAAATGATGCCAAAGACACGACAATATACACACTACCTAATATACCATATACCTTATAAACACTTTATAACACACCATTACCCTATACACACTATATAATACAACTTAAACACTATACACACCATATCATTTACCATAAACCCTATATAATATACCATATAACCTATTCACATTTTATAATACATGAAATACCCTATACACACTATATAATACCCTACACACACTTTATAATAGTCTATACACACTGTATAATGCATCATATACCGTGCTTTGCAAAAGTTGGCGTTTTTCCTATTTTGTTGCATTATAACATGTCATTAAATGGATTTCTATTTGGATTTCATGTAATGGACAAACACAAAATAGTCGAAATTGGTGAAGTGAAATGAAAAATATAACTTGTTTCAAGAAATTAAAAAATTAAGAAACGGAAAAGTGGTGCGTGTATCTATGAATTCCCTAAATAAGATCTGGTGCAACCATTTACCTTCAGAAGTCACATAATTAGTTAAATAAAGTCCACCTGTGTGCAATCTAAGTGTATCATGATCTGTCACATGATCTCAGTATATATATATATATACACCTGTTCTGAAAGGCCCCTGTCACGTCCTGACCAGTAAAAGGGGTGATTTGTTATTGTAGTTTGGTCAGGGCGTGGCAGGGGGGGTGTGTTTGTTTTATGTGTTTCGTGGGGTTTTTAGTTTATGTTCTATGTTAGTATATTTCTATGTTTGTTCTAGTGTGTCTATTTCTATGTTTAAGTTTCTTGGGTTGACCTTCAATTGGAGGCAGCTGTTCCTCGTTGCCTCTAATTGAAGGTCCTATTTAGTAGGGGTGTTTTTGTGGGTGGTTGTTTCCTGTTTTGTGTATGTTGCACCTGACGGGACTGTTTACAGTTGTTTTGTTGTTTGTTTGATTTTGAGTTAAATAAAAATAAATATGAGCAAGTCACACATCTTGGTCCCCATTAGACGACAGTCGTTACACCAACACCACTAAGCAAGCGACACCATGAAGACCAAAGACCTTTGAACATCCCACGGAGCACCATTCAATCCATTATTAAAAAATGGAAAGAATATGGCACCACAACAAACCTGCCAAGAGAGGGCCGCCCACCAAAACTCACGGACCAGGCAAGGAGGGCATTAATCAGAGGCAACAAAGAGACCAAAGATAACCCTGAAGGAGCTGCAAAGCTCCACAGCGGAGATTGGAGTATCTATCCATAGGACCACTTTAAGCCGTACACTCCACAGAGCTGGGCTTTATGGAAGAGTGGCCAGAAAAAAAGCCATTGATTAAAGAAAAAGTAAGCAAACACATTTGGTGTTCGCCAAAAGGCATGTGGGAGACTCCCCAAACATATGGAAGAAGGTACTCTGGTCAGATAAGACTAAAATGTAGCTTTTTGGCCATCAAGGAAAACGCTATGTCTGGCGCAAACCCAACACCTCTCATCACCCCAAGAACACCATGCCCACAATGAAGCATGGTGGTGGCAGCATCATGCTGTGGGGATGTTTTTCATTGGCAGGGACTGGGGAACTGGTCAGAATTGTAGGAATGATGGATGGTGCTAAAAACAGTGGAAATATATATCCATAAAAACTCCGTTTAGCTGGTGCGCTTCAGTCAATAATCCACTCGGTTTCCCTCCTTCAAAATGAATACAAAATGAATCCCAAACGTTACCAATAAACTTATCCAAACAAGTCAATCAACGTCAGATCAGAGGCAACTAGAAAACACCTGCCTCCAATTGAGAGTCCACACCCCAATTACCTAAACATAGAAATAGACTAAACTAGACAGAACATAGAAATACATAAACATAGAACAGTGACCAAAAACCCCGGAATACATAAATCAACTACCCCTCTACATAGACACACACACCCCAAACCACATAAACCAAATACCCTTCTGCCACGTCCTGACCAAAATCTAATACAATTACTCCCTCTGCTGGTCAGGACGTGACACAATTCTCCGTCTTAAATTTGATTATTTATTTACATAATAGGGTACCCGAGGATTGATTATAAACATTGTTTGACTTGTTTGGACGAAGTTTATTGGTAACTTTTGGGATTGGTTTCTATGCATTTTGAACGAGGGAAACCGGTGGATTAATGAATCAAGCGCGCCAACTAAACTGACTTTTTGGGGAAATAAAGAAGGACTTTATCGAACAAAACGACCATTTGTTATGTAGCTGGGACCCTTGGGATTGCAAACAGAGGAAGATCTACAAAGGTAAGTGATTTATTTGATCGCTATTTCTGACTTTCGTGACGCCTCTGCTTGTTTGGAAAATGTTTGTAATGCTTTTGTACGCAGGGCACTGTCCTCAGATAATAGCATGGTGTGCTTTCGCCGTAAAGCCTTTTTGAAATCTGACAAAACGGCTGGATTAACAAGAAGTTAAGCTTTTAAACGATGTAAGACACTTGTATTTTCATGAATGTTTATTATTACGAATTTTGTATTTTGAATTTCACGCTCTGCAATTTCACCGGATGTTGTCGAGATGGGGGGCTAGCTCCCAACCTAGCCCAAAGAGGTTTTAACAAAGTAGTCAGTGTAAAATTATTATGAGACCTAGTGAACAACGTCATCAATATTATGAGACCTATTTAACAACATCATTAGTGCAAAACTATTATGACACCTTGCTAACAATGTTATCAGTTTGATGAGACTTAGTTAATTAACAATGTCTTCAGTGTAGAAGTATTATCAAACCTAGCGAACAATTTCATCAGTTTAAATGTATTATGAGACGTTGTGAACAATATCATCAGCGTAAAACTATTTGAGACAATATCATCAGTGTTAACTTAGGGCTAGGGGTCCCGCTAGTGGGACAACTTCCGGTGAAACTGTAGGGCGCGCAATTTAAATAATATGGATTTTAAACATTTATGTACATATAAGTGTCTTATATCAGCTGAAAGATTAAATTCTTGTTAATCGCACTGCACTGTCCGATTTACAGTAGCTATTACAACGAAAACATGCCTTGCGATTGTTTGAGGATGGCGCCCCACATCAAAGTATTTTTCCACCAGCGCAGGTTTCATACATTCACAAATAACGATTAAATATTCACTTACTTTTTGAAAATCTGCCTCTGATTCGTCATCCAAAGGGTCCCAGCTATAACATGTAGCGTCGTTTTGTTAGATTAATCCTTCTGTTTAGTTGGTTCCATCAATTTGAGTAATCCACTCGTTCAACTTGCAGAGAAAGGAATCCGAAAATGTAACACTAAACTTTGTTTCAACAAGTCAAAATACGTTTCTATTTATTCCTCAGATACCGTAAAATGTAACCAAACTATAATATTTCTTATGGAAAGAAGTATGTTCAATAGGAAACCGATTTTAGCAGGTGCGTAATGTCTTCATAGCGTGCGGAAACACGAATTTCCAAGACTGTGTCCTGCTAAAACGGATATTTCTTATTCGTTTTTGAAGTTACACGCCTGAAACCTTGAACATAGACTGCTGACACCCTGTGGAAGCCATGGGAATTGCATCCAGGGAGCTAATTTTCAATATGACCTTTCTCTCAAAATAACAAACATTCTGGTTGGTTTTTCTTTGGATTTTCTCCTACAGTATCTATTGTGTTATAGTCTCCTACAATATTTTACATTTTCTACAAACTTCAAAGTGTTTTCTTTCCAATGCTACCAATTATATGCATATCCTGGCTTCAGGGCCTGAGTAACAGGCAGTTTACTTTGGGCACGTCAGTCAGACAGGAAGTGGAGAAAAAAAGGGGCCTAGCCCTAAGCTCTATTTGACCTAGTGAAAAATGTCATCTGTTTAAAAATATTTTGAGAGCTAATGAACAATGACTTTAGTGTTATGAGAACTAGTGAACAATGGCATCCGTTTAAAAGTATTTTGACACCTGGTGAACAATGTCATGAGTGTCATGAGATTTACTGAAGAATTTCATCAGTGCTAAACTGTTATGAGACCTTGTTAACAATGTAATCAGTTTGATGAGACCTAGTAAACAATATCATCAGTGTTATGAGATTTACTGAAGAATTTCATCAGTGCTAAACTGTTATGAGACCTTGTGATGGAAAAGTCTGTCACTGGCCGCGGGCAGCGTTTGGTACACTAACACACACACACACACACACATTCATCTCGCCTCCCTGCTCTGTTATCAGCTCCGTTAACAATGTGGGTCGACACACAAGTTAACTTCTCCGTCTTAGTACATACATTAATTAAACACTTTATTCTTACCTCCCGTCAGTAACAGTTTATGGTATAAAGAATATACAGACAAGAGTTCATGTTTAATTTAAACAACGTTTATTGTACTTGTCAATGTTATGGATGAGTGAGTTGTTTGTTTGATTCTGTTCCTCTCTCTCTCTCCAGTCTCTGTAGTTTCCGGGTATGGCTGGGATAAGGACCAGAGCTACGGTAATCGGGCTGGCTTTGTAGTGCCTGTCCTAGAATGGCTCGTTCATGTGAATGGGCATATTGGAAGACTCCATGTCAGTAGGGATGGGATTTTGTAAACTTGCTATATTGGTATATTGTATATCATGAGAAACGTGTCACAGTGTATATAATTCAGTATGTTTAGCTGAGTGGAAAATGAAGGCTTTGATGAAGGTTAATTGCTTAATTAATTAGTATGTTCTGATGGGAGGGGCTTCCCCTATAAAAGGAGCCTCTCTTTCAGTTCAAGGGGGGGAACCATTTTGGATTGAGTTGTTGATGGGGGCACCATTTTTTTTAAAAAATTTTTTAGCTGTCCCCTTAATGTATACCTTTCATGGCAGTACTGTTTTTCTTCCGGATTCACTATGCAAATACTCTGTAAATAAACACCTTCGCACAGAAGTACTTTTGAGGATACGCCATCTTTTTATTTGATAGAGGTTAGGTTTCTGGCCTACTCTACGTGACAGACCTAGTGAATAATGTCTTTGGTGTTATGAGACCTAGTGAATAATGTCTTCAGTGTTATGAGACCTTCGGTGTTATGAGACCTAGTTAATAATGTCTTCAGTGTTATGAGACCTCGTTAACAATGTCTTCAGTGTTATGAGACCTAGTTAACAATGTCTTCAGTGTTATGAGACCTCGTTAACAATGTCTTCAGTGTTATGAGACCTAGTTAACAATGTCTTCAGTGTTATGAGACCTCGTTAACAATGTCTTCAGTGTTATGAGACCTCGTTAACAATGTCTTCAGTGTTATGAGACCGTCAGTGTTATGAGACCTAGTTAATAATGTCTTCAGTGTTATGAGACCTCGTTAACAATGTCTTCAGTGTTATGAGAACTAGTTAACAATGTCTTCAGTGTTATGAGACCTTGTTAACAATGTCTTCAGTGTTATGAGACCTAGTTAACAATGTCTTCAGTGTTATGAGACCTAGTTAACAATGTCTTCAGTGTTATGAGACCTAGTTAACAATGTCATCAGATTAAAAGTGCTATGAAACCTAGTTAACAATGTCATCAGTGTTATGAGACCTAGTTAACAATGTCATCAGTGTTATGAGACCTAGTTAACAATGTCTTCAGTGTTATGAGACCTCGTTAACAATGTCATCAGTGTTATGAGACCTTGTTAACCTGTTAGGGCTAGGGGGCAGTATTGACACGGCCGGATAAAAAAACGTACCCGATTTAATCTGGTTACTACTCCTGCCCAGTAACTAGAATATGCATATAATTATTGGCTTTGGATAGAAACACCCTAAAGTTTCTAAAACTGTTTGAATGGTGTCTGTGAGTATAACAGAACTCAAATGGCAGGCCAAAACCTGAGAAGATTCCATGCAGGAAGTGGCCTGTCTGACGAGTGGTGTTTCATCTTGGCTCTTTTTATTGAAGACTGAGGATCTTTGCTCTAACGTGACACTTCCTACAGCTCCCATAGGCTCTCAGAGCCCGGGAAAAAGCTGAACGATATCGAGGCAGGCTCTGGCTGAAACACATTATCGCTTTTGGCAAGTGGCCGATCAGAGTACTATGGGCTTAGGCGCGTGCCCGAGTCGACTGAATGCTTTATTTTCTTTTGTCTGTTTACCTAAACGCAGATTCCCGGTCGGAATATTATCGCTTTTTTACGAGAAAAATGGCATAAAAATTGATTTTAAACAGCGGTTGACATGCTTCGAAGTACGGTAATGGAATATTTAGAATTTTTTTGTCACGAATTGCGCCATGCTCGTCACCCTTATTTACCCTTTCGGATAGTGTCTTGAACGCACGAACAAAATGCCGCTGTTTGGATATAACTATGGATTATTTTGAACCAAACCAACATTTGTTATTGAAGTAGAAGTCCTGGGAGTGCATTCTGATGAAGACAGCAAAGGTAATAACATTTTTCTTATAGTAAATGTGACTTTTCTGAGTGCTAAACTTGCTGGGTGTCTAAATAGCTAGCCCTGTGATGCCGGGCTATCTACTGAGAATATTGCAAAATGTGCTTTCACCGAAAAGCTATTTTAAAATCTGACATATCGAGTGCATAGAGGAGTTCTGTATCTATAATTCTTAAAATAATTGTTATGCTGTTTGTGAACGTTTATCGTGAGTAATTTAGTAAATTCACCGGCAGTGTTCGGTGGGAATGCTAGTCACATGCTAGTCACATGCTAATGTAAAAAGCTGGTTTTTGATATAAATATGAACTTGATTGAACAAAACATGCATGTATTGTATAACATAATGTCCTAGGGTTGTCATCTGATGAAGATCATCAAAGGTTAGTGCTGCATTTAGCTGTGGTTTGGGTTTATGTGACATTATATGCTAGCTTGAAAAATGGGTGTCTGATTATTTCTGGCTGGGTACTCTGCTGACATAATCTAATGTTTTTCTTTCGTTGTAAAGCCTTTTTGAAATCGGACAGTGTGGTTAGATTAACGAGAGTCTTTTCTTTTAAAATGGTGTAAAATAGTCATATGTTTGAAAAATTGACTTTTGCATTTTTGAGGTTTTTGAATAACGCGCCACGGGATTACACTGGCTGTTACGTAGGTGGGACGATTTGGTGCCACCTATCCTAGAGAGGTTAACAATGTCTTCAGTGTTATGAGACCTCGTTAACAATGTCTTCAGTGTTATGAGACCTCGTTAACAATGTCATCAGTGTTATGAAACCTCGTTAACAATGTAATCAGTGTTATGAAACCTAGTTAACAATGTCTTCATTGTTATGAGACCTCGTTAACAATGTCTTCAGTGTTATGAGACCTCGTTAACAATGTCTTCAGTGTTATGAGACCGTCAGTGTTATGAGACCTAGTTAATAATGTCTTCAGTGTTATGAGACCTCGTTAACAATGTCTTCAGTGTTATGAGACCTCGTTAACAATGTCTTCAGTGTTATGAGACCTCGTTAACAATGTCTTCAGTGTTATGAGACCTCGTTAACAATGTCTTCAGTGTTATGAGACCTCGTTAACAATGTCTTCAGTGTAAAAGTATTATGAGACCTAGTTAACAATGTCTTCAGTGTTTTGAGACCTACTGAAGTATTTCATTAGTGTTTCATTTGTGACCTAGTGAACAGATTTTTAAGAATCTATTAAGCCTTTTGGTTTTTAAGTGATCTAGTTTACCCACCCATCAGTTCTCACCTGATCTAGTTTACCGACCCATCAGTTCTCACCTGATCTAGTTTACCCACCCATCAGTTATTACCTGATGTGGTTTACCGACCCATCAGTTCTCACCTGATCTAGTTTACCGACCCATCAGTTATTACCTGATCTAGTTTACCGACCCATCAGTTCTTACCTGATCTAGTTTACCGACCCATCTGCTTTTACCTGATCTAGTTTACCGACCCATCAGTTCTTAACTGATCTAGTTTACCAACCCATCAGTTCTTACCTGATCTAGTTTACCGACCCATCAGTTCTTACCTGATCTAGTTTACCGACCCATCAGTTCTCACCTGATCTAGTTTACCGACCCATCAGTTCTTAACTGATGTGGTTTACCGACCCATCAGTTCTTAACTGATGTGGTTTACCGACCCATCAGTTCTCACCTGATCCCGTTTACCGACCCATCAGTTCTCACCTGATCTAGTTTACCGACCCATCAGTTCTTAACTGATGTGGTTTACCGACCCATCAGTTCTCACCTGATCTAGTTTACCGACCCATCAGTTATTACCTGATCTAGTTTACCGACCCATCAGTTATTACCTGATCTAGTTTACCGACCCATCAGTTCTCACCTGATCTAGTTTACCGACCCATCAGTTATTACCTGATCTAGTTTACCGACCCATCAGTTATTACCTGATCTAGTTTACCGACCCATCAGTTTTTAACTGATGTGGTTTACCAACCCATCTAATAATTGCCTCAAAATGAAAACAGTTCACAGTCCAGAATTTTATTTAACAGTTTTAATAAAATTTCCTACAATACATTTTTTTTTGCACGTAAATATAATTGCCGTTCATCAGTAAGAAATTCCATCCATTGCTTCTCTTCATGAGTAGTAGAAGGGTAGTTCAATCCCAAAACAACAACACACCAAAGGCATATTTCAGAGCATGATTACAGAGACACATTCATGTAGAGAATCAATTACACACTGTATTTAGACATATATATATATATATATAGATATTCATCAACGATTTAAGGAAATTTAAGGAACTGTTATAACAAAGATAGATGATTGGTCCAGCCGGTATGTTGTTGTAAATAACCCACAGTAAACGTAAAACGGTGGTGTTACTACCCGTGGTAGGGTGGTCAACACACGCCATGTCGTTAACATGTCTACATCCGGAGGAACTACCCTCTCTCTGTATGGAACTACCCTCTCTCTGTATGGAACTACCCTCTCTCTGTATGACGATATCGTTAACATATCTACATCCGGAGGAACTACCCTCTCTCTGTATGGAACTACCCTCTCTCTGTATGACGATATCGTTAACATGTCTACATCCGGAGGAACTACCCTCTCTCTGTATGGAACTACCCTCTCTCTGTATGGAACTACCCTCTCTCTGTATGGAACTACCCTCTCTCTGTATGGAACTACCCTCTCTCTGTATGGAACTACCCTCTCTCTGTATGAAACTACCCTCTCTCTGTATGAAACTACCCTCTCTCTGTATGGAACTACCCTCTCTCTGTATGGAACTACCCTCTCTCTGTATGAAACTACCCTCTCTCTGTATGAAACTACCCTCTCTCTGTATGACGATATCGTTAACATATCTACATCCGGCGGAACTACCCTCTCTCTGTATGGAACTACCCTCTCTCTGTATGACGATATCGTTAACATGTCTACATCCAGAGGAACTACCCTCTCTCTGTATGATGATATCGTTAACATATCTACATCCGGAGGACTACCCTCTCTCTGTATGACGATATCGTTAACATGTCTACATCCGGAGGACTACCCTCTCTCTGTATGACGATATCGTTAACATGTCTACATCCGGAGGAACTACCCTCTCTCTGTATGGAACTACCCTCTCTCTGTATGACGATATCGTTAACATGTCTACATTTGGAGGGACTACCCTCTCTCTGTATGGAACTACCCTCTCTCTGTATGACGATATCATTTACATATCTACATATAGTCCAGATGCCGGCTAGTATCAAAGCAGACAAATATTGAGGCATACATTCGCACTCACACGTAAACAAACAAACTAACAAATGATACAATGCCATTAATCCTTACATGTTGAACATACTTTTGAACATAAGTTGTGCGATTTGTGTTTCACTCTTTCAGACACGTACACAAACAGAATCCTGGAGTCACCCTGATTACAGAGAGAAACATTACAGACAGAATTCAATACGTCATATTCAAATATGATATTCATATATATTCAAATATACTATTCATTCATATTCAAATATACTATTCATTCATAATCAAATATATTCAAATATACTATACATTCATATTCAAATATACTATTCATTCATATTCAGATATATTCAAATATACTATTATTTCTTATTCAAATATACTATTCATTTAGAAAGTCTCACTGTCGCTTCATGTACTCATGTATAACGATGATAAGAGTAAAACTTTGTCTCTCTTCAACCCAGGTATACTACCACCTGTTCTCTCTCTCTCTCTTCAACCCAGGTATACTACCACCTGTTCTGTCTCTCTTCAACCCAGGTATACTACCACCTGTTCTGTTCTCTCTCTCTCTTCAACCCAGGTATACTACCACCTGTTCTGTCTCTCTCTCTCTTCAACCCAGGTATACTACCACCTGTTCTGTCTCTCTTCAACCCAGGTATACTACCACCTGTTCTGTCTGTCTTCAACCCAGGTATACTACCACCTGTTCTGTCTCTCTTCAACCCAGGTATACTACCACCTGTTCTGTCTCTCTTCAACCCAGGTATACTACCACCTGTTCTCTCTCTCTTCAACCCAGGTATACTACCACCTGTTCTCTCTCTCTCTCTTCAACCCAGGTATACTACCACCTGTTCTGTCTCTCTCTCTTCAACCCAGGTATACTACCACCTGTTCTGTTCTGTCTCTCTCTTCAACCCAGGTATACTACCACCTGTTCTGTTCTGTCTCTCTTCAACCCAGGTATACTACCACCTGTTCTGTTCTGTCTCTCTCTTCAACCCAGGTATACTACCACCTGTTCTGTTCTGTCTCTCTTCAACCCAGGTATACTACCACCTGTTCTGTTCTGTCTCTCTCTTCAACCCAGGTATACTACCACCTGTTCTGTCTCTCTCTCTTCAACCCAGGTATACTACCACCTGTTCTGTTCTGTCTCTCTCTTCAACCCAGGTATACTACCACCTGTTCTGTTCTGTCTTCAACCCAGGTATACTACCACCTGTTCTGTTCTGTCTCTCTTCAACCCAGGTATACTACCACCTGTCCTGTCTCTCTTCAACCCAGGTATACTACCACCTGTCCTGTCTCTCTTCAACCCAGGTATACTACCACCTGTTCTCTCTCTCGTCAACCCAGGTATACTACCACCTGTTCTCTCTCTCTTCAACCCAGGTATACTACCACCTGTTCTGTTCTGTCTCTCTTCAACCCAGGTATACTACCACCTGTTCTGTCTCTCTTCAACCCAGGTATACTACCACCTGTTCTGTCTCTGTTTGATGGGATATTCATTCTGTTTGATGGGATATTCATTCTGTTTGATGGGATATTCATTCTGTTTGATGGGATATTCATTCCGTTTGATGGGATATTCATTCTGTTTGATGGATATTCATTCTGTTTGATGGGATATTCATTCTGTTTGATGGGATATTCATTCTGTTTGATGGGATATTTCTCCTGTTTGATGGGATATTCATTCTGTTTGATGGGATATTCATTCTGTTTGATGGGATATTCATTCTGTTTGATGGGATATTCATTCTGTTTGATGGGATATTCATTCTGTTTAATGGGATATTTCTCCTGTTTGATGGGATATTCATTCTGTTTGATGGGATATTCATTCTGTTTGATGGGATATTCTTTCTGTTTGATGGGATATTCATTCTGTTTGATGGGATATTCATTCTGTTTGATGGGATATTCATTCCGTTTGATGGGATATTCATTCTGTTTGATGGGATATTTATTCTAATTGAGGAGAGATAGATACTTTGAATTAAGATTGTCATCTGCACATCTGTGTGTGTGTGTGTGTGTGTGTGTGCGTGCGTGCGTGCGTGCGTGCGTGTGCGTGTGTGCGTGCGTGCGTGTGTGTGTGCGTGTGTGCGTGTGCGTGTGTGTGTGTGTGTAGCTAATGAGGTGTTATGATAATGTGGGGTTTATTTGTTCAACCCGTTGACATCCTGTGGAACCATTCCCTCCATAACAGCCCTCTTAGACTCCACAATCTGGATGGGGAGGGGGGTTAGAGAGAGAAGAAGAGATGGGGAGGGGGGTTAGAGAGAGAAGAAGAGATGGGGAGGGGGGTTAGAGAGAGAAGAAGAGATGGGGAGGGGGGTTAGAGAGAGAAGAAGAGATGGGGAGGGGGGTTAGAGAGAGAAGAAGAGACAAAAGAATAGAGGAAGAAAGAGAGAGAGAGACAGTAACACAGTTAGACACTACCAAATAATGAGAAAACAAAAAGATAATTTTTTGACACATTGGAATGAATTAACAAAAAAACTGAGCAAACTAGAATGCTGGCTCTCAAGAGAAGACAGGCTATGTGCAACACTGCCCACAAAATGAGGTGGAAACTGAGCTGCACTTCCTAACCTCCTGCCCAATGTATGACCATATTAGAGACACATATTTCCCTCAGATTACACAGATCCACAAAGAATTAGAAAACAAACCCGATTTTAATAAACTCCCATTTCTACTGGGTGAAATACCACAGTGTGCCATCACAGTAGCAAGATTCGTGACCTGTTGCTAAGTGGCGCAGTGGTCTAAGGCACTGCTTCTCAGTGCTAGAGGTGTCACTACAGACCCTGGTTCGATTCTAGGCTGTATCACAACCGGCCCTGACTGGGTGACGCACAATTGGTCCGGGTTTGGCCGGGGTAGGCCATCATTGTAAATAAGAATTTGTTCTTGACTAGTTAAATAAAGGTAAAATAAAAAGATGGCAATCAGTGAAGAGCAAATACAACCCAAATGTACGTTTATTTATTTTCCCTTCTGTACTTTAAGTATTTGTACATAATATGCCATTTGAAATCTCTTAATTCTTTTGGAACTTTTGTGAGTGTAATGTGTACAGTTCATTTTTATTGTTTATTTCACTTTTGTATATTATCTACTTCACTTGCTTTGGCAATGTTAACATATGTTTCCCCATGCTAATAAAGCCCCTTGAATTGAATGTAATTGAAATTGAGAGAGAGAGAGAGAGAGAGAGAGAGAGAGAGAGAGAGAGAGAGAGAGAGAGAGAACTGATCTGCAGCCCCTGGACTCGCTCTCAAAAAGGAGGAGGTCAGATTCCTGCTGTACCCAGATGACCTTGTCCTACTGTCACCATACAGATCAAGGTCAACAGGAACAACTTAACGATATTTAAGAATTCAGCATCAACTGGACAATCAACATCAACGTTCAGAAAACCAAAGTCGTGATTTTCCAGAAGAAGGACAGGAATCAGAACTCCTTCAAATGAGGAAATACCGTGTTGGAATATGCCCAATGGTACAACTAGCTGGTACTAAAAATGTGACCAGTTTCAGGAAACTATGTTTCAACGACTTCAAAGGAGAGACATTTTAAACGTAAACTTTTTATTTATTTTTTATTTTTGGGGGACAGAAATACATTCTGGAACATGTGAACTTTCATGTGCATTAATAACAAACGTGTCATCTGTAAATACAAATAAAATTGTTACATTTACGACCCTTAGGATAAGACAGCAACCTTAGGGCTCCTGAGTGGTGCAGAGGTTGTCACGTCCTGACCAGTAGAGGGTGTAGTTGGGTCAGGACGTGGCAGAAGAGAAGTGTGTGTTTTGATTGTTTTCGTTTATTTTGGCCGTGTGACTTCCAATCAGGCACAGCTGTAGAGGGTTGTGGCTGATTGGGAGTCACACATAAGTAGCCTACTTTTCCTTTGGGGGGTTGTGGGTAATTGTTCTTGTTACAGTATTTGCACCTGACAGGACTGTGTTGGCGGTCAGTTTATTGTTTTTGTAATTGTATAGTGTTCCGTTTCATTAAATATATCATGAACACTAACTCCGCTGCATTTTGGTCCACTCTCTCTAAAGACAGCCTTTACAGAGGTCTAAGGCACTGCATCTCAGTAGCAAGAGGTCTCACTACAGTACCTGGTTCGAAGCCAGGCTGTATCACAGAGGTCTAAGGCACTGCATCTCAGTAGCAAGAGGTCTCACTACAGTACCTGGTTCGAAGCCAGGCTGTATCACAGAGGTCTAAGGCACTGCATCTCAGTAGCAAGAGGTCTCACTACAGCACCTGGTTCGAAGCCAGGCTGTATCACAGAGGTCTAAGGCACTGCATCTCAGTAGCAAGAGGTGTCACTACAATACCTGGTTTGAATCCAGGCTGTTTCACATCCGGCCGTGATTGGGAGTCCGGGTTTGGCCTGAGTAGGCCGTCATTGTAAATAAGAATTCTTAACTGACTTGCCTGTTTTAAAAAAAAAATGTTTTCTTTAAATTTTCCCACTGGTCATGAATGGCTGACATAATGAGTGGGCTGGACATTCCCGAGAGAGGAGAGAGGATTGGTCATATAAAAGGCTTCTGTCTGTTTGAGCTGGTCAGTCTGTGTTGGTAATCCTGTAGAACGTGGCTTTTACATTTTTTTTTTATAGTGTAGTGGAGCTGCATCAGTGTTGCTCTCTACTTTCTGGAGGACTAAGTTTTGTAATCAGTGGAATTAGAGTATGATAGCTAAAGAGATGGAGGAAACACCTGTCTCCGGATTACATCTTCAAACTAAAGGGCAACCGTGGTATGGCATCCGTGACAGGGAGACACGTCCATGATGCATGATGATGTATACAGGTAAGATAGTCTAGCGTTAGCTAGCTACATTTTCAGGTATTACACGTTTCTAATTTTGGCAGAAAGTGGTTTGATTTCAATTTAAAGTGTACTGTTAGCTAGCTAGCTAATGTTAGCTGGCTGGCCTCCTAGCTAACATTACGTGTATGACATTATTATTCGTATTCCAGAGCCGTTTACTTTGCTAGTTAGAGCCTAATGTTAGCTAGCTAACATTGAACCTGGTTGGTTAGCTCCCAGCTGATTCATGCAGGGTAGTAACGACATGATTTGGCACTATGTTCATTATTGTTTAACTAGCTAACGTTAGCTGGCTGGCTCGTTAGGTAATGTTAGGTGACGTGTGTGATCTTACACGTTGTTTACCTAGCTAGGTTCAGGCTAGCTAGCGTTAGCAAAAAAAAAACGCAATGAAATTGTTGCCAGCAGAGCTGATTAGGCTGTTTTCATGTTATCCAGAGGTAAACAAATCATCGGCCAGAGTATCAACTGTGTGCTCTGAACGCTCCGAGATGGGTGGGGCTAAAGCTGAAGAGGGTGTGAACGATGCTGAATGGGTGGAGACAAAGAGGAGCTCTCCACTAGGTACCAAAACATTCAACGGCCATTTTCTCAAACGTGAGTTTACAAGTTTATCAACTTTCAAAGCAGAATAACTTTCCCATTGTTTCCTAAACTGTAGTGTCTGATATACCATTTTGTAGCTCTGAGTCTCTACTTTTATCTAATGTAAAAAAAACACTTTTTTTCTCATATTTTGCTACATAAGACTGAATCCAGGTGGTGAGTCACAAATCAGGTGGATTTGACCTGGCAGTGAATGGGCTAAAAGCAAAGAGTTTTACTCCATAAAAATGATATATAAAAAAATATATATAGGTATAATATATAGAAAAAACTATAGAAAATCTACATACAGAATTCTGCAGAATTATCCTAAATATCCATCAGAACCTACCAAATAGCGCATGCAGAGCGGAACTCTGAAGATTCCCTTTAATTGTAAATATAAAGGAAATTGAACCCCAAAACATCCTTACAATTCAACGCACTGGAAACCCAAGAGCTGAAACCCTGAAGAGAGTCCCCTATGCCAGCTGTTAAAAACACTAAAACAACACTATTATCCAAACACACAAGGAAATCAATGAAATTGTTACAGAAATTAAAACCTCGTATTTGACAAATTGGGAAAATGAAACTAAAACACAGAATAAACTAGATTGCTATTTGGCTTAAAGAGAAAATACAAACTCCCAGAATATCTCTACTCTGTCAGAGATACAAAACAGGAGACAGATCCAGACCCAAACACAGCCTCAGCGACCACCAACTGGCTATAAAAGGGAGACGCAAAATAAACATGGCCGCCCAAAGAGGAGCGTCTATCTGGTCACTGAACGACACGGGAGGTAGAGACAGAGATGCACTGCCTCCTCTACAACCAAATAAGATCATATCTTCTTGAAGAAAATATCTCGATCGATTCTCTGAGGGAGAAAGGTATTAGTAGCAGATATGTGAATGATTTTCTGAGGGACATTTAATTCCCTAAATGACTCACCTGGAAGTTGTGGCTGAATCCTACGATGCTCTGCATGTTGCAACTGTAGTAGCCCAGAACATACTCTCCTCCCACTAGTGGGACGTCGTCCTTATTCACACACACCTACACACACACACACACACACACACACACACACACACACACACACACACACACACACACACACACACACACACACACACACACACACACACACACACACACACACACACACACACACACACGTTAATACAGGAAACAGGTTAATACAGGACACTGGGACATGAGACAATGTCCTGAACAATACTCAACACACTATTCTGTACCTGCATGACCTCGTTGACCTCTGCTAGTTCACCTTTGACCCAGACGAAGGTAGCGTAGTCCGACGCAGTCTTGAAACCCACCTGCAGAGGGAGACACACACACACACACACACACACACACACACACACACACACACACACACACACACACACACACACACACACACACACACACACACACACACACACACACAGTTCATACCACACACACACACACACACACACACACACACACACACACACACACACACACACACACACCACACACACACACACACACACACCACAGATCAGAAACATCAGAGCTAGCTAGATAGGATGGTGTCCATCACATGTTTACAATCTGTCTGTCTCTCTCTATCTCCCCCCCACCTCTCTCTATCTCTCCCCCACCTCTCTCAATCTCTCCCCCACCTCTCTCTATCTCTCCCCCACCTCTCTCAATCTCTCCCCCACCTCTCTCTATCTCTCCCCCACCTCTCTCCCCCTCCCCCCACCTCTCTCTCCCCCTCACACACCTCTCTCTATCTCTCCCCCACCTCTCTCTCCCCCTCACACACCTCTCTCTATCTCTCCCCCACCTCTCTCCCCCTCCCCCCACCTCTCTCCCCCTCCCCCCACCTCTCTCTATCTCTCCCCACCTCTCTCTATCTCTCCCCCACCTCTCTACCCCTCACACACCTCTCTCTATCTCTCCCCCACCTCTCTCTATCTCTCCCCCACCTCTCTCCCCCTCACACACCTCTCTCTATCTCTCCCCCACCTCTCTCCCCCTCCCCCCACCACTCTCTCTCCCCCTCACACACCTCTCTCTACCCCTCACACACCTCTCTCTACCCCTCACACACCTCTCTCCCCCTCCCCCCACCTCTCTCTCCCCCTCACACACCTCTCTCTATCTCTCCCCCACCTCTCTCTATCTCTCCCCCACCTCTCTCCCCCTCCCCCCACCTCTCTCTCCCCCCACCTCTCTCTATCTCTCCCCCACCTCTCTCTATCTCTCCCCCACCTCTCTCCCCCTCCCCCCACCTCTCTCTCCCCCTCACACACCTCTCTCTCCCCCTCACACACCTCTCTCTATCTCTCCCCCACCTCTCTCCCCCTCCCCCCACCTCTCTCTCCCCCTCACACACCTCTCTCTCCCCTCACACACCTCTCTCTATCTCTCCCCCACCTCTCTCCCCCTCCCCCCACCTCTCTCGCCCCCTCACACACCTCTCTCAATCTCTCCCCACCTCTCTCTATCCCTCCCCCACCTCTCTCCCCCTCCCCCCACCTCTCTCTCCCCCTCACACACCTCTCTCAATCTCTCCCCCACCTCTCTCTATCTCTCCCCCACCTCTCTCCCCCTCCCCCCCACCTCTCTCTCCCCCTCACACACCTCTCTCTATCTCTCCCCCACTCTCTCTATCTCTCCCCCACCTCTCTACCCCTCCCCCCACCTCTCTCTATCTCTCCCCCACCTCTCTCTATCTCTCCCCCTCACACACCTCTCTCTATCTCTCCCCCACCTCTCTCCCCCTCCCCCCACCTCTCTCTATCTCTCCCACACCTCTCTCTATCTCTCCCCCACCTCTCTCTATCTCTCCCCCACCTCTCTCTATCTCTCCCCCACCTCTCTCTATCTCTCCCCCACCTCTCTCCCCCTCCCCCCACCTCTCTCTCCCCCTCACACACCTCTCTCAATCTCTCCCCCACCTCTCTCTATCTCTCCCCCACCTCTCTCCCCCTCCCCCCACCTCTCTCTCCCCCTCACACACCTCTCTCAATCTCTCCCCCACCTCTCTCTATCTCTCCCCCACCTCTCTCCCCCTCCCCCCACCTCTCTCTCCCCCTCACAGACCTCTCTCAATCTCTCCCCCACCTCTCTCTCTCCCCCGCTCTCTCTCTCTCTCTTCCCCACCTCTCTCTCTCTTCCCCACCTCTCTCTCTCTTCCCCACCTCTCTCCCTCTCTTCCCCACCTCTCTCTCTCTCTCCCCCACCTCTCTTTTTCTCTCTCTCCCCTACCTCTCTCTCTCTCCCCCCACCTCTCTCTCTCTCCCCCACCTCTCTCTCTCTCCCCCCCCACCTCTCTCTCTCTCTCCCCCCCACCTCTCTCTCTCTCTCTCCCCCACCTCTCTCTCTCTCTCTCCCCCCACCTCTCTCTCTCTCTTACTCCTCATTGTCTCCCACTATAAGTCTTTCCTCCCCCCTCACCTTGTAAAGTCCTATCCAGTCCCAGGTAGAGGACAGGAAGTCTTCGAGGATGGTGTAGGACAGCACAGCTTCCTGGTCAGCGCTCCACTGGCCCTCAGGACACACACGGACCAGCGCACTGTCACAACGCTTCCTCATCTACAGGGAGAGGACACGGGTTATGTGTGTGTGTGTGTGTGTGTGTGTGTCTCTATGTGTGTGTGTGTGTGTGTGTGTGTGTGTGTGTGTGTGTGTGTGTGTGTGTGTGTGTGTGTGTGTGTGTGTGTCTCTCTGTGTGTGTGTGTGTGTGTCTCTATGTGTGTGTGTGTGTGTGTGTGTGTGTGTGTGTGTGTGTGTGTGTGTGTGTGTGTGTGTGTCTCTCTGTGTGTGTGTGTGTGTCTCTATGTGTGTGTGTGTGTGTGTGTGTGTGTGTGTGTGTGTGTGTGTGTGTGTGTGTGTGTGTGTCTCTCTGTGTGTGTGTGTGTGTGTGTGTGTGTCTCTCTGTGTGTGTGTGTGTGTCTCTCTGTGTGTGTGTGTGTGTGTCTCTCTGTGTGTGTGTGTCTCTGTGTGTGTGTGTGTCTCTCTGTGTGTGTGTGTCTCTCTGTGTGTGTGTGTGTCTCTATGTGTGTGTGTGTGTGTGTGTGTGTGTGTGTGTGTGTGTGTGTTCCTACCTCCAGGTTAAAGATTCCTATGACAGGTTTGTGGTCGCTGACCCCGTAGCTGGGGTCGCAGGTGTAGGTGTCCTGGAGCACTTTGATTGGATACTCCTCCTGTCCGTCATCCGAGTGCTGTGTGGAGGTCGACGCCCTCTCATCCTCGTCATCCTCATCATCCTCAGGGGGCGGGGTTTTGGGTTTGACGCGCCACAGAATGCGGTCGGTCCATGCTGGCTTCCTCTTCTTACCACTGGACAATCAAAGAACACAGGAAGTGATGTCACTATGGGATTAGGTGACTCAGAGAGTTTCATCTCTCTCTCTAAAGAGAGAGATGAGGGATGAGGGGGTGTGAAGGGGAGGGGGGGTGAAGAGGGGTGTGTGAAGGGGAGGGGTGTGAAGTGGAGGGTGTGAAGGGGGAAGGGGAGGGGTGTGAAGGGGGGGTGTGAAGGGGAGGTGGGGTGTTCATTTTGGAAGCTATTTTAGATTCAGTCTTAGTTTTAGTCCTAAAATAAAAAAAATTGACATTTCATTCTTTGCAAGTTTTAGTTATTATCAGTCGACTAAAACTCTGTACCATTTCAGTCTAGTTTTAGACGGTCATTTCAGTCACGTAATAGTCATATTTAGGATACCTCTAACTTTCATCATGTTCACATTCAGATAGCCTTGTCCTACTAGGCCAAGTGTCGCTACTATACCTTAGCTTGCAGCATCGATATGGTGGCAGATTATAACAAATGATAATTAATAATAATTATCATATTGGCTCTAAAGCCTTGGCTACAGGTTAACCATATTACAGCTCTGATTATCTCCCCGTCGTAACCGTCGATGGGGGTCAAATAACAATGGTTGAAAAATGGGAGAATTTGAGCTTTAAAAAAAAAATGCCCAAAAAATATTCAAGAAATAGCATTTTATTTATTTTTCTCAAAGGGAAAAAAAAAGCTATCAAAACTCACATTTGGGGTCCGTGGTACGAGAGCGGCAACACAGATGAATGGATAACAGCGCACGTGGGGAAAATTATGTGATCAAAGCAAAAATAGCATGAAAGTAGGGCAGCGTTAACGTTGTTGTTAGTTGAGGTTAGTTACAAGTCAAGAGTTCTGTCTTCAGGATCAGTTGAAACGATTGACGAGTGACTGAAATGACCGCCTGGGGATCCGGGCAGATCAGCTCAATCAGACAGGACAACTCAATTCAGCCAATGAGAACATTGCATTAAATAGGTTTGAACAAAACACATGAAAAGGATTAAAGTGTTTTTAAAGGGCATCTCGTCTTGTTCTCGTCAAAGTTTCAGTCAGGAAAAATAGATTGTTGACAAGTATTTTTCGTCATAATTACTGTTGACGAAACTTACTGAAGGTCAGTGTCCTAATTCAAACCAAACTGGTTCAGCCTGACTCAAACCAAACTGGTTCAGCCTGACTCAAACCAAACTGGTTCAGCCTGACTCAAACCAAACTGGTTAAGCCTGACTCAAACCAAACTGTTCCTCTATAGTTCAGCCTGACTCAAACTAGTCCTCTATAGTTCAGCCTGACTCAAACTAGTCCTCTATAGTTCAGCCTGACTCAAACCAAACTAGTCCTCTATAGTTCAGCCTGACTCAACTCAAACTAGTCCTCTATATTTCAGCCTGACTCAAACCAAACTAGTCCTCTATAGTTCAGCCTGACTCAAACCAAACTAGTCCTCTATAGTTCAGCCTGACTCAAACCAAACTAGTCCTCTATAGTTCAGCCTGACTCAAACCAAACTAGTCCTCTATAGTTCAGCCTGACTCAACCCAAACTGTTCCTAAGGTTCAGCAGTCATAGTGCATTGTTGGCTGCCTCTGTGCTTCCCTTGTGGGGTGGAGTTCTAAAGACACCCACTTTTTTTAATTTTTTTTAGTCATTTAGCAGACGCTCTTATCCAGAGCAACTTACAGCAGTGAATGCATACATTTCATACATTTAATTTCCCCCTGTGGGAATCGAACCCACAACCCTGGCATTGCACACACCATGCTGGCGTTGCAAACACCATGCTCTACCAACTGAGCCACAGGGAAGCTTGTGGGGTAGAGTTCTCAACACACCCACCTTGTGGGGTAAGGTTCTCAAGACACCCACCTTGTGGGGTAGTGTTCTCAACACAACCACCTTGTGGGGTAGTGTTCTCAACACACCCAACTTGTGGGGTAGAGTTCACAACACACCCACCTTGTGGGGTAGAGTTCTCAAGACACCCACCTTGTGGGGTAGACCTCTCAAGACACCCACCTTGTGGGGTAGAGTTCTCAACACACCCACCTTGTGGGGTAGAGTTCTCAACACACCCACCTTGTGGGGTAGAGTTCTAAAGACACCCACCTTGTGGGGTAGAGTTCTAAAGACACCCACCTTGTGAAGTAGAGTTCTCAACACACCCACCTTGTGGGGTAGAGTTCTAAAGACACCCACCTTGTGGGGTAGAGTTCTCAACACACCCACCTTGTGGGGTAGAGTTCTAAAGACACCCACCTTGTGGGGTAGAGTTCTAAAGACACCCACCTTGTGGGGTAGAGTTCTAAAGACACCCACCTTGGGGGGGTAGAGTTCTAAAGTCACCCTCCTTGTAGGGTAGAGTTCTAAAGACACCCACCTTGTGGGGTAGAGTTCTAAAGACACCCACCTTGTGGGGTAGAGTTCTAAAGACACCCACCTTGTGGGGTAGAGTTTTAAAGACACCCACCTTGTGGGGTAGAGTTCTAAAGACACCCACCTTGGGGGGTAGAGTTCTAAAGTCACCCTCCTTGTAGGGTAGAGTTCTAAAGACACCCACCTTTTGGGGTAGAGTTCTCAACACACCCACTTTGTAGGGTAGAGTTCTAAAGACACCCACCTTTTGGGGTAGAGTTCTAAAGACACCCACCTTGTGGGGTAGAGTTCTCAACACACCCACCTTGTGGGGTAGAGTTCTCAAGACACCCACCTTGTGGGGTAGGGTTCTCAAGACACCCACCTTGTGGGGTAGAGTTCTCAAGACACCTACCTTGTGGGGTAGAGTTCTAAAGACACCCACCTTGTGGGGTAGAGTTCTCTACACACCCACCTTGGGGGGTAGAGTTCTAAACACACCCACCTTGTGGGGTAGAGTTCTCAACACACCCACCTTGTGGGGTAGAGTTCTCAACACACCCACCTTGTGGGGTAGAGTTCTCAACACACCCACCTTGTGGGGTAGAGTTCTCAAGACACCCACCTTGTGGGGTAGAGTTCTCAAGACACCCACCTTGTGGGGTAGAGTTCTCAAGACACCCACCTTGTGGGGTAGAGTTCTCAAGACACCCACCTTGTGGGGTAGAGTTCTAAAGACACCCACCTTGTGGGGTAGAGTTGTCAAGACACCCACCTTGTGGGGTAGAGTTGTCAAGACACCCACCTTGTGAGGTAGAGTTCTCAAGACACCCACCTTGTGGGGTAGAGTTCTCAAGACAACCACCTTGTAGGGTAGAGTTCTAAAAACACCCACCTTGTGGGGTAGAGTTCTCAAGACACCCACCTTGTGGGGTAGAGTTCTCAAGACACCCACCTTGTGGGGTAGAGTTCTAAAGACACCCACCTTGTGGGGTAGAGTTCTCAACACACCCACCTTGTGGGGTAGAGTTCTCAACACACCCACCTTGTGGGGTAGAGTTCTCAAGACACCCACCTTGTGGGGTAGAGATCTCAAGACACCCACCTTGGGGGGTAGAGTTCTAAAGACACCCACCTTGGGGGATAGAGTTCTCAACACACCCACCTTGTGGGTAGAGTTCTCAAGACACCCACCTTGTGGGGTAGAGTCATCAAGACACCCACCTTGTGGGGTAGAGTTCTCAAGAAACCCACCTTGTGGGGTAGAGTTCTAAAGACACCCACCTTGTGGGGTAGAGTTCTCAAGACACCCACCTTGTGGGGTAGAGTTCTAAAGACACCCACCTTGTGGGGTAGAGTTCTAAAGACACCCACCTTGTGGGGTAGAGTTCTCAAGACACCCACCTTGTGGGGTAGAGTTCTCAAGACACCCACCTTGTGGGGTAGAGTTCTCAAGACACCCACCTTGTGGGGTAGAGTTCTAAAGACACCCACCTTGTGGGGTAGAGTTCTAAAGACACCCACCTTGTGGGGTAGAGTTCTAAAGACACCCACCTTGTGGGGTAGAGTTCTAAAGACACCCACCTTGTGGGGTAGAGTTCTAAAGACACCCACCTTGTGGGGTAGAGTTCTCAAGACACCCACCTTGTGGGGTAGAGTTCTCAAGACACCCACCTTGTGGGGTAGAGTTCTCAAGACACCCACCTTGTGGGGTAGAGTTCTAAAGACACCCACCTTGTGGGGTAGAGTTCTAAAGACACCCACCTTGTGGGGTAGAGTTCTAAAGACACCCACCTTGTGGGGTAGAGTTGTCAAGACACCCACCTTGTGGGGTAGAGTTCTCAAGACACCCACCTTGTGGGGTAGAGTTCTCAAGACACCCACCTTGTAGGGTAGAGTTCTAAAAACACCCACCTTGTGGGGTAGAGTTCTCAAGACACCCACCTTGTGGGGTAGAGTTCTCAAGACACCCACCTAGTGGGGTAGAGTTCTAAAGACACCCACCTTGTGGGGTAGAGTTCTCAAGACACCCACCTTGTGGGGTAGAGTTCTCAAGACACCCACCTTGTGGGGTAGAGTTCTCAAGACACCCACCTTGTGGGGTAGAGTTCTAAAGACACCCACCTTGTGGGGTAGAGTTGTCAAGACACCCACCTTGTGGGGTAGAGTTGTCAAGACACCCACCTTGTGGGGTAGAGTTCTCAAGACACCCACCTTGTGGGGTAGAGTTCTCAAGACACCCACCTTGTAGGGTAGAGTTCTAAAAACACCCACCTTGTGGGGTAGAGTTCTCAAGACACCCACCTTGTGGGGTAGAGTTCTCAAGACACCCACCTTGTGGGGTAGAGTGCTAAAGACACCCACCTTGTGGGGTAGAGTTCTCAAGACACACACCTTGTGGGGTAGAGTTCTCAACACACCCACCTTGTAGGGTAGAGTTGTCAAGACACCCACCTTGTGGGGTAGAGTTCTCAAGACACCCACCTTGGGGGGTAGAGTTCTAAAGACACCCACCTTGTGGGGTAGAGTTCTCAAGACACCCACCTTGTAGGGTAGAGTTCTAAAAACACCCACCTTGTGGGGTAGAGTTCTCAAGACACCCACCTTGTGGGGTAGAGTTCTCAAGACACCCACCTAGTGGGGTAGAGTTCTAAAGACACCCACCTTGCTTGGTAGAGTTCTCAAGACACCCACCTTGTGGGGTAGAGTGCTAAAGACACCCACCTTGTGGGGTAGAGTTCTCAAGACACCCACCTTGTGGGGTAGAGTTCTCAAGACACCCACCTTGTGGGGTAGAGTTCTCAAGACACCCACCTTGTGGGGTAGAGTTCTCAAGACACCCACCTTGTGGGGTAGAGTGCTAAAGACACCCACCTTGTGGGGTAGAGTTCTCAAGACACACACCTTGTGGGGTAGAGTTCTCAACACACCCACCTTGTAGGGTAGAGTTCTCAAGACACCCACCTTGTGGGGTAGAGTTCTCAAGATACCCACCTTGGGGGGTAGAGTTCTAAAGACACCCACCTTGTGGGGTAGAGTTCTCAAGACACCCACCTTGTAGGGTAGAGTTCTAAAAACACCCACCTTGTGGGGTAGAGTTCTCAAGACACCCACCTTGTGGGGTAGAGTTCTCAAGACACCCACCTAGTGGGGTAGAGTTCTAAAGACACCCACCTTGCTTGGTAGAGTTCTCAAGACACCAACCTTATGGGGTAGAGTTCTCAAGACACCCACCTTGTGGGGTAGAGTTCTCAAGACACCCACCTTGTGGGGTAGAGTTCTAAAGACACCCACCTTGTGGGGTAGAGTTCTAAAGACACCCACCTTGTGGGGTAGAGTTGTCAAGACACCCACCTTGTGGGGTAGAGTTCTCAAGACACCCACCTTGTGGGGTAGAGTTCTCAAGACACCCACCTTGTAGGGTAGAGTTCTAAAAACACCCACCTTGTGGGGTAGAGTTCTCAAGACACCCACCTTGTGGGGTAGAGTTCTCAAGACACCCACCTTGTGGGGTAGAGTTCTAAAGACACCCACCTTGTGGGGTAGAGTTCTCAAGACACACACCTTGTGGGGTAGAGTTCTCAACACACCCACCTTGTAGGGTAGAGTTCTCAAGACACCCACCTTGTGGGGTAGAGTTCTCAAGACACCCACCTTGGGGGGTAGAGTTCTAAAGACACCCACCTTGGGGGTTAGAGTTCTCAACACACCCACCTTGTGGGGTAAAGTTCTCAAGACACCCACCTTGTGGGGTAGAGTCATCAAGCCACCCACCTTGTGGGGTAGAGTTCTCAAGACACCCACCTTGTGGGGTAGAGTTCTAAAGACACCCACCTTGTGGGGTAGAGTTCTAAAGACACCCACCTTGTGGGGTAGAGTTCTCAACACACCCACCTTGTGGGGTAGAGTTCTAAAGACACCCACCTTGTGGGGTAGAGTTCTAAAGACACCCACCTTGTGGGGTAGAGTTCTCAAGACACCCACCTTGTGGGGTAGAGTTCTCAAGACACCCACCTTGTGGGGTAGAGTTCTAAAGACACCCACCTTGTGGGGTAGAGTTCTCAAGACACCCACCTTGTGGGGTAGAGTTCTCAAGACACCCACCTTGTGGGGTAGAGTTCTCAACACACCCACCTTGTGGGGTAGAGTTCTCAAGACACCCACCTTGTGGGGTAGAGTTCTAAAGACACCCACCTTGTGGGGTAGAGTTCTAAAGACACCCACCTTGTGGGGTAGAGTTGTCAAGACACCCGCCTTGTGGGGTAGAGTTGTCAAGACACCCACCTTGTGGGGTAGAGTTGTCAAGACACCCACCTTGTGGGGTAGAGTTCTCAAGACACCCACCTTGTGGGGTAGAGTTCTCAAGACACCCACCTTGTAGGGTAGAGTTCTAAAAACACCCACCTTGTGGGGTAGAGTTCTCAAGACACCCACCTTGTGGGGTAGAGTTCTCAAGACACCCACCTTGTGGGGTAGAGTTCTCAAGACACCCACCTTGTGGGGTAGAGTTCTCAACACACCCACCTTGTGGGATAGAGTTCTCAAGACACCCACCTTGTGGGGTAGAGTTCTCAAGACACCCACCTTGTGGGGTAGAGTTCTCAAGACACCCACCTTGGGGGGTAGAGTTCTCAAGACACCCACCTTGTGGGGTAGAGTTCTAAAGACACCCACCTTGTGGGGAAGAGTTCTCAAGACACCCACCTTGTGGGGAAGAGTTCTCAAGACACCCACCTTGTAGGGTAGAGTTCTAAAGACACCCACCTTGTGGGGAAGAGTTCTCAAGACACCCACCTTGTAGGGTAGAGTTCTAAAGACACCCACCTTGTTGGGTAGAGTTCTCAAGACACCCACCTTGTGGGGAAGAGTTCTCAAGACACCCACCTTGTGGGGTAGAGTTCTAAAGACACCCACCTTGTGGAGTAGAGTTCTAAAGACACCCACCTTGTTGGGTAGAGTTCTCAAGACACCCACCTTGTAGGGTAGAGTTCTCAAGACACCCACCTTGTGGGGTAGAGTTCTCAAGACACCCACCTTGTGGGGTAGAGTTCTCAAGACACCCACCTTGTGGGGTAGAGTTCTCAACACACCCACCTTGTGGGGTAGAGTTCTAAAGACACCCACCTTGTTGGGTAGAGTTCTCAAGACACCCACCTTGTGGGGAAGAGTTCTCAAGACACCCACCTTGTGGGGTAGAGTTCTCAAGACACCCACCTTGTGGGGTAGAGTTCTCAACACACCCACCTTGTGGGGTAGAGTTCTAAAGACACCCACCTTGTGGGGTAGAGTTCTCAACACACCCACCTTGTAGGGTAGAGTTCTCAAGACACCCACCTTGTGGGGTAGAGTTCTCAAGATACCCACCTTGGGGGGTAGAGTTCTAAAGACACCCACCTTGTGGGGTAGAGTTCTCAAGACACCCACCTTGTAGGGTAGAGTTCTAAAAACACCCACCTTGTGGGGTAGAGTTCTCAAGACACCCACCTTGTGGGGTAGAGTTCTCAAGACACCCACCTAGTGGGGTAGAGTTCTAAAGACACCCACCTTGCTTGGTAGAGTTCTCAAGACACCAACCTTATGGGGTAGAGTTCTCAAGACACCCACCTTGTGGGGTAGAGTTCTCAAGACACCCACCTTGTGGGGTAGAGTTCTAAAGACACCCACCTTGTGGGGTAGAGTTCTAAAGACACCCACCTTGTGGGGTAGAGTTGTCAAGACACCCACCTTGTGGGGTAGAGTTCTCAAGACACCCACCTTGTGGGGTAGAGTTCTCAAGACACCCACCTTGTAGGGTAGAGTTCTAAAAACACCCACCTTGTGGGGTAGAGTTCTCAAGACACCCACCTTGTGGGGTAGAGTTCTCAAGACACCCACCTTGTGGGGTAGAGTTCTAAAGACACCCACCTTGTGGGGTAGAGTTCTCAAGACACACACCTTGTGGGGTAGAGTTCTCAACACACCCACCTTGTAGGGTAGAGTTCTCAAGACACCCACCTTGTGGGGTAGAGTTCTCAAGACACCCACCTTGGGGGGTAGAGTTCTAAAGACACCCACCTTGGGGGTTAGAGTTCTCAACACACCCACCTTGTGGGGTAAAGTTCTCAAGACACCCACCTTGTGGGGTAGAGTCATCAAGCCACCCACCTTGTGGGGTAGAGTTCTCAAGACACCCACCTTGTGGGGTAGAGTTCTAAAGACACCCACCTTGTGGGGTAGAGTTCTAAAGACACCCACCTTGTGGGGTAGAGTTCTCAACACACCCACCTTGTGGGGTAGAGTTCTAAAGACACCCACCTTGTGGGGTAGAGTTCTAAAGACACCCACCTTGTGGGGTAGAGTTCTCAAGACACCCACCTTGTGGGGTAGAGTTCTCAAGACACCCACCTTGCTTGGTAGAGTTCTCAAGACACCCACCTTGTGGGGTAGAGTGCTAAAGACACCCACCTTGTGGGGTAGAGTTCTCAAGACACCCACCTTGTGGGGTAGAGTTCTCAAGACACCCACCTTGTGGGGTAGAGTTCTCAAGACACCCACCTTGTGGGGTAGAGTTCTCAAGACACCCACCTTGTGGGGTAGAGTGCTAAAGACACCCACCTTGTGGGGTAGAGTTCTCAAGACACACACCTTGTGGGGTAGAGTTCTCAACACACCCACCTTGTAGGGTAGAGTTCTCAAGACACCCACCTTGTGGGGTAGAGTTCTCAAGATACCCACCTTGGGGGGTAGAGTTCTAAAGACACCCACCTTGTGGGGTAGAGTTCTCAAGACACCCACCTTGTAGGGTAGAGTTCTAAAAACACCCACCTTGTGGGGTAGAGTTCTCAAGACACCCACCTTGTGGGGTAGAGTTCTCAAGACACCCACCTAGTGGGGTAGAGTTCTAAAGACACCCACCTTGCTTGGTAGAGTTCTCAAGACACCAACCTTATGGGGTAGAGTTCTCAAGACACCCACCTTGTGGGGTAGAGTTCTCAAGACACCCACCTTGTGGGGTAGAGTTCTAAAGACACCCACCTTGTGGGGTAGAGTTCTAAAGACACCCACCTTGTGGGGTAGAGTTGTCAAGACACCCACCTTGTGGGGTAGAGTTCTCAAGACACCCACCTTGTGGGGTAGAGTTCTCAAGACACCCACCTTGTAGGGTAGAGTTCTAAAAACACCCACCTTGTGGGGTAGAGTTCTCAAGACACCCACCTTGTGGGGTAGAGTTCTCAAGACACCCACCTTGTGGGGTAGAGTTCTAA
Source organism: Salmo salar (assembly GCF_965601325.2). NCBI lineage: Eukaryota > Metazoa > Chordata > Actinopteri > Salmoniformes > Salmonidae > Salmo > Salmo salar. Next base: position 124,060,994 of record NC_138301.1, on the reverse strand, counting down.
AGACACCCACCTTGTGGGGTAGAGTTCTCAAGACACACACCTTGTGGGGTAGAGTTCTCAACACACCCACCTTGTAGGGTAGAGTTCTCAAGACACCCACCTTGTGGGGTAGAGTTCTCAAGACACCCACCTTGGGGGGTAGAGTTCTAAAGACACCCACCTTGGGGGTTAGAGTTCTCAACACACCCACCTTGTGGGGTAAAGTTCTCAAGACACCCACCTTGTGGGGTAGAGTCATCAAGCCACCCACCTTGTGGGGTAGAGTTCTCAAGACACCCACCTTGTGGGGTAGAGTTCTAAAGACACCCACCTTGTGGGGTAGAGTTCTAAAGACACCCACCTTGTGGGGTAGAGTTCTCAACACACCCACCTTGTGGGGTAGAGTTCTAAAGACACCCACCTTGTGGGGTAGAGTTCTAAAGACACCCACCTTGTGGGGTAGAGTTCTCAAGACACCCACCTTGTGGGGTAGAGTTCTCAAGACACCCACCTTGTGGGGTAGAGTTCTAAAGACACCCACCTTGTGGGGTAGAGTTCTCAAGACACCCACCTTGTGGGGTAGAGTTCTCAAGACACCCACCTTGTGGGGTAGAGTTCTCAACACACCCACCTTGTGGGGTAGAGTTCTCAAGACACCCACCTTGTGGGGTAGAGTTCTAAAGACACCCACCTTGTGGGGTAGAGTTCTAAAGACACCCACCTTGTGGGGTAGAGTTGTCAAGACACCCGCCTTGTGGGGTAGAGTTGTCAAGACACCCACCTTGTGGGGTAGAGTTGTCAAGACACCCACCTTGTGGGGTAGAGTTCTCAAGACACCCACCTTGTGGGGTAGAGTTCTCAAGACACCCACCTTGTAGGGTAGAGTTCTAAAAACACCCACCTTGTGGGGTAGAGTTCTCAAGACACCCACCTTGTGGGGTAGAGTTCTCAAGACACCCACCTTGTGGGGTAGAGTTCTCAAGACACCCACCTTGTGGGGTAGAGTTCTCAACACACCCACCTTGTGGGATAGAGTTCTCAAGACACCCACCTTGTGGGGTAGAGTTCTCAAGACACCCACCTTGTGGGGTAGAGTTCTCAAGACACCCACCTTGGGGGGTAGAGTTCTCAAGACACCCACCTTGTGGGGTAGAGTTCTAAAGACACCCACCTTGTGGGGAAGAGTTCTCAAGACACCCACCTTGTGGGGAAGAGTTCTCAAGACACCCACCTTGTAGGGTAGAGTTCTAAAGACACCCACCTTGTGGGGAAGAGTTCTCAAGACACCCACCTTGTAGGGTAGAGTTCTAAAGACACCCACCTTGTTGGGTAGAGTTCTCAAGACACCCACCTTGTGGGGAAGAGTTCTCAAGACACCCACCTTGTGGGGTAGAGTTCTAAAGACACCCACCTTGTGGAGTAGAGTTCTAAAGACACCCACCTTGTTGGGTAGAGTTCTCAAGACACCCACCTTGTAGGGTAGAGTTCTCAAGACACCCACCTTGTGGGGTAGAGTTCTCAAGACACCCACCTTGTGGGGTAGAGTTCTCAAGACACCCACCTTGTGGGGTAGAGTTCTCAACACACCCACCTTGTGGGGTAGAGTTCTAAAGACACCCACCTTGTTGGGTAGAGTTCTCAAGACACCCACCTTGTGGGGAAGAGTTCTCAAGACACCCACCTTGTGGGGTAGAGTTCTCAAGACACCCACCTTGTGGGGTAGAGTTCTCAACACACCCACCTTGTGGGGTAGAGTTCTAAAGACACCCACCTTGTGGGGTAGAGTTCTCAACACACCCACCTTGTAGGGTAGAGTTCTCAAGACACCCACCTTGTGGGGTAGAGTTCTCAAGATACCCACCTTGGGGGGTAGAGTTCTAAAGACACCCACCTTGTGGGGTAGAGTTCTCAAGACACCCACCTTGTAGGGTAGAGTTCTAAAAACACCCACCTTGTGGGGTAGAGTTCTCAAGACACCCACCTTGTGGGGTAGAGTTCTCAAGACACCCACCTAGTGGGGTAGAGTTCTAAAGACACCCACCTTGCTTGGTAGAGTTCTCAAGACACCAACCTTATGGGGTAGAGTTCTCAAGACACCCACCTTGTGGGGTAGAGTTCTCAAGACACCCACCTTGTGGGGTAGAGTTCTAAAGACACCCACCTTGTGGGGTAGAGTTCTAAAGACACCCACCTTGTGGGGTAGAGTTGTCAAGACACCCACCTTGTGGGGTAGAGTTCTCAAGACACCCACCTTGTGGGGTAGAGTTCTCAAGACACCCACCTTGTAGGGTAGAGTTCTAAAAACACCCACCTTGTGGGGTAGAGTTCTCAAGACACCCACCTTGTGGGGTAGAGTTCTCAAGACACCCACCTTGTGGGGTAGAGTTCTAAAGACACCCACCTTGTGGGGTAGAGTTCTCAAGACACACACCTTGTGGGGTAGAGTTCTCAACACACCCACCTTGTAGGGTAGAGTTCTCAAGACACCCACCTTGTGGGGTAGAGTTCTCAAGACACCCACCTTGGGGGGTAGAGTTCTAAAGACACCCACCTTGGGGGTTAGAGTTCTCAACACACCCACCTTGTGGGGTAAAGTTCTCAAGACACCCACCTTGTGGGGTAGAGTCATCAAGCCACCCACCTTGTGGGGTAGAGTTCTCAAGACACCCACCTTGTGGGGTAGAGTTCTAAAGACACCCACCTTGTGGGGTAGAGTTCTAAAGACACCCACCTTGTGGGGTAGAGTTCTCAACACACCCACCTTGTGGGGTAGAGTTCTAAAGACACCCACCTTGTGGGGTAGAGTTCTAAAGACACCCACCTTGTGGGGTAGAGTTCTCAAGACACCCACCTTGTGGGGTAGAGTTCTCAAGACACCCACCTTGTGGGGTAGAGTTCTAAAGACACCCACCTTGTGGGGTAGAGTTCTCAAGACACCCACCTTGTGGGGTAGAGTTCTCAAGACACCCACCTTGTGGGGTAGAGTTCTCAACACACCCACCTTGTGGGGTAGAGTTCTCAAGACACCCACCTTGTGGGGTAGAGTTCTAAAGACACCCACCTTGTGGGGTAGAGTTCTAAAGACACCCACCTTGTGGGGTAGAGTTGTCAAGACACCCGCCTTGTGGGGTAGAGTTGTCAAGACACCCACCTTGTGGGGTAGAGTTGTCAAGACACCCACCTTGTGGGGTAGAGTTCTCAAGACACCCACCTTGTGGGGTAGAGTTCTCAAGACACCCACCTTGTAGGGTAGAGTTCTAAAAACACCCACCTTGTGGGGTAGAGTTCTCAAGACACCCACCTTGTGGGGTAGAGTTCTCAAGACACCCACCTTGTGGGGTAGAGTTCTCAAGACACCCACCTTGTGGGGTAGAGTTCTCAACACACCCACCTTGTGGGATAGAGTTCTCAAGACACCCACCTTGTGGGGTAGAGTTCTCAAGACACCCACCTTGTGGGGTAGAGTTCTCAAGACACCCACCTTGGGGGGTAGAGTTCTCAAGACACCCACCTTGTGGGGTAGAGTTCTAAAGACACCCACCTTGTGGGGAAGAGTTCTCAAGACACCCACCTTGTGGGGAAGAGTTCTCAAGACACCCACCTTGTAGGGTAGAGTTCTAAAGACACCCACCTTGTGGGGAAGAGTTCTCAAGACACCCACCTTGTAGGGTAGAGTTCTAAAGACACCCACCTTGTTGGGTAGAGTTCTCAAGACACCCACCTTGTGGGGAAGAGTTCTCAAGACACCCACCTTGTGGGGTAGAGTTCTAAAGACACCCACCTTGTGGAGTAGAGTTCTAAAGACACCCACCTTGTTGGGTAGAGTTCTCAAGACACCCACCTTGTAGGGTAGAGTTCTCAAGACACCCACCTTGTGGGGTAGAGTTCTCAAGACACCCACCTTGTGGGGTAGAGTTCTCAAGACACCCACCTTGTGGGGTAGAGTTCTCAACACACCCACCTTGTGGGGTAGAGTTCTAAAGACACCCACCTTGTTGGGTAGAGTTCTCAAGACACCCACCTTGTGGGGAAGAGTTCTCAAGACACCCACCTTGTGGGGTAGAGTTCTCAAGACACCCACCTTGTGGGGTAGAGTTCTCAACACACCCACCTTGTGGGGTAGAGTTCTAAAGACACCCACCTTGTGGGGTAGAGTTCTCAACACACCCACCTTGTGGGGTAGAGGGGGAGTGGTGGAACATTGTTGGAGGGGTCGGGCAGTACATGGTTAGAGGCAGCACCAGGGATGGCCTTCTGCCGGGACACACAGGGTGCCATGGGTTTGGGGCAGGTGTTAAGGTCAGGGATGGGTGGGGTGGGGTAGGAGGCTTGTTTAATTGTACTGTGGTTATACCAGTATTCTAGATGTGTTCACTGACACAGTTGTCAGGCAGGTGGGGGTTAAGGTAGGTGTGTATCCTCTACCTGTCACGTCCTGACCAGCAGAGGGAGTAATTGTATTAGTTTTGGTCAGGACGTGGCAGAGGGTTTGTGTTTTGTATGTATTTCTACGTTCTGTCTAGTTTAGTTTTTCTATGTTTAGGATTGGGTGCTGGACTCTCAATTGGAGGCAGGTGTTTTCTAGTTGCCTCTGATTGAGAGTCCTATATAGAGGTGTGTGTTTGGGTTGGTATTTTGTGGGTAGTTGTCTTTAGCACTGCTGTTATGTGTATAGCCTGCTAAACTGTTTCCTGTCGTCGTTTCGTTGTTTATTGTTTTTTCCGTGTTCACAGTCTTTATTTCAAATAAATATAATGATGAGCACGCAACCCGCTGCGCCTTGGTCCTCTCTACCCGAAGACAGCCGTTACACTACCCAGGGAACAGCAGGCTGGAACGGTAGGACAGAGAGGGCGCCTCTGTCTGTCAGGGAGGGAATGGTTGGGGTGGGGTTAGGGTCAGGGACAAGTGGCGTTAGGATCAGTACCTGGGTCAGGAATAGTGACTGTATGGAAAATAGATCTTAATGACTACAAACAGAATACAGATTGGAAAAGAGTCTGGAACAGTATCTCAATTTGAATCATCAACTAATACACTGCAAGTTAATTCCCAGATTATATCACATGATATGTGACTGCCCCATTGTGAAGATCTCCTGGTCACATGATGTGGGTCTGCCCCCATTGTGAAGATCTCCTGGTCACATGATGTGGGACTGCCCCAGTGTGAATATCTCCTGGTCACATGATGTGGGACTGCCCCAGTGTGAAGATCTTCTGGTCACATGATGTGGGACTGCCCCAGTGTGAAGATCTTCTGGTCACATGATGTGGGACTGCCCCAGTGTTAATATCTCCTGGTCACATGATGTGGGACTGCCCCAGTGTGAGTATCTTCTGGTCACATGATGTGGGACTGCCCCAGTGTGAAGATCTTCTGGTCACATGATGTGGGACTGCCCCAGTGTTAATATCTCCTGGTCACATGATGTGGGACTGCCCCAGTGTGAAGATCTTTTGGTCACATGATGTGGGACTGCCTCAGTGTGAATATCTCCTGGTCACATGATGTGGGACTGCCCCAGTGTGAAGATCTTCTGGTCACATGATGTGGGACTGTCCCAGTGTGAAGATCTTCTGGTCACATGATGTGGGAATGCCCCAATGTGAAGCTCTCCTGGTCACATGATGTGGGACTGCCCCAGTGTGAAGATCTTCTGGTCACATGATGTGGAACTGCCCCATTGTGAATATCTTCTGGTCACATGATGTGGGACTGCCCCAGTGTTAATATCTCCTGGTCACATGATGTGGGACTGCCCCAGTGTTAATATCTCCTGTTCACATGATGTGGAACTGCCCCATTGTGAATATCTTCTGGTCACATGATGTGGGACTGCCCCAGTGCTAATATCTCCTGGTCACATGATGTGGAACTGCCCCATTGTGAATATCTTCTGGTCACATGATGTGGGACTGCCCCAGTGCTAATATCTCCTGGTCACATGATGTGGAACTGCCCCATTGTGAATATCTTCTGGTCACATGATGTGGGACTGCCTCAGTGTGAATATCTTCTGGTCACATGATGTGGGACTGCCCCAGTGCTAATATCTCCTGGTCACATGATGTGGAACTGCCCCATTGTGAATATCTTCTGGTCACATGATGTGGGACTGCCCCAGTGCTAATATCTCCTGGTCACATGATGTGGGTCTGCCCCAGTGTTAATATCTCCTGGTCACATGATATGGGACTGCCCCAGTGTGAATATCTTCTGGTCACATGATGTGGGACTGCCCCAGTGTGAAGATCTTCTGGTCACATGATGTGGAACTGCCCCAGTGTTAATATCTTCTGGTCACATGATGTGGGACTGCCCCAGTGTTATTTTCTCCTGGTCACATGATGTGGGACTGCCCCAGTGTTAATATCTCCTGGTCACATGATGTGGGACTGCCCCAGTGTGAAGATCTCCTGGTCACATGATGTGGGACTGCCCCAGTGTTAATATCTCCTGGTCACATGATGTGGGACTGCCCCAGTGTGAATATCTTCTGGTCACATGATGTGGGACTGCCCCAGTGTAAGTATCTTCTGGTCACATGATGTGGGACTGCCCCAGTGTTAATATCTCCTGGTCACATGATGTGGGACTGCCTCAGTGTTAATATCTACTGGTCACATGATGTGGGACTGCCCCAGTGTTAATATCTCCTGGTCACATGATGTGGGACTGCCCCAGTGTTAATATCTCCTGGTCACATGATGTGGGACTGCCCCAGTGTGAAAATCTTCTGGTCACATGATGTGGGACTGCCCCAGTGTGAATATCTTCTGGTCACATGATGTGGGACTGCCCGAGTGTGAAGATCTCCTGGTCACATGATGTGGGACTGCCCCAGTGTGAAGATCTCCTGGTCACATGATGTGGAACTGCCTCAGTGTTAATATCTCCTGGTCACATGATGTGGGACTGCCCCAGTGTTAATATCTCCTGGTCACATGATGTGGGACTGCCCCAGTGTTAATATCTCCTGGTCACATGAAGAGGGACTGCCTCAGTGTTAATATCTTCTGGTCACATGAAGAGGGACTGCCTCAGTGTTAATATCTCCTGGTCACATGATGTGGGACTGCCTCAGTGTTAATATCTTCTGGTCACATGAAGAGGGACTGCCTCAGTGTTAATATCTCCTGGTCACATGAAGAGGGACTGCCTCAGTGTTAATATCTCCTGGTCACATGATGTGGGACTGCCTCAGTGTTAATATCTTCTGGTCACATGAAGAGGGACTGCCCCAGTGTTAATATTTTCTGGTCACTATTGTTGAACGATGACTCTTCACTGATTCGCACAGTATCCCAAAAACGAGTATGTTTGTCTGGACCGACTGGCGTCCAAAAAATAATGTTGTTGACGAGATGGAAACCTCCACATAAAGCTCAGTATAAGTCAATGGCTACAACACTTCCTTGAAGTCCTTTCACTAGAGGTCTCCTCCATAGCTTGCTGAACGGCGCCATGGAGACAACATTAGATATTTTCAATAATAGAGCAGTCCAAAAAGGTCATTAAGGTCAACAGCCTATTAGGAGTTAACGTAACGCAGTCGTGTTTGAAATCATTCATTGTATTTTCTGAATATCTGTATCGAATATCGATGTATGTCGATGCTGATTCTTTCCATGTGTGCCTTGTTCCCACAAATCATTTTACAAACTGAAGATTAGTTATCCATGATGTTTTGTTCTGTGCACTGACATATCCACAACATGCCTGACCCTAACAGAGGGCTAGGGTCAGCAATGGGGTAAGGGTCAGGGGTCAGGGTCAGGAATGGGGTTAGGGTCAGGAATGGGGTTAGGGTCAGGGGGTTAGGGTCAGGAATGGGGTTAGGGTCAGGAATGGGGTTAGGGTCAGGGGGATAGGGTCAGGGGTCTAGGGTCAGGGGGTTAGGGTCAGGAATGGGGTTAGGGTCAGGGGGTAAGGGTCAGGGGTTAGGGTCAGGGGGTTAGGGTCAGGGGGTAAGGGTCAGGAATGGGGTAAGGGTCAGGGGTTAGGGTCAGGGGGTTAGGGTCAGGGGTTAGGGTCAGGGGGTTAGGGTCAGGGGTTAGGGTCAGGGGGTTGGGTCAGGGGGTTAGGGTCAGGGGTTAGGGTCAGGAATGGGGTAAGGGGTCAGGGGGTTAGGGTCAGGAATGGGGTAAGGGTAAGGGGTTAGGGTCAGGGACGGTTGGGGTGGGGTTAGGGTCAGGGGTGAGGGGTCAGGGGGTTAGGGTCAGGGGTTAGGGTCAGGAATGGTGTTAGGGTCAGGGGTTAGGGTCGGGGGTTAGGGTCAGGGGGTTAGGGTCAGGGGGTTAGGGTCAGGGGTTAGGGTCAGGGGGTTAGGGTCAGGGGTTAGGGTCAGGAATGGTGTTAGGGTCAGGGGTTAGGGCCGGGGGTTAGGGTCAGGGGGTTAGGGTCAGGGGTTAGGGTCAGGGACGGTTGGGGTGGGGTTAGGGTCAGGGACGGTAGGGGTGGGGTCTTGCATAAAAACAGACACTAATCAGCTCTTACTTAAAGCCCAACCATGTCTTCTGAGTGCTGTGGAGTACAAAGAGAAGAGAGCATATGTCTTAACAGAGAGAAGGAAAGAGAGAGGTGGAGAGAGAGGTAGAGAGAGAGAGGTAGAGAGAGAGAGGTAGAGAGAGAGAGGTAGAGAGAGAGGTAGAGAGAGAGAGGTAGAGAGAGAGAGGTAGAGAGAGGTGGAGAGAGAGGTAGAGAGAGAGAGGTAGAGAGAGAGAGGTAGAGAGAGAGAGAGGTAGAGCGAGAGAGAGAGGTAGAGAGAGAGAGAGAGGTAGAGAGTTAGAGAGAGAGGTAGAGAGTTAGAGAGAGAGAGAGGTAGAGAGTTAGAGAGAGAGGTAGAGAGAGAGAGGTAGAGAGAGAGAGAGAGGTAGAGAGTTAGAGAGAGAGGTAGAGAGAGAGGTAGAGAGAGAGAGAGGTAGAGAGTTAGAGAGAGAGGTAGAGAGTTAGAGAGAGAGAGAGCAAGAGAGATTGTTGCAACACTGTACACAGACAATAATATTTAAAAACATTTGTGTGTGTAATTTTCACTAAATGTTTCCCTTGTTTATTTCCCTTTTGTTTATTGTCTATTCCATTTGCTTTGGCAATGTAAACATGTTTCCCATGCCAATAAAGCCCTTTGAATTGAATTTACAGAAAGAAAGAGAGAGAGAGCTAGAGAGAGAGAGCTAGAGAGAGAGAGATACAGTGAAAGATAAACAGAGAGAAGAGAGAGATAGAGAGAGATGGAGAAGAGAGAGAGAGAAGAGAGACAGAACAGAACAGAGAGAGAGAGAGAGAGAAGAGAGAGAGAGAGATGGAGAAGAGAGACAGAACAGAGAGAGAGAGAGAGAGAGAGAGAAGAGAGAGAGAGAAGAGAGAGAGAGAGATGGAGAAGAGAGACAGAACAGAGAGAGAGAGAGAGAGAGAAGAGAGAGAGAGAAGAGAGAGAGAAGAGAGAGAGAGATGGAGAAGAGAGAAGAGAGACAGAGAACAGAGAGAGAGAGAGAGAGAGAGAGAGAGAGAGAGAGCGAGAGAGAGAGAGAGAGAGAGAGAGAGAGAGAGAGTCAGATAGAGAGAGAGGACAGAGAGACAGAGAGAGAGAGAGAGAGAGAGAGAGAGAGAGAGAGAGCGAGAGAGAGAGAGAGAGAGAGAGAGAGACAGATAGAGAGAGAGGACAGAGAGACAGAGAGAGAGAGAGAGAGAGAGAGACAGAGAGAGAGAGAGAGAGAGAGAGAGAGAGAGAGAGAGAGAGAGCGAGAGAGAGAGAGAGTACAGATCTTCACAGAACATAGAAGAGCGGAGAAAAGGAACAAAGCGGTAGTGAGAACAACACATTGGACCTGAAACACATGATTGAACACCTGATGCCGTTTCTGAGTCATTCTGCTGTGCTGTATGTTGCTACTTGGTTACCTGCCAAACGTTTGCTTTTTACTTTTATTAACCGTTCAATCAAACTCTGTATTTAACGAGTTTCCTAACATTTTAGTTTTATCTTCACTCAACTTTTTTTCATTTGACTTTTAAAATCTGGACATGGATCTGCTCAACATCCACCAGCCAAAACAAAGTAACATGATGCCTTCTCGTTGCAGTCGCTGTCCTCATATAAAGGAGAACGAGCGCCTTATGGCGAGGACAGCCGTGCTGCAAACCCAGCTTCAGATGCAATCATTAGGCAAGGGCAATTTAAGTGTAGGAAAGGATGAAACAGCGTCTGTGCCACCAGTAAGTACAGATAGTAGTATAAATCCTACGCACAGTCCACGCAGCGAGACAATTTTCTCATGGCTTCCGGAAAGAAATGCTGTCGGGATTGTCGACCGGGGTCGCTCATTCAGCCGATAGAAACCTTTAACCAGAGCCTGAGCCTTCTCAGGTCTCTCCTCCACCCGTTACGGGGTCTGAGCCTTCTCAGGTCTTTCCTCCACCCGTTACAGGGTCTGAGCCTTCTCAGGTCTCTCCTCCACCCGTTACGGGGTCTGAGCCTTCTCAGGTCTCTCCTCCACCTGTTACAGGGTCTGAGCCTTCTCAGGTCTTTCCTCCACCCATTACGGGGTCTGAGCCTTCTCAGGTCACTCCTCCACCCGTTACGGGGTCTGAGCCTTCTCAGGTCACTCCTCCACCCATTACGGGGTCTGAGCCTTCTCAGGTCTCTCCTCCACCCGTTACGGGGTCTGAGCCTTCTCAGGTCTCTCCTCCACCCGTTACGGGGTCTGAGCCACTGAAGCCTCTCACCGTTAGCCCTGACTAATTGAAATCCCTAGTCTTTGGCGACTACATTACCCACAATATCATCCAGCGATCATTCATTGTTTACCAGGGCTACCAACGTAAACGCAAATCTGAAGATGGTGCTGGGTGAGGCTAAAACTAGGTTGGGCAAAGCTAAACATGGCGGTGTTTTTCAATCTTGTTCAAATAAAGAACTCCTCCATTCCTGTTATTAATGAAAAAATATTGTGATAATAACTCACCTCTGAAAATGGGACCACTTAATGTTAGATCCCTCACCTCCAATGTCAATGAACTAATCACTGATCATAAACTTAATGTGATTGGCCTGACTAAAACGTAGCCTGATGAATTTACCGTGCTAAATGACAACTCTGCTCCTGGCTACACTAGTGACCATGTCTAACATAGCTAGACTTTGACACAACATTTTAATTGACACATATTTTGAGGTTCAAGTCATGAAATCTATGTAGCCTACTCAATCCTACTTTTAGCTACTGGTTAAAGGCCATATACAGCGTTCCTCATTAAATTCCCTGAATTCCTATCGGACCTTGTAGTCATGGAAGATATATATAAAAAAATTGGTGACTTCAATATTCACATGAAGAAGTCCACAGAACCACTCCAAAAGGCTTTCGGAGCCATCATCGACTCAGTGGGTTTCATCCAACATGTCTCAGGACCTACTCATTGCCACAGTCATACTCTGGATCTAGTTTTGTCCTGTTGAATATATATTGTGGATCTTAATATTTTTCCTCATAATCCTGGACTATCGGACCACCATTTTATTACGTTTGCAATCGCAACAAATAATCTGCTCAGACCCCAACCAAGGATTTCCAAAAGCCGTGCTATAAATTCACGGACAAACCAAAGATTCCTAGATGCCCTTCCAGACTCCCTCCACCTACCCAAGGACGTCAGAGTACAACACTCAGTTAACCACCTAACTGAGGATCTAAATTTAATCTTGTTTAATACCCAAGATGCAGTAGCACCCCTAAAAACATAAAACAGTTGTCACAAGAAATTAGCTCCCTGGTATACAGAAAATACCTGAGCCCTGAAGCTTTCAGAAAATACCTGAGCCCTGAAGCAAGCTTCCAGAAAATACCTGAGCCCTGGAGCAAGCTTCCAGGAAATACCTGAGCCCTGAAGCAAGCTTCCAGAAAATACCCGAGCCCTGAAGCAAGCTTCCAGAAAATACCCGAGCCCTGAAGCAAGCTTCCAGAAAATACCCGAGCCCTGAAGCAAGCTTCCAGAAAATACATGAGCACAGATTCTTCCAGAAATTACCCGAGCCCTGAAGCAAGCTTCCAGAAAATACCTGAGCCCTGAAGCAAGCTTCCAGAAAATACCCGAGCCCTGAAGCAAGCTTCCAGAAAATACCCGAGCCCTGAAGCAAGCTTCCAGAAAATACATGAGCACAGATTCTTCCAGAAATTACCCGAGCCCTGAAGCAAGCTTCCAGAAAATACCTGAGCCCTGAAGCAAGCTTCCAGAAAATACCCGAGCCCTGAAGCAAGCTTCCAGAAAATACCCGAGCCCTGAAGCAAGCTTCCAGAAAATACCTGAGCCCTGAAGCTTCCAGAAAATATCCGAGCCCTGAAGCTTCCAGAAAATACCCGAGCCCTGAAGCAAGCTTCCAGAAAATACCCGAGCCCTGAAGCAAGCTTCCAGAAAATACCTGAGCCCTGAAGCAAGCTTCCAGAAAATACCCGAGCCCTGAAGCAAGCTTCCAGAAAATACCCGAGCCCTGAAGCAAGCTTCCAGAAAATACCTGAGCCCTGAAGCTTCCAGAAAATATCCGAGCCCTGAAGCTTCCAGAAAATACCCGAGCCCTGAAGCAAGCTTCCAGAAAATACCCGAGCCCTGAAGCAAGCTTCCAGAAAATACCCGAGCCCTGAAGCAAGCTTCCAGAAAATACCTGAGCCCTGAAGCAAGCTTCCAGAAAATACCCGAGCCCTGAAGCAAGCTTCCAGAAAATACCCGAGCCCTGATGCTTCCAGAAAATACCCGAGCCCTGACGCTCCACCAAACTGGAAGTCTTCCGACTAGACAGTACCGTGCAGTATCGAAGAGCCCTGCTGCTCCAACCTAACTGAGGAGAATAACAACAATCCCACATTTCTTTTTCATACTGTCGCAAAAGCTAACTAAAAAACAACATTCGCCAAGAGAGGATGGCTTTCACTTCAGCAGTGATGAATTCATGAACTTCTTCGACGACGAAAAGATCGTGAACATTAGAAAACAAATTACGGACTGTTCTTTGAATTTCTCCAAAACTCAGTTGTCCCGAGTCTGAACAGAACTGCCAAGACCTTGGAGACTGTAAGGACCGACGCTGGAGATGAGAAGCAGGTTACATTTATTAATATGGAACAGACAGGCAACAAAACAGGAACAGCGTCAGCACACAGGTAAACAAGGACATATGAAAACTAATGCTGCAGCTGGGAACAGAGCGGGGAACCAGACAGATATAGGGGAGGTAATGACAGAGGTGATTGAGTCCAAGTGCGTTCAATAATCGCTGATGCGCGTGACGGGGAAAGGCAGGTGTGTGTACTGATTGTGGAAGGAATACATAATGCTGGGTTTTTTAATCCTATATCTCTCGACACATTCACCAAAAATTGTGATGGCCGATAAACCTTCCAGCTGTCTACTGGACCCTATTCTAACTAATGTCACGTCCTGACCAGCAGAGGGCGTAATTGTGTTAGTCTTGGTCAGGATGTGGCAGGTGGTTTGTGTTTGTTAAATGTTGTGTGGGTGATTGGACTCCCAATTGAAGGCAGGTGTGTTGAGTTGCCTTTGATTGGGAGTCCTATATAGGAGTGTGTGTTTTTCTTTGGGGTTGTGGGTAGTTGTTTGTGATCACTGCTTGTTTAGCCTGTCACACTGTTGCCGTCGTGAGTATTGGTTTTGTTGGTTTTCATGTGGATGCTTTACTTGTTTCTCATCAATAAATATGAGTATCCACATTCCCGCTGCGCCTTGGTCCATTCCTAACGACGGTCGTTACAACTAAACTACTGAAGGTGCTACTTCCTGTCCTTGGCGGTGCTACTTCCTGTCCTTGGCCCTCCTATGTTGAACTTTAAGAAATGGCTCCCTATTTTCTGGATGTGAACTAAACTCACTGAACGTGGCAGTAATAAAGCCTCTTCAGAAAAAGCCAAACCTTGTCCCGGAAAATCATATATCGAATCTCCCATTCGTCTCATGAAAAAAGCTGTCTTTCAGCAACTCACCGCTTTCCGGAAGACAAATAACGAATAGGAAATGCTCCAGTCTGGTTTTAGACCCCATCATACTACTGAGACTGCACTCGTGAAGGTGGTAAATTACCTTCTAATGACATCAGACAAAAGCTCTCTGTCTGTCCTCATGATGCTAGACCTTTGTGCCGCGTTCAACACCATCGATCACTACATTCTTTGGAGAGATTGGAAACCCTAATTGGGCTACATGGCCAAGTTCTGCCCTGGTTTAGATCTTATCGCTTCATACTCATCGCCAAACCCACTGGCTCCAGGTCATCTACAAGACCCTGCTAGGTAAAGTTCCCCCTTATCTCAGCTCGCTGGTCACCATAGCAGCACCCACCTGTAGCATGCGCTCCAGCAGGTATATCTCTCTGGTCACCCCTAAAGCCAACTCCTCCTTTGGCTGACTCTCCTTACAGTTCTCTGCTGCCAATGACTGGAATGAACTACAAAAATCTCTAAAACTGGAAACACTTATCTCCCTCACTAGCTTTAAGCACCAGCTGTCAGAGCAGCTCACAGATCACTGCACCTGTACATAGCCCATCTATAATTTAGCCCAAACAACTACCTCTTCCCCTACTGTATTTATTTATTTAGCTCCTTTGCACCCCATTATTTCTATTTCTACTTTGCACTTTCTTCCACTGCAAATCTACCATTCCAATGTTTTACTTGCTATATTGTATTTACTTCGCCACCATGGCCTTTTTTGCCTTTACCTCCCTTTTTTCACCTAATTTGCTCACTTTGTATATAGACTTATTTTTCTACTATATTATTGACTGTACTGTATGTTTGTTTTACTCCATGTGTAACTCTGTGTTGTTGTATGTGTCAAACTGCTTTGCATTATCTTGGCCAGGTCGCAATTGTAAATGAGAACTTGTTCTCAACTTGCCTACCTGGTTAAATAAAGGTGAAATAAAAATAAATAAAATAAAAATCTGTCGGAAAGATTTGTCTCTGTGGATGCTTTGTCCTCCGACAAATTAATGGTAAGTTTCGGTGTTCCTCAAGATTCTGTTCTAGGACCACTATTGTTTTCACGACACACTCAGTGGCCAGTTTATTAAGTACACCACACTGTTCACAAAAAATGGCTGTAACTTGTTATATAAAGCAGGCAGACAGGCATCGAGGCATTCAGTTACTGTTCGATTGAATGTTAGAATGGGCAAAACCAGTGACCTAAGAGACTTTGAGCCTTGTATGATTGTCGGTGCCAGGCTCGCACCTGTACCTTAGAAACTGCTGGCCTCCTGGGCTTTTCAAGAGCGACAAACAAAAAACATTCAGTCAGCCGCAGTCCTGTGGGCGAAAACAGCTCGTTGTTGAGAAGTCGAAAGTAGAATGGCAAGAATCGTGCAAGCTAACCGGCAGAGCACAAAACAGGCAAATAACGGCGCGGTACAACAATGAAGAACGCCATCTCGGAACTCACAACTTGGTTCTTGTTCACGGATTGGCTGTTGCAGCAGACAACCACTCCCCGGGTTCCAATTGAACAACATGCTCAGAAGGCAAAGGGTGTTCCAAAATACTAAATGGTTGTACCTAATAAACTGGCCAACAGAGTGTATATGCTACCCCTTGGTGATGTCATTCGGGAAACAAAAATGCAAATGCATCACTGCTATGCAAACGGCACATTTCAAATGAAACATGGTGAAGCCAAAATTGTCTACCCTGGAATTATTGGTTTCAGACTTGAGGAAGTGGATGCTGGCAATTTTTATACTGCAACTTTTAACTCGGACAAAACAGAGATGCTAGTTCTAGGTCCAAAGAAACAAAGGGATCTGTTGTCAGATCAATGAATCTCAGTCGTCTCAAACAAAACTGTGAATGACCTCTACTTTACTCCTCTTTCGGCAAACATATCAAACATTTTTCAAGAGCAGTTTTTTTCCCCCATCTCTGTAACATTGCAAAAATCAGAAACCTTTGTCCAAAAATGATGCAGAAAAGATAATCCATGTTTTTGTCACTTCTAGATTAGACTACTGGAATGCTCTACTTTCCGGCTACCTGGATAAAGCAATAAATAAACTTAGGTTAGTGCTAAACACGGCTGCTAGAATCTTGATGAGAACCAAAACATTTGATCACATTACTCCAGTGTTAGCCTCCCTACACTGGCTTCCTGTTAAGGCAAGGGCTGATTTCAAGGTTTTACTGCTAACCTACAAAGCATTACATGGGCTTGCTCCTACCTATCTTTCCGATTTGGTCCTGCCGTACATACCTACACGTACGCTACGGTCACAAGACGCAGGCCTCCTAATTGTCCCTAGAATTTCTAAGCAAACAGCTGGAGGTAGGGCTTTCTCCTATAGAGCTCCATTTTTATGGAATGGTCTGCCTATCCATGTGAGAGACGCTGACTCAGTCTCAACCTTTAAGTCTTTATTGAAGACTCATCTCTTCAGTAGGTCCTATGATTGAGTGTAGTCTGGCCCAGGAGTGTGATGGTGAATGGAAAGGCTGGAGCAACGAACTGCCCTTGCTGTCTCTGCCTGGCCGGTTCCCCTCTCTCCACTGGGATTCTCTGCCTCTAACCCTATTACAGGAGCTGAGTCACTGGCTTACTGGTGTTCTTCCATGCCGTTCCTAGGAGGGGTGCGTCGCGTATTGTTAAAATGTATTTAACCTTTAATTAACTCGGCAAGTCATTTAAGAACAAATTATTATTTACAATGACAGCCTAGGAACAGTGGGTTAACTGCCTTGTTCAGGGGCAGAACGACAGATTTTTACCTTGTCAGCTCGGGGGATTCGATCTAGCAACCTTTCGGTTACTGGCCCAACACTCTATCCACTAGGCTACCTGCCTCCCCTCCACTCTAACCACTAGGCTACCTGCCGCCCCTCCACTCTAACCACTAGGCTACCTGCCGCCCCTCCACTCTAACCACTAAGCTACCTGCCGCCCCTCCACTCTATCCACTAGGCTACCTGCCTCCCCTCCACTCTAACCACTAGGCTACCTGCCGCCCCTCCACTCTATCCACTAGGCTACCTGCCGCCCCTCCACTCTAACCACTAGGCTACCTGCCGCCCCTCCACTCTAACCACTAGGCTACCTGCCGCCCCTCCACTCTATCCACTAGGCTACCTGCCGCCCCTCCACTCTAACCACTAGGCTACCTGCCGCCCCTCCACTCTAACCACTAGGCTACCTGCCTTTTTTGCCAGGAATTTTTCGCAATACTCAGCGCAGGTGGGTTCAGTCATCGACGTGATCTTTCTGTCCGGTTTTGCGCCCCCTCAGATACGGGCGGCAAAACTCAGCCTTGTCTCAGGGTAATTCGTCTGTACATTTACATTTAAGTAATTTAGCAGACGCTCTTATCCAGAGCGACTTACAAATTGGTTGATTCACCTTATGATATCCAGTGGAACAACCACTTACAATAGTGCATCTAAATCTTTTAAGGGGGTGGGGGGGGGGGGTTAGAAGGATTACTTTATCCTATCCCAGGTATTCCTTAAAGAGGTGGGGTTTCAGGTGTCTCCGGAAGGTGGTGATTGACTCCGCTGTCCTGGCGTCGTGAGGGAGCTTGTTCCACCATTGGGGTGCCAGAGCAGCGAACAGTTTTGACTGGGCTGAGCGGGAACTGTGCTTCCTCAGAGGTAGGGAGGCCAGCAGGCCAGAGGTGAATGCTGATATCCCCTTGGTGGTGTGGGAACTGTACTTTGGAAAAGTGGGTGAGCTTATATCCTGCCTGGTTGGCCCTCTCCAGGGGTATCTTTGTACGGCGCCAGAGTGTCCCCCGACCCACTCTCTCAGTCCTCAGTGTCTATGCTGCAATAGTCTATGTGCCGGGGGTCTTGGGTCAGTCTGTCCTGTCTGGTGTACTTTCTCCTATCTTGTTGATATGATGTCTTCTCCCCCTCTGTCTTGTTGATATTATCTCTCTCTCTCTGTCTCTCTCTCTGTCTGTCTGTCTCTGTCTCTCTCTCTCTCTCTCTCTCTCTCTCTCTCTGTCTG